>NC_056669.1:108778774-109096502 GCF_018350195.1 Panthera tigris
TGGAGACCAAAGTTAGTTGTTTAGGGGAAGAAAGGTAAGGAAAGAAACCATATTCCTGTCCGGGGATGGATCTTGTACTTAAGAACTGGAAAGATGTCTAAGAAGTCAATGGATTCAGGGGCAGCAAGACAGAGGGTACAAAGTAAGCTTCCTGCACCCAGGATGTTCAGAGGGACAGGCCCAGTGAGCCCCAGCAGTTCTCAGGGTCATCTTTGGGCATGGTCACGGCTATTTTCAACCTCAATCCCAAAGTTCAGCTATGGGTCCAAGGAGGCGAATGTCCTTGAGGCAAATCAGCTTCTACCACAAGGGCGAAGGCTGACTAAGACTTGAAATCCCTGGGTTCTATTAGGCAGATTCCATCCTGCCTAAAGGGAAGACTAGAGGACCAGCAGCCCTTTGACCACTTCTGAAAGCTCACAGGCAGGCAGGAACCACTGGAATCACCTCGTCAAGTTACAGGATACTTAGCTTTGCATAAATGTTCTTTATCATAGCTGTGCTTCTCAAATGCTCTCCCAGGATCCTACATTTGCTCTCCCTTTAACACCAGTTAGCTGTTGTCACTCTGGACTGAGAGGGACTGAGATGGGGCTACGGTGGGATGGAAAACAGGGAGAAAACAACCGAGACCCAAGTCTGTCCAGGGAGTTTAAGAAGGGGCGTTTCCAGCTGGGAAGCCCCTTGGCCCTTCTCTGCCTCCCTTTCCTGGAGGCACCAAGTCTGTTCTCTGCTATCCCAGATGTGGCTGAGCAAACAGGTCTGGAGTTTGACTCTCTGCTCCACCAGCTGTATGACCTTGGGAAAGTCACTTAACCCTGTTATAGGTCCCCATCTTCTCCTCCATAAATGGAGAATAATAACAGTACTGATTTCAAGGGGGTGTTGTGAGGATTAAATTAATTGAAGCATCAAGTGCAGTGCCAGGTACCAAATAAAAGCCTGGTGGCTATGGCCAGTCTCACCAGTGTTAATGTCAGAACCACAGAGGCCAGTCAGCAGGGGCTGCTGACTGTAAGGCCCATGTTTGGTGAGTCCTCAAGGTCATGCAACTTAGGGGCGCTGGGGTCGCTCAGTCGGTTAAGCACCCAACTTCGGCTCAGGTCATGATCTTGCAGTCTGTGGGTTCGAGCCCCGCGTTGGGCTCTGTGCTGACAGCTCAGAGCCTGGAGCCTGCTTTGGATTCTGTGTCTCCCTCTCTCTCTGCCCCTCCCCTGCTCACACTCTGTCTCTCTCTCTCTCTCTCAAAAATAAACATAAACATTAAAAATTTTTTTTAGAAAAAGGTCATGCAGCTTTATTTAGAACCCTAGAATTTTAGAATGAGAAGGGCCTTAGAGACCACATAGACCAATCTTCCCATATTAGAGATGAGGAAACTAAGCCACAGAGAGGCTAAGTGACTGGCTCTAGAGCTGGTCCATGGTGGAGCTGGGATGGAACTGTAGCCTAGGGCTCTTTCTGCCACAGGGTGGCACCTCTTCCCACAGCTTTTTTTTTTTTTTTTTTAAATTGAGATATAATTCTCATATCATAAAATCCACCCTTTTAAAGTATACTATTCAGGGGCGCCTGGGTGGCTCAGTCAGTTAAGTGTCCAACTTCAGCTCAGGTCATGATCTCACCGTTCGTGAGTTCGAGCCCCGCGGCGGGCTCTGTGCTGACAGCTCAGAGCCTGGAGCCTGCTTCAGATCTGTGTCTCCCTCTCTCTCTCTGCCCCTCCCCTGCTCGCACTCTATCTCTCTGTCTCAAAAATAAACATAAAATTTTTTTTTTTAATAAAAAAATATAAAGTATACTATTCATGGGGCGCCTGGGTGACTCAGTCAGTTAAGTGCCCGACTTCTGCTCAGGTCATGGTGGCATAGCTTGTGAGTTCGAGCCTGCGTTGGGCTCTGTGTTGACAGCTCAGAGCCCAGAGTCTGCTTCAAATTCTGTGTCTCCTTCTCTCTCTGCCCCTCCCCAGCTCATGCTCTGTCTCTCTCTCTCTCTCTCTCCTCCAAAAATAAATAAACATTTTTAAAAAATTAAAAATTAAGTATACTATTCAGCAGTTTTTACTATATTCACAAGGACGTGCAGCCCTCACCACTATCTATTCTGGAACATCACCCCCCAAAGGAAACCCCATATCCATTAGCAGTCACCTCCCATGCACACACCCCACCCCTCTGCCAGCCCCAGGCGCCCACTCATCATCTGCCTTCTATCTCTATCCCGCAGCGTCTTTGGTAGATCCCTCTGCCCCACCTTCAGGATCCAGCAGTTTCGTGAGCCCCAGCTCCTTCTCGGCCAGATTGAAAGCGTTTTGCAGATTGTAGTGTGCATTGCACTTCTTTAGTGACTCAAAATCCAGCAGATCCGGCCTGCAACCAGGGGGAATATAGAAGGCATTGGGAGCACATGAGCTCCTAAAGAGGAAAAGTAAAGCTACCCCTATTCTTTATCCTCATCACCAACTCCATTTTGTCCAGAACCAAGGACCCTAAACCCATACCCACCCATCCCTCCCCATCTCGGCTCCCATCCCTGCCCTCTGTGCATCGTGTTGCCCCCACATCCCAGCTCTTCTCTGAATGTTCATTCCTCATAACTGCCGGGTGGCCCATCTTACTGTTTGTGCGTGTGTGTGCCCCTAGGCCATGAACCAACCCGGCAGCTCGGGTGGGCTCGCTAACCCTGGCTCCTCACCGGTGTTTATGCACGATGGCGTTGAAGGCCAGACCATCTCTCCAGCTGGTGGTGAAGTTGTGCACGTTGACATTGGGATACCTATATACAGAGACCGGGACAAATGGTAAGTAGGGCCTAGCCCAGGTCTGCAACTCAACGATGGATCCCCAGCTAATGGGTCCTGGAGCCCAGGCCTCCTTTACCACACAGCCTTGGTGCATCCAACCCTCCAAGGCCATGGTCCCTGGGCAGCCTCACCCCGCGGTCTTCATCTGGCACCACAGCAGTAGGGCATCCTTGGCTGACTTCTTCTCCTTGTTGTCTTCTGTTTCCACACTGATGTCCTGGATCTAAGAAGGAGAGAAAGAAGATCCTCACTCTTTGAACAGGGGCTCCTGGAGTTATTGGAGATACTCAGAAATGTACAGCAGGAAACTGCTCTTTAGACTCCTGTGATAGGGGTGCAGGAACAGAGCCTGGGACCATTCCTCCTAGGCGAGTGACCACAAAACATTGGTTCAAAAGGATCTGAGGCATCAAGATGGGGTAAGATGTCAGAATAGTGGACGTTCCTCAAAACGAAGGTTGCTGCCTCCTCCCGGTGGGGACCCACGAGTGCCTGAGAGCAGGGTTTCAAGGGGGACACTGATGGAGTTCTGCTCAGGGCTGGGAGGAGCTGAAGAAGTTACACCCAGGGAGAAAGGGGACAACCAGGACAGTTGTGATGGCATTAGGACACTGGACTGCCTGTGCTCAGAGCATAAGGAACAGTACGGTGACTGTTTTAGGGAGGCAAGCAGAGTTTGAGACAGAGGAGTGGACCAATGACCAGGCCCCAAATGCAGTTCTCAAACTTTCAGGGGTGAAAGTTCAGTCTGTAAAATCTCCAGTCCCTTGTGGTCCAACATGTGGTCGTACTACATGTGACCAGTCAACAAACCGGGCCACAGGGAACTGGCCACAGAAGTTTGATAACACCCACACTGGTCTCTACTCTGTTTAAGGAGGAGAGTCCCTTGATCTGGGGCCTGGATATCACAGCAACCACAAAGTGCTATACAAGGTTCTAGACCCTTCCTGTTTATATCGATCATGCCAGGGACTGGCAGTGCCTGTCCACGGTACAGCACCAATGTGTGAAGCACATTCTGCGTGACACTCTGTGGGGTACCTGGAATCGAAGGATGATGGTCCAGACCAGCCCAAGGGTCAGACGGTGGTTTCCGTCCACAATGTCATGGGAGCCCATATTTTCCAAGTGCACTTTCTGCTCCTTCAGGAACTGTAGCGCCTTGTCCACGTTCTCCAGGCAGTGGATCCGCATGCGGCCTTTTGTGGGCTTTGGCTGTTGAGGGACAGAGGACACAATGACATGAATCCATGGGCCTCCTCCTCCTTCCCTCCTAGCCTTCCCAAGGCCCTCCTTTGCACACCTTCCCCATGACCCCCCTCAGGAACACAGGGACAGCCCTCAAGGCTGGGCCAGAGTTCACACAGCCAAAGCTGAGGTTCCAGATCAGGCTTGGGCAGATTAAGATTCCCAAGGGAATTAATTGCACCCAGAGTGGGTGGGAAAAGAAATGTTTTCAATGGGGCCACTGTTTCTGTCTCCATGAAGCAATGCTCCTATTTAATCCATGTAGCAAAGCCTCTCCAACTGAAACCATCCTCTGAGCAGACAACAGCCAACTGCTTTCCACTCTGTGCTGTCATTCCTCTCGAAGGGCAACTCCAAGTTTGTCCCCTTGCCCACTGTTTTTCGGGCTCCCTCCTCCTCTATGACCACAGCTTACCAGTGTCTCTCCTGAGAGCACCTCGAGGAGCCTCAGGAGGTTACGTCCGTCCCGGAGGTCGCTGTACAGGTCTCCCACCCGGCATGTCACCCGGGCCAGGTGTGAGTTCACCCACTTGGTGAAGGTTTTCTTCTGCACAGCTTCTCGCTCATCTGTGGCAGCGATATGGGGTCATTTCTAGCCTTCAAGTACAGTGCACCTGCTTCTAAATACCAGTTGACAGGGTTAGGGGCCTGGGGGTGCTTGAGAGACTGGAAGTGAGGTCGGGTATGCAGGAGGGGAAGGAAGGTGCCTGAGATGAAAATCACTAACTTCAAAGCAGGAAATAAAGAAAATGGAATGAGCTCATAAGGTAAAAAATAAAAATGAGAAAACAGGCTTTGAGAAGAAAGGATGAAAAGAATTAGAGGCAGTGAGACATACGGAGAAGGGCTAGGATCTGGGACCAGGGCTCTGTCCTGTAACAGTGGTGAAACACTGTTACTTCATCAGGGCCTCACTTTCCTTATCTGTAAAACGGGCATACTACTCGACTTTCTACTTCAACGGGTCACTACGTTGATTAAATGAGACAATGTATGTAAGAAGCTTGGCACACATGATGAGTTACTCCTTGATGAGTTACAGTTATCCAGGCATGATCTAACCCGAAGGAAAACCAGGACCAGCAGGAGGTGTGGCTGTTCTCTTTGGTGATGGACAAAGGAAAGGGCGTGGACTTAAATTACAGCAGCAGCAGCAGCAGCAGCAGCAGCAGCAGCAGCAGCGGCTCTTCCAAGTGGTCATTAGAAGGACATGACATTAGAGGCTGCGAGCCTCCTGAGTCAGCTTGTTCTCCTGGGATAATTTAAAGAAAAGACAGGCTACTCTACTTCTGGGGTGGGCTCATTTGATTGGCTGAAAGGGGATCCTGTCCCAGGACACCGACATTCCAATGCAAAGAAGGAAAACAATCTTGAAAACTGGGAATAGGGAAAACACTGAGCCCAAAAAACACAGGGGGAAACTTCGGGCAGAGTTAGGTGCAGATCTCAAAGAAGGTGAGGAGATGCCTTGCTGCCTGGTCTGCAAGAAGGGCTGCTGATAAACACATGATTTTTAGGTTCTGCAGAAAAGTTAAAATTTTAAACGTTATAAATGACAAAGTGAGGGAAGAAGTGCAGGCCATTGGGAGCTGCTCTGGCCACGAGGATTTCTGCCCATTTCCCCTAGAGAAGCCTAGTGTGAGGACCCAACCCAAGTGGCCAGGGTCTGAAGAGTCACTTTTGTTTCCCTTCTCAGCACCAGCATCTCAGAAACTGAAAAGACTCATCCCTGAGTCTCACATTCCTAGGCACCTCACCCATAAAACAAAACGACACACCCATGTCTATTTCTGTCTCTTACCTCCAACCTCTGTCTCTTACCCAGGCCAACCTTGGGGTCCTAACAACTGCACCCATGGGCCCCTGCTCTGTGGGCCTCCTTTCAGGGTCCACAGGCCCCTTCTGAGCTGGGGATTGCCCAGATCATCAGCCGTTATTGGATCTGTGGAGACTGCCCTGATGCCAGGTGCACTGGGGTGAGGCCATTTTGGCCCACAGGTAGGGTAAGAGAGGAAGACGTGAAAACAGTGGCAGCTAGGAGAAAACTGGGCAAAGCCAAGAACCAGAGGCAAAGCAGAATTTCACAAGGTGCCCACAACACCCACGGACACCCCAAAACACAGTGGGTTCCAAAAATACACTGAAATATTGATGCCAGGATGAACACATGCCTGCTCAGAATATACCTGAGCCTGTCTGACGCACTCCCTCACACACCTTGGGACACCCACTCAGAAACCCAGGGCAACAGGGACAAGCCCTAGGTGGCTCAGCCTTCCCGCTCACCACCCTCTCTCCTTCCAGCTATCCCGGCAGGTGCTTCACCTCCAAACCCTCAGCAGCCACAGCGGACTGCCTGGGTGCCTGCCTGGGTGCCCTCCTGTGCGCTGCCGCCACGCTCACTGTCCCTTCTTCCAGGGCGTCCAAGCCTTTCCCCACTTTGTCAGTACCAAGTTTTTCGTGGGCTCTTGTAATTACTCCCCCGACACATCGTCGGCTGAGCACGGACCATGTCCCACTGGGGCTTTGCTCCGCTGCTCCCGCCCGGTGCCCCCCAGCCCGGCAGCTCACCTTGAAGCTGTTTGAAGCGGCCTTCCAGCACGCTGGCGTACTGAGCGGGGTTGATGAAGGCGGCTGGCGACAGCAGGAGGCCCCCGGGGCTCTGCGCCCCTTCCACGGCCTCATAGTAAAAGTCGCCCGCCCCGTTCAGGCCGGGCCCGTGCGCCCTGCTCACTCCGTTCCCATTCATGCCGCCCGCTGCCCCTCACGCGGCCCGGGGCCCTGCGCCCATGCCCTGCCCGCGCCGCGCGGGGCGCCACCGGTCCGCTCCCTTCCCCCGCCCCCGGAACCCGGGGTTCCCGAGCGCCTGGGCTCCCGTCAGGGAGTTGGCTCAAAGGTGGTGAACGTGTCGCCGAGCGGGGGAAACGGTGTTCCGGTCGTCTGGGCGCCTGAGCTCCGGGGCAAGTCGACGGAGCAGACCTGGCTGCGAGCGAGAGGAGACAGAGGCCGCTCCCGACAAACAGGTCGGACGGTGCCGGGGGAGGGGCGGGAGGCGGAGCGCGGCCGGCTGTGGCGGGCCGGGCCCTGCGGGGCGAGCGGGGAACTGCCCTCAGCAACCCCCCGCCCCCCCCCTCCACCGCCCCGGCTGCCTCAGCGTGGGCCCCCGAAGGTTTGCAGGTGTAACAAGGCTGGCCCTTCTTGGGGCGACTCTGGGAAGTCCCCTTCTGGACATGAGCTTTAATCTGCAACTCCCAGAGCAGAGAAAGAGAAATCCTCCAAGAGGCAAAACCAGCTCAGTAGGTGCCAGGCTCTGTGCTTAGGCGGTTGCTCAAGTCCCCTTATCTGTGAAATAGGTGTTGGTGTCTTCCCTACTTGTTTGTCACCACTTCCAGTTCTGGCTCTTCCCTTCCGCTAGGCCCACCAGGCCCTCCTCAGCCAGGCCATTCCAGGCCCCCAGTGCGCAGCACCAAAGGGACGGCTGCCAGATCTTCTTCCTTCCTTTCTCTGGGCTTCAGCGCCTGCCCCTTACAGCCTACTCTTGCCTCTCTCCTGTCTCCATTCATCCCGTATTTATTTGCACCAGTAGGTGCAAGCTGCAGTGCTAGGCTAAGCCCATACTGAGATGCCTCTTCGGGAGAGCCCGGTTTGGTGGTGGAGAAATGACAGCTCGGGTGGCATGTGTGCATGAACATGGTGATGGTCCTGGGTATCATGTGTCATGTGCACAGACATCGAAACAGTCCTGGGTGGCACAAGACATGTGCACACCGACATCATGACAGTTCTAGAGGCAACGTGCATCCAAAACCAGGGTACCAGGGAAACTTTTCCTCAAAGAGGTGACATTGTCCGTAACCCACTGTTCTCATCTATAGAAACACTGATAGGTGTATTTCATAAGCCAGCCTGAAGACCCAACCAGAAAGGCAGTGAGGTCCAGGAGAAAATGATGAGGGATCCCCAGAGCTAAAGCCATCACCCAAGGGTCCTCAGATGGATACTGGGCTGCCTGAAAAGAGTTACCTGGAGAGCTTTTTAAAAATCCTGATTTCTGGACCGTATGTTCAAAGATCCTAATTCAATGTGTCTATGAAGGGGAGGGGCTTGGGAACCTGTATTTGTAAAAATGTCCCTGGGTGATCCTGTAAAAACTGCAGCCCGGTTTGGGAACCACCCCCTCAGTGTCTCCCTTCTTCCAGGAGGCCACCCACTCGTGCTGGGAGCACTGCCTCTGAGGGGGGAATAATAGTTGCGGCCTCTCCCACCGCACTGGGCTGGGAGGCCAGCAGGTGGGTGGAAAAGACAAGGGTGGGATGAAGGAGGGAAACCAGACGGGGTGGGTGGCCTTAGGGTGTGTGGGTGACTCAGCCCCACGCCAGCCCCTGGTGGTGTCAGGTGGCAGCTGCACTCTTGTTGCCATGACAACTCCTCCAGGAACGCAGGGAGGCCCGTCCGACGGGTTTGTTTGCGCTCGCTAGCTCCGAGAAGCTGAGGGAAGAGCCCAAGCCTTAGGGGAGGGCAGAGGCCTTGGTGGGTAGAGAGCAGACCCGGGAGAATGGGCAGCTGCAGAAACCAGCAGCGGGAGGAGGGAACCTGCTTCAGGGAACAGGTAGATGAAACAATGGGAGGAACAGGCGGCAGGTGGAAGGAACAGGCGGGGAGGGAGAGGGGAGGATAATGGACTGGGAGGGAGAACAGGTGTGAGAGGTGACAGTGAAGACCAAGGAAGACACAACAAGGGGATGAAAGGTAAGGGAGATGGGTGGGTAGAGATGGCAGGAGTAAGTGAAAAAGAGCTAGGAACCATGACTCAGGGACAGAGAGGAAGAGAATTGAGTCCTGTGCCTGGGGGAAGGGAAGCTGGGGAACATTCTGGATTGTATGATGTTTGCTCTCGGTGCTAAGTTGGGCCCAGGGGCTTGATGGGGGTGATCTGGATTTCCTACTCTTGTGTAGCAGCTTAGAAAGAAAGTTGGTCTTCCCATAAGGTTAAAGGACTCTTCCTGACAAGCTTCTCTCCCCAGCCTCCTCAGCATCTCCCCTGGCCCTCCCCTGGCCTCACCTGCCAGGGCCTTAATGCGAGACCTCTCAAAGAGGCGGGCTGAGCTGCTGTCATTGTCCCAGTCCGAGTCAGGCAGGTCCCAGCGGTTGTTGATGTCGCTGTACTGGCCCTGGATCTCCAAGCTGTCGAAGTCTGTGGGTGACAGGGTGCTGCTCATGGTGGTAGGTGGCCTCCTGCTCCTGCAAGGGGGAACGTGGTTGGTGAGGGGCATCTCAGGACCACTGAGCCCAGTACTCACCATGTCCTCTCTTCTCTTGCCCTAGATCTGCTCTGCTGTCCTGAGGGCCGAAGGCTGTGGTTGATTTCTCTGTCAATGAAAATCAGCCCCGGTGGAAGAGGGGGAGCCATGGTGGGGAAGCAGAAGGACAGGAGTGAAACACGAAGGCAGGAGTGTCCCAGAGTGGTGCAACAGAGAGGAAGGGCTCCAGAGGCTCAGGCCAGAGAGGGACAGGTGCGCAAAGCTGGGGACTGGAAGCGGCCATGGCTAATAGCATGGCTCAGCACAGCAATGCGCAAACCAGGGTAACAAAGGGAGCAGGCATGGGACCCCATGGGCAATAATGAGTATAAACTGGAGTTCTTTGGTTCCTTGATTCCGCAAACTGTTCTGAGCTCCCACTCCACATAAGATGGCCTCCTGTACCCAGTAGGTAATTTGAAAAGACCCTAATCCTGCTCTTGAGCTAAGACACATTTATGATACACCAGGAAGACCGTGATGCACTGTTAGGTAAGTACAGACAAAGTGTCCAGGAGTTCAGAGGAGGACACAGTATGGCTCTCTCCCCTTTGTTTCCTTTTGTTTGTACAGGAAATACCTAATAGGTGCTGGATAAGTGTCAGCTGTGATATGTGTCCCTGCTATTTACATGCATCATCTCATCAAAACCCCCATGGGGCAGGGGTTCATTGTCATCCCCATTCATAGAAGCTGCACTGTGAAAGTTAAGTCATGGTTCAAGGTCACACAGCTGGAAGGAGCAGAGCTGGGTTTTAAAGAGAGGTTCTTTCTCACTTCGGGGAACAAGCTCTTAATAACAACATTTACACGTTCTTTGAACTTACTGGAGCCCTTCAGAGTTTCATGGGAGAGATCAGCACTTGTGGCTCCCTTTTAGGGCCCAAGCTAGGGAAATTAGGACCACATATGGTTGCCAGCACTCCTTGCGATTCTACGCTATGCAAACAAACTCTGTCCTTCTCAAAACTAACAAATGAGTTTCAGATTAGCTGCTAGGGATTAAAAAAAAAAAAAAACCATTACCGTCCAAAGTTCTCAGGTAATTCAGCAGCCGTTCAAGGGAATGGAGGGGGCTGGGTCTGTAACTTTATTAGAACCCCCAATTCTGCATTTCTATTTTTCCTAGTACCTCTCAAACACAAACACATTTTAACCCTTTAGCACTACTTCCTAGAGTCGAGGCTTGATCTTGGCAGTCTCTGATTCTGGAAAGGAAGTCAGGAGAGCCTCGTGTGCGGTTTGGGGGAAGGAAGAAGAGATGCGGGGTGAGTTGTGGGTAGATAGGTTGGTGTGTTCCCCTGGGCACACAAAGGCAGGACTTGGCTTCTGTCATTAACTGGTTCTATGAAGCTGAACCTGAACCTGACCCACATGAAGCCAGGATTGTCTGCCCCTCCCCTTTCCGTGCAAGAGAAAGCAGGCACAAGGATTTCCTTGGGAGTAGCATTAATGAGGTATGAGGGAGCTAAGGTCTAAGGTTCCTCGACTGGGTTTTTCATTCCCTGTAATAGGCAAGAGAGTTTAATTTCCACTAGCCTGGGACAACTTTCTCACTTAAAATCCATCATTTCTCCTAATCCCCAACAGATTCTTTGAATTTGCTCTGTAAATATTTATATAAAAATAAATTCTAGGGCAGAGTTGAGTCACCCTGAGTAAAGAGTGCTGTGGGCAAGGTGTGACCTGAACCAGAGTCACCTAATACTGGCAGGCACTGGAACAGGGAAGCAGCTCAAGCCCCAGGACCAGTACTAATTCCATTCTCTCTGCTTTTCAGATTAAGGCTTCCTCGCCAGTAGCCATGCTCACACTTAGCTCTGGGATTGACATTTCAAGCACTCATACTCTCCCTGTATAGACCTCCCCACAAAAATTCGTACATGCAATGCCCTCTAACCTTCAGTTTCCATGACCCTTTTCCTTTTATCAGGAGTCACAAACCTACTACAGCCAGCCCCCAGGTCTATGTCCAATAAGCTGTTTACAAATAACTGATTTTGGGTGCGCTAGGCTGGCTCAGCCGGAAGAGCATGTGACTCTTGATCCCAGGGTCATGAGTTCAAGCCCCATGTTGGGTATAGAGATTACTTAAATAAATAAAATTAAATATATATATATATATATATATATATATATATATATATATATATACACATGACTGATTTTGAATTCCTTTAGGTGGGCGTGAAGGTACTTTCCAGTTCTCTACAGGCCCCACCATTCCCTTTTGTCTCCTTTCCAGCTACGTCATGTATTTTTGTTAGCTGCCTGGGCCCTGAAGACCTCTGAGGTTTTCAAATCCTGCTTTATATCTTTGTGCTCCACAAAGAACAGACACTTAAAAGAAACAGACTGTCTGATCCTGTCTCCAAACCACTGTGTGTCCCTGGGGCCCCCAAACTGTACAAAACCTAAACATGTATTACTCTGGCTTCCTTTTGGTAATCCAACTTGGTCCTCCTAAGGGACCCAGGCATGGGATCCAGACCGCCCAGCAAGGTCTGGCTGTTAGAGCCTTTCCATGGAATCCTATAATTTGAGGGGGAAAGTATGGATTTGGAACTTCTCCTTCTTCTCAAATAAAAACTCAGTCACTTAAATGCTCCTTTGACCAAATCAAAATTTGGCATACATGCTTTGTGTCCTGAGTTTCCAGGGATGCTGTCATATAGATAAGGAACGAAGATGACACAGATGTCCTTAGATCACAGATCCTTATAGGGCTTCATGTTGGCATTCCAAGGAACTTGTTCCCATGGACTTGGATGTGAATGGTGCTCTCTGGTGTTGTTCAGCACAGTGGTTCCGAGGGCCTCTGAGTTTTGGTTTACGGTTTTTGGGCTCTGCAGTCTCCTGGCCTTTTGGACAATACCCTGTGTTCTCTGTTCCCTACCCCCATCTCTAGATTCCTATAGTTTTCTATTTGAGTTTCTTCACATAGATCCCGCTCTGGTTTCTTTTCACTGAGTATCTTATTCCTCACCTATGATCTGGGTCTCCATACTCACATTTCCAGAGTCAGCCTGTCCACCAGCCCCATGCCCCCCTGTCTCTCTGTATTCTCCTCATGGATTCCTGAACTCTGGCAATAGGACGGTACAGCAGCTAATCCAGATTACAGTTTCACCAGCACCTTATTCTTAGCCACTGACCTCGAGGCCAGGCCCAAGTAGCTTACATTGTTCATGCTAGAATAAAGCCAACTCCCACCAGCTGCAAGCTTGTGGTCCTACTCAATTCTCCACCCAAGCATTGTTGGATGCAGATTTTGTTCAGCCGCGTGGTGATCCTCAGGGGCAGACTCCCCCCCCCCCCCGCCCCTTCCCCTTCACTCCTGTTTTAGCTGGCATGCAAAACTAGAAATCCTGTCCCCCGGCTAGAGCCTGTCTTATACCCTAATTCCTCCTCTGGCCACATCCTGCTCCTGATTAATTCTTTACCTCCCTCGGAGAAAGAGTTGATGGTTCCCTCCTCTGCTGCTCCCACAGAACTTCAGCATGAAGCTATCATTGCTTTCATCACATTGTATTACACTTAGTTGTTTATGTGTCTCTCTGCTTGCTCCACTTTTAACCCATTGAGGACAAGGGCTGTGTTCTACTCATGTTTTGTCCTTTCCAAGCTCAGTACAATAGGTATTCGGTAAATAAATAGTGAATGACTCGACCATAATTCTTTTTTTCTTGTTTCTTTCTTTCTTTCTTTTTTTTTTTTTTTTTTTTTTTTTTTTTTTTTTTTTTTTTTTTACCAGCAAATTAATGTCTTTCTTAGAGCTGGAGAAAAACTCAAGCAAAGATGGGATTGGAGAAGACCTTCTGCTGGAGTACTCTCAGGGTTAAGCTCTACAGTTCAGGATCAGGGATTCTCAGACTTGCATGAATTCCAGTGACCCTGGAGGGCTATTAAAACACAGACCACTGGGCCCTGTCCCCCCACCCCCAGGGTTTCTGATTCAGTTGATCTGGGGTGGGGCCCAGAAATGTGCATTTCTAACCTGTTCCCAGCTGATACTAAAGTACTAGTTTGGGGACCACACTTCAAGGGCCACTGTTGGTTAGGGGAGGCTAGGAGGAGTGAAGAGACACAAAGTTTCAGGGGTGAGTGTGACCTGAGGTTAGCTTCTGGGTGGCTTTAGGCTCTACCCAATGCTAAACGCAAATATAATTTCCCCGAGAAACCCCAAGATCCACAAAGAGCCAGAAGCCTCAGGCGATGAGAGAGGAAGTAAGATGGAGTGGACTCTAGATCTAATGACACAAATAGAGCTGATGCCCCAACACAGGCGAATCACACATGTGCTGTAGAAGGACGCTGGAGACGCTGGGGTGGGGTAGCAGAGTTGAACAAATGACAGCAAGATGAATAATAAATGAGAAGAAATAGGGACCTTGGCCATGTAAAAATCTTATTTGACTCAAAGCACGAGTGGACCGGCAGAGACATAAAAGGAAAAAGAGATCACAAATAAAGTCAGGGCTCCTAGGAGGGCAAAAGGAAGATGCACTCAGGGCAATCACAGACCCCTGTGGAGAAACAAACCTCTAACCCATTTCCCTCAAGGCTGTATTTCTGGTGAAACACAGGGACTCTCCTCCAAGGAACTTAGGGACTGGGCTGAAGAATGGCACTGAATTTTTGTTTGATTTTCTTTAGAATCCTCCACTCAGGGTAGGATTATTCAGACTAATTTTCACTCCCTTGCTATGCCCCTCCCCCAAGCGGTAACTGATGGGTTACATCAGTTTCTCCAAGGGACTAAGATCCATATTAACTTTTTCCTCTCTAATCCTTTCCTCTTCTGAATTGGCCAAGAGGTTGCCCAGCACCCAAAGCCAAGACACATATTTGGAACTCACTCTGCCCTCTTCACCTTCAAGGAAAACTGGTTTGTGGATACCCTGCCCATGCCTGCCTGAACCAACAGCCTCTCCAGCGCTGGAATCGTGTCTGCTCCAGAGAGAGGAGGAGGGCAGCTGAGAAAAAACCCACGAGACAACATGCAGCAGGTTAGGAAAGGGGCCAGCCTGCAGCGCGGACGAGCATGCAACGCCATGGGGTCGTTCGGTCCCAGAGTGGACAGTAAATGCTGGAGTTGGAACACCCCAGGGAGGAGGCCTTGCCCAGGAGTTCTGTGCGGGGTGGACTCTCAGCCCTCTGGATGTCCCGGCCACAGAAACACCTTACACCGCTCCTTCCCCACCGCCCGAAGGGGCTTCATTCCCCCTCTGCCAGTGTTCTGGTCACTACAGCCAGCCGTGTCCCCTCTCGCACACACTGTGAGGAAGCATAAAGGAGGGCATGGAGCTAGCTACCGAAGAGGCGAGGAGGAGCCCCTTCGGCTCCAGAGAGAAGCCCCCAACAAGCTCCCGAGAGGGAGCCGGGCGCTCGCACACGCCGGGCACAGACGGCAGAGCGTGTCCGCAGCACCTGGATCAGCGCCGGCCGGTCGGCGGAGGAGCCTCGGCTACGGGAACAGCCGGCGCTGTCAGACGCTCGCAGCCCAGCGGACCCGATCCCTCAACGCGTTTGTCAGTCCCAACTCTTGCAAGACTCTTCCCTCCGCTCCGGAAAGGCCCGCGTTCCCCACGCCTTAACCCTCACCCCCGGTACCTGGGTGGCTGGCACATGACTCTCCATCCAGTCGCCGGGACCCGGCGGCAGCGAGGGCCAGGCGCCGCATCCTCCCTCCCGGACTTCCCTGGCCGGCCCCGACCCCGACCCCAACCCCGCCGCCCGCACGCGGCTGCACAAAGCGCGCCGCCCCGCCGCCGGGACAAAGCGGGCCCGGGCGCCGGCACCTACCTCGGTGCGGAGCGCCGGCGGGGCAGGCGGGAGCGCGGCGGGCGGGGGCGCACCGGTCGTCGCCGCGCCCGCAGCCCGGCCGCGAGGGGCGGTTGCGGGCGGCGGCGGGTGGCCGGACGGCGGCGGGGCGCACGGCGAGCGGCGGCGGGCGCTGTCACCGGGCGCGAGCGGCGCGGGGGGCGCGCGGGGCCGGCGGCGGCGGGGCGCGTGGCGGCGCGCGGGCGCGAGCGGCGGGACTGCGGCGCCGCGGAAGGAGGACAATAGCCTCCCCCTGCCGCAGGCCGCCGGCTCCCGCGGGAGGCCCGGGACCATCTGGAGCCGGCGGCCCCGCGGGGCTCGGGGCGGGGCCCGAATCACCCCCTCCCCGCCCGGCGCCATGGCAACCGCGGCCCCTCTCAGTTCTCCGTACAGTCCCCTGGCCGGGGGTCGTTGACCTTCCCCGGGGCGAACGCGGCGGCTTCTGTGCGGCCGGCTCCCGACCCCGCCACCTTCCCTGTGGGTGCCCCCCATAATGTCGGCTTCCGGTCACCGCTGGGCCATCTGGAGATCCCCCACAGCTTGCGCGGCTCGGGCTCCGCAGCTCGAGGACCCCCACCTTTGTCCCTACTCTTCATTTCCTCCAAAATCTGTCTCCCCGAGACACGCAATCCTTCCTTTAATGACACTCACCGCTCAGGTTTCCCAAAATTCAGCTTCTGTTTTCCTTTTCAAATTTTCCTCTTTGGGCACCTCCAGTTCATCTCCCTTTAAGCAATTCTGTCGTCCATCCCCTTTCTCGAGCATCCTTCTTCTGGCAGGTAGGCCGGCTCTCTTTCCCAAAGCGTCTCCATGGTGTATGTGGTGGAGATTCGCCTGCTCGCAGATCAGATTCTCAGAATAGTCATCACTGCAGCTTCTCTCTGCTCCTTCTCGGCTCCTCTCATTTATCAACCAGGAGAATTCCGGCCTACTCACTGTCTTAAAAGGGAGTGGGGGTGGGGATGGACATTTCTAGGCCTGGCACAGCTGGGTTTCTCCTTGGTTTAGTAGCATCTGAGTGGTCGAAGGTCTAAGGTCATTAAGCAAGGTGAACTATCTGCTTGAGAGAGAAAAGAATTATGCTCAAATAATAATAAAGTTATAGAGTGCTAGCTGGTTATAGAGTGCATTATCTCATGTGACACCCCCCCACCCCCACCCCACACTCCAGCTCTAGGAGGTGGGTACTGTTCTTCCAGACTAGGAAACTAAGCTCAGAGATGAACTAGTAATAATAGATTGGGCTTTGTGCAGAGCAATGAGAATTTAACTGTCAGATTATGCTGTCTCTGAAGATGTGGGCCTGTTTCCACCTGGGAAATGCCTGAAATGACCAAGTAAGGGCAATGGGAAGCATGGGCTTCACATGAGTTATTGGGTTTAAGGTTTTATTTATTTATGGTTAATGGAATTTTAGGATTTTGCTCCTCTCTGAAAAGGTACATGTACCAAAACAAATTTATAAGTGATTGAAGTACTTTCCAGTTATGATTCTGGCAAGGTGAAATTATTTGCTTTAAAATTATTTGAAAACATTTTCAAGGACAAAAAAGTGCTGCTACCAATCCCATCTGGTTGTATCACCTCGCCTACCTGACCTTGGTTTTCCTAGTATAAAATGGGTAAGGAGGGGTGTCAGGGAGTTGCACTAAAACATGACCTTGAAGTTCTCTTCTAGCTCTGATAGTCTGATTCCACCACTAAACTGGAACAGTGGTTCTACCACCAAAGTGGAACTTGACCTTCTGGGGTGTACCTCACGAGTAGCTGCCATTCAGGCTATTTACTGCTTATTTTTTTTAACAGTCACTCCTTTGGCCAATGGAATCAAAGAAGTGAGAGCATAAGCTGCAACTGTTCCTAAGGGTAGGTGTGTGTTCGGGGGGAAGGGGTCATCAAGGAGACCTGGCCAGGGATGTTAAAGGTGATGGGATGAGAATCAGCTGATCTGCCAAAGACACCAGAACACCCAAACTGCTGCTGTTGTACTGGTATGGGAACCAAGGGTCTCAACAACAGCTATTGGCTTGTGACCCAATTAGAAGACAAGGATATTAGGTCTTATGATCAGTATACTCATAAGATCTTTTGTATAGTATTTCCCATTTTCAGCATTTCATAATCTTTTAAAAAGCATTATAAAGGTAAACACTATCATTCTCATTTTGTTGATGAGCAAATGAATGCCCAAGTTCAGAGTTAGTTCACGGTGGAGACATCAGAGTTTCTGATTCCTAGTATGTTCTTTCCCTTCTGCTAGTGAGAGTAGAGTGGTTAAAAGCATCAATTTTGGGGGTGCCTGGGTGACTCAGTGGGTTGAGCATCTGACTCTTGATTTCAGCTCAGGTCATGATCCCGAGGCCATGGGATCAAGCCCCTCATTGGGCTCTGTGCCAAGCGTGGAGCCTGCTTAAGATTCTCTCTCTCTCCCTCTGCCCCCTCCTCTGCTCTCTTTCTCAAAAAAAAAAAAAAAAAAAAAAAGCATCAATTTTGGAGTCAGACTTTCGGTTTGAAAGTAGTCTTGTCACCTACTTGCTGATGACCTTGGGCAAGTTACTTACCCTCTCTGGAATTCAGTTTCCTTATCTGCAGAATGGTATCATAAGGTGGGGATCAGATGAGTTATTGTAGATAAAGTACTAGAATAGCACCTGGCACATAGTAGCCCTCAACCAGTGTCAGCCATTATTATTTTATAACATTATCATTTTCCCATACTGTTTCCCAATATTGAGGAAGCATGCTCAATAAAGAGAACGCTGAGATCGCTGGTCTCAGTTGCTTTGGAGACTTGTCATTTTGCTCTGTAGTGTATCAGTGTAGTCATTGATGAAGAAAAAAAAAAAAAAACAACCCACCTGCTTCCTTTTTACATGAGTTGCAAAAGTGCATGGAATGAAATCCACCAAGTATGCTGAGCTTTTTGGAGAATCCAGATTTGCTGCTTGTGTTACCAAAATTCATAGAAAGGTCTTGGTAGCACTTCCTGCCACCAAGTCTACAGATGTAGCTGAATTTTCTTCTTTCATTCCTGTAGCATGGAAGATGTGTCTTTCCTATTTGAGAATGATTCTTCTGGCTCCTGCACTAAGTGCCATCCCCTCCTGCAGTCTCATGGCTCCCAGTCATTCTGGTAAGTTCCCTCTCTTCTGGCTCCTTCCCATTAGCATTTGAACATGCTCAAGTATCCGCCAGCTTAAAAAAGTAAGTGACAAACCCTGGTCCTCCTCCATGTCTTGCCCTTACTTTTTATGATCACAATCTTCTTGAATGATTTGAACACATTGGCTCCACTACCTTGCTTCCCCTTTAATCAAACATTTATTTAAAAACCATCTGGTGTGGGGCACCTGGGTGGCTCAGTCAGTTAAGTATCCAACTCTTGATTTCAGCTCAGGTCATGATCTTACAGTTCCTGAGTTTGAGTCCCGCATTGAGCCCTGCATCGGGCTCTGCACGATAGTGTGGAGCCTGCTTGGGATTCTTTCTTCCTCTCTCTCTGCCCTTCCCCCATTTGCGTGTGCGCGTGCTCTCTCTCTCTTTCAAAATAAACAAACAAAGTATCTAGCTTATGTGCCAGGTACCGTGCTGGGATGTGGGGATCTAATGATGAGTAAAATGGGATATTTCTATCTTCTTGGAGCTTATATTCTGGTAGGGTTGACAGACATTAATAAAATAACTGCTCAGATATATAATCACAAAGTATAATGAATTAAAAGTTCAGGATGCTAGGTGAGAATTTAACAGAGAGTCATAACCTGGCTGGAGAGAGGGTGTCAAGGGAGACCTCCCTCAGATCATTTGAGCTGAGATCTGAAATATGAGAAGTGGTAACCAGGCTGAGAATGGGAGATAACAAGTAGTGGTAACTAACACTAATTGGGGACTGTATTTGTAGCACTTTCCACATATCATTTCATTTCATTCTTGTAAAAACTCTGACAAGTAAGTATTAACCTCATTTCACAGAAGAGAAAATGGAGACATTGAGAGATGAAGTGCCTTGCCCAGGGTCATTTAACCAGGCTGGGGTAGAGCTGGGATTTTCAACCCAGATGTCTGACACTTGAACCATGTTCTTAGCTACAGAGACACGGTGTGTGGACACCAGGCCTGAAGCAGCAGGACTCATGGTGCACATGAGAAACGGAGAGAAGGGAGGGAAAACGGTGGGCAAGAGGGAATGTGTGGTGAATGCTGGCTGGGAAAATAGGCAAGGGCTAGATCGTGCAGGGCTTTCTAGGTCATTTATAGAATTTTGTTTTTCACCTTTGGAGCCCTGGAAAAAATTATTGAAGGATTTGAAGCAAAAAAGTGAAATGATCAACTATGTTTTTAAAAAGATTACTCCAGGGCACTTGGGTGGCTCAGATGGTTAAGCCTCCAACTTTGGCTCAGGTCATGGTCTCATGGTTTGTGAGTTTGAGCCCTGCATCAGGCTCTCTGCTGCCAGCACAGAGCCCACTTTGGATTCTCTGTCCCCTTCTCTCTTTTCCCCTCCTCTGCTCATCCTCTCTCTCTCTCTCAAAAATAAATAAACTTTTAAAGAAATATAAAAAGATTACTCCAGGTGCTGTGTGGGGAATGGGTTGGAGGGGTGTGCAAGTTGATGTGAGAAACCAATGAGGAGGCTACCACTGTGGTTTAGATGAGACAGAAGATGGTAGCTTGAACTTGAATGTTGGCAGTGGAGATAGAGGAACACATAGGTAGAAAGAATTGACAAGATGGGACAATGGGTTAGATACAGGGTGAGGAAAGGGTTTGTTGTGAGAGGATTGTGCAGCTGGAAGACCAAAGGTACCATTTGCTGAGATGAGGCACACTGGAGGAAGACCAGGTTTGGGTGGGGAGAGTGTAGGTCTTGGAACCTGCTGGGTTTGAGATACCTTTGAAACAATCAAGTGGACATACTGAGTAGTTGATTGTTATGAGGCTCAAAGTGGAGATCTAGACTTACACACATTTGGAAGACACGAGTCCAGAGACAGATTGTGAGTGAAGGAGACAATGAGCGCTGAGGCAATTGATTTAGTCCAACGCAATATAATTTCTATTCCTCTGCAGCTGCTTTCAAACAAGGTCCTCAGTAATCCACTTGCTAAATCTGATGTTAATTTCCAATTGCTTTCTTACTGTTCCTCTTGGCAGTGGTTGACTCTCATTATGCCTGCTTCTTGAAATTTTCTTCCTTTGGTTTAGGATTGCCCCACTCCTGGTTTTCCTTCAACCCCTGTAGTCTCTCCCGTTTTTCTTTTGTGAGTTCCTTTCTGCTTGTCACTTAATTGTGTTGTTTTCTTCTAGGCCCTTTTCTCATTCTATGTGTTCTTCCTGGGCCACCTTATCTACCACTCTGTAGCCAGTCTTTTATTTTTTATTTTTAATGTTTTTATTTATTTTTGAGAGAGAGAGAGAGAGAGAGAGAGAGAGAGAGAGAAAGGGAGAGAGTGAGCGGGGGAGGGGCAGAGAGAGAGAGGGAGAGGGAGAGAGAGAGAGAAAGAGAGAGAGAGGCAGGCTGAGCTGTCAGCACAGAGCCTGAAGTGGGGCTCAAACTCATAAACCGTGAGACCATGAGCTGAGCCTAAGTCCGACGCTTAACCGACAGCCACCCAGGCGCCTCCAGAGCATCTTTTTAATACAACAATCTGACAGATCACTCCTCTGCTGAAAACCCTTCAGTGGCTCCCCAAAGCCTTTGGGATAAAGTCCAGAATTCTTAACAGAGTTTACACACCTTGCTTACCTCTTCAGTCCCCTTTGCTCACCACTCCTCACTTGACACTCCTAGACATAAGGAATCTGTTGGGAGTTTTTCCAGCATTTGTAGGATTTTGAACATGGTATTCGATTTGGTTGGAAACTTTTCCTTTTCCATTCACCGAGGATTTACTCTTTAGGTCTAAATCTAGGTGTCATTTCCTCCAGAAAACCTCCCAGGGTCTCCAAGTCTGAGACAGGGGCCTTCAGACAGCACTCTATGGGATGGTCACTGCCCATTGGTTGTGTTCCCTCTTAGATCGTGAACTCTGTGAAAGTAGAGAGCACATCCAGTTCCTAGTCTTTCCCTACTAGAGCAGACATGTATATATTTGTGCAATATATTAATGACTGACAGAAAAGATTTTGGAAGAGAAGGTGATTCCTTGTTATAAAAAGATAAAACTAGATGTTTTCATATCAAGCAATGCATTTTCTGTTTCTTTTACCCTGAATTTATCTCCCATCATTAAGCAGCAGCAAGGCTTTCTAGATGTAGCATCCTCTGCACAGGGATGATACAGAAAGATCAGAGTCAAAGTCTTGGGCTTTTGAATTCTTAACTAGATCTTTTCAAATCTATCCCAGAGGAGATGTTCTTTTTCTTTTTCCTCCAAGTTTTTATTTAAATTCCAGTTAGTTAACATACAGTGTAATACTAGTTTTGGGTGTAGAATTTAGTGATTCAACACTTACATACAATACCCAGTGCTCGTCATAATCCCCATCACCCATTTAACCTATGCCCTGTCCACCTCTCCTCCTATAACCATCAGTTTGTTCTCTATAGTTAAGAGTCAATTTCTTGGTTTACCTCTCTTTCCCCTCCCCATGTTCATTTGTTTTCTTTTTTTTTCTTTTTTTTTTTTACATTTATTTATTTTTGAGAGACACAGAGAGACAGAGCACAAGTGGGGGAGAGGCAGAGAGAGAAGGAGACAGAGAATCCAAAGCAGGATCCAGGCCCTGAGCTGTCAGCACAGAGCCCGAGGCAGGGCTTGAACTCACAAACTGTGAGATCGTGACCTGAGCCAAAGTTGGACGCCTAACCAACTGAGCCACCCGGGCGCCCCCATTTGTTTTGTTTCTTAAATTCCAACTATGAGTGAAATCATTTCCATAATTTGGCTATTGTGGATAATGCTGCTATAAATTTATCATTGGGGTGCATGTTTTCCCTTTGAATAAGTATTTCCGTATCCTTTGGGTAAATACCTAGTAGTGCAATTGCTGGGTCGAAGGGTAGTTCTATTTTTAACTTTCTGAGGAATCTCTGTATCGTTTTCCACAGTGGCTGCACCAGTTTGCATTGCCACCAACAATGTAAGAGTGTTCTCCTTTCTCCACATCCTTGCCAACTCCTGTTGTTTCCTGTGTTGCAGAGGAGATACTCTCGGAGGCTCCAGTTTTTAAATCGTAAGGGCTGGGTCCTTGAGAGGGATTTTTTTTTTTTTTCCTTCACAGGTTTTTTTTTAAACATTAAGAGACAGAACTTGACAAACCTAAAACTTAGAGTTTATGCCATTAACTGTTGAAATGCAAAGGGCCTGGGGGTTTCCCCTCCACACAGAAGTATAATCCTTTCTGAGCCTGGAGCAGAATTGGAAAAGACTGAGAAAAGAGGAAAGAGGGTTTAGATGCACCTTGGGCTCTGTTTTCTGTGCTCACCACCAAACAACAGTAGACAGATGAGGCTTATGCTTCATTCCATTCCTAGAACTCTGAGGAGACACAGCATTTCAAAGCCCCCTGTGTTACCAAGGGACAACTGCCACAGAGTAGAAATGGCATTGTCACCCATGTAGGCAAAGCAGGGCTGAGATAAGTCACATTTCCTCACTACCCACAACCTTCTCACTCCCTAAGCCAAGTCTACTTGGCTCCTTGACATTTGGAGGAGATCTGAAAAGTGCCTTAGTGCCCAGCTCCCGAGAGGAGTGTGAAGGTGAGCTGAGAGCTGGGTGCCCGTGGGGATTGCTGTGGAGTGGGCGGGGGGGGGGGCAGGGATGAAGCCCACAGTAGAGCCTGAGGGCTGCATGACCCATGCCAGGAGCCGGATGGAGGCTCAGTAGTACCAGGAAGAGCTGAGATGGGAGCCACCGAGCTCCTTGTGAAGCAGACACTGTGTCTTTCTATATCAAGGCTGCAGGTGCCACCCACCAGGGAACTCTGCAGCAGATGCAGTGGTGATAGAGTCCAATGACCAAGACCAAGTAAGGCAAGAGGAACAGAAGATGGCACCTGACCTTGGTGCCCTTCCCTGATGTCAGAATGATATGTGAACCCCCAACTAGCACATTGTGACGAGAAGGAAGGAGACTCCTGAGAGACTGAGTTTAAAACTTGAAATGATTGAGTTGTCTGGAATTGGCAAAGTTCATTAGTTTTCTGCCATTAGTGGAAATGGGGGCTGAAGAGCTAGGTTAAGAGATAAAGAAAATTGTGTATTTCTTCACCTGGGTCTATGACTTGAGGTTATAAACAAGCCTGGTGTACAAAGTAAAGGTCAGAAAGGTAGACTTGCAAGGAGAGTTCTGGTGCCTTGCAAGGACTGACCTGATTCCTGATGGCTGTGGACCAGGAGGCCTGTGTAATATCTGCTAGGGATGAGATTTGCAAAGAATGATCATGTACTTGAAAGCAAAAGTCTGCAGATGAGCCAAGATAAAGTCTCATGTCAAACAGGGCATTCTGATGCTGGGGCGGGTGGGGGGGGGGGCAGAGGACAGAAGAGTACTACCCAGAGCTCCCTTATTTAGTGTAGAAAAGTCTGAGATTCTAGGAGCCCTGAGGGGTGTGCTCTGAGCTGAGCAATGTTGTGAGTGCTCGCTGTTGTTGACTAAAATCGGAGAAACTGGAACTGACTTGAAGACACAGGACTATTACATCCATTTATCTTTGTCCAGTTTGAATTCAAAACAGCACTTTATTTATGGACCATCCCTCCCAAATTATTTTTATCTTGCAAACCTAAACACCATTAAAAACAGGACCTAAAAACACATTTGAACGATTTCAACCCATCTGGGAGCAGACTGGGATCAACCAGGGTGCCAATACTTTTGATTGTCCCTGTCAATAATGAACCACTTCTTTCTTTTAAGAAGCTTATGCCACATACCCCTGGGAATACACAAATCCTGTGAAAAAGTGTCTGATCACACCCTTCTGCCTGAAATAAATTTTGGCAGCATCTGCTTCATACTAACAGCTGAAGGGAAGTCTTTGGAGCTCCTTGATCAAATTGCACTGAAAAATGTGAGTTGTGCAGGAAACCTACAAAGAGTGGATTTTGGGTGCCAGAACCCAAAAATGAGTCGATTTAGTGAACATCTTTTAACCTGCAACAATTTTAGGTCAGTTTTCTGTATTGCAGCCTGATTTACTTGTGCTGAGGTACACAGCTAAGTAGCCAGTTATTTCAATTATTATTGGCATCTGAAACTTCCTGGTGGTTAAGACACAAGATTCTGGAGTCCTAGACCTTGTTGGAATCCTGGCCCATCACTTTCTAATTGTGTAACCTTGGATAAGTTATTTAACTTCTTTAAGCCTTGGTTTCCTCATCTGTAAATAGGGGACCATTTTCAAGGAGTGGTGGTGAGAAATTAAATAATGCATGTCAGGTGCAGATAAGGGCTCAGTGAAATGTCAGCTGTTGCTGTTGTCATTGTTTTGCGTGTTTTGTATGCAGGCAAATCTTGCCTTAAGTAAAACATGATGTATGAAAAATCTAGATTTGCAGAAAAGTTTAATGGGGAGGTTCTTTGCATTATAACAAAGTTCTTCAGTTTATGAAAGGACAGGTAACAGGATTTCTTTTAGACAGTCAACGTCTCAGTGTGTCTAAAATGATTTGATTCACACACAACTAGATTTACACAATGTGTTAGGAACATAGCTAGTGTACAAAGCACAGGACATCTGTAATACAATCATTCAGGTCAGGTCTGAACTACTGTGACAGGTTAACAATAACAATCCTGGGTATTCCCTTCTGCCCTTTATAAAGGGATTAGACAACTTCCCTGTGGTTTCAAAGGGCAGAGCTGGGACCAACGGGTGGAAGATACAGTGGGGGAGTTCCAGTTCAAATAATGAAAAACTCCCTGACAAACCACTGCTGTCCAAAACTGGAATGGGTTGCCTGAGGTGGCAACTTTCCCAACATGAGTTACTCAAGTAAAAGCGAGATATCAACTTGTTGGGACTGTTGGAATGACTATTGCATGAAATAGGGAGCTGAATTAGGGCACTGTTTCACAACCCTAAGCACATGAAATATATTGTGCAAACTAGATCAGTTCTCTACCTTGGATACCAGGAGGGGTTGAGGAAGAAGGAAGAGAGAGGCTTTTCAGGAGGAGGGTTGGGGATAAAGGAAATGAATTGGGAAAAAAAAAATTATTCCTCTGGTTGGGAAATACCAGGTTAAATGACTTCTAAGATTTCCTCTAAAGATTCTAGGGGCGCCTGGCTGGCTCAGGTAGAGCATGCAACTGTCGACCTTGGGGTTGTAAGTTCGAACCCTATGTTGGGTATAATTACTTAAAAATAAAAAAAAATCTTGAAAAAAAAAAGATTCTAAGACTCTCAAATTGTTTCACAGATGTTATTTTAACTATATTCCTGGGATAATTTTCCTATTTTAGTTGAGGAAAACTGAAACATAACACTGAAAGTGAGTGGTAAAATAGGAAAAATTTCAGATATCCTCACCCTTTAGACTTTTGATCCCATAGCTTCTTTTTAGCTGATGAGAATGGAAGTTGCAGAACCAGAAGATAGTAGTGGCCTTAAAGCTAGAATGGATGAAATCAAGTCAACTTTAGAGATCAGTGGAGAATCAACTCCACCAAGGCTCCATATTACTAGCTTTAAAGACTCCCTACACCAACATCCCTGGTCAAGTCCTTCGAGTACTATAGTTATACAAAGACAGAACCAAGACTAAACATGTGGAGCCAGTGTGCTCTTGAATGGGGCTCCTAGAAGAAGAATCTTTTTTTCCCAGTTAGCCTACTTGTCTTTCAAACAAAATTGATCATTTGGCCTTTGGATCAATAGGTTTACTCGGTCATGTGTGACCAGATTGCACTGCTGTTTCCATTTCCAAGGCTTCTATGGCACAAAGAATACCTCCCTTACAGTGGACATCAGCTAGTGGGACAAATCCAGACCTGCCTAGAGAGAAAGTTAAAAAGCCAATTAGAATAAGCTTTGTGATACAGATTTTATTGGTTATCAAGGAAGAGTCGAAATTAGACACTAAGAGGGAAGGAATGAAATCTCCTGGGTTGGCCCCAGAACCTGCTACTGATGGATGAGGAATCAGACTCTGTACACAGGAGGATTGTCAGCCAGGAAAAACAGGAAGCTATCTGGTATCATAGTCAGTCATTCTAAGAAGTAGAGGAAGAAAACATAGAGAAAAGGGGTGAAGAAAAAATACTCTAGTTATACAAACTCTAGTATTGTCTTGGGGGAGAATCTTTCCTTTGCCCATAAGTATTAGAATGAGGAAGGACAAATGCTGTAGTCCAAGAATTGGCACAAGAGTTAGCACCACTGTGGCCTCTAGTGCCCCCACAACCTAACATACCTCCGTGAGAACATCCCTGTCTGACCCTGGCTAGGGAAGCAGAGGGAGGTGAGTAGAGAAGCTGCCCCAGATTCTGTGCTCCAGGTGGAGAAGGCCTCAAGAAGGTGAAGGGATGAGCTAATCTGAGCTTCCTGGCCCCATTTCCAAGGATGTGATTAGTGGAGAGGCACCTGGGACCTGCTCCATTTCAGGAAACCCGGTTATGGGAACTGGTAGGGGACAGACTTGGCTCAGGACCCGAGAGAAACGGTTAACCCTTTCCTGATGCATGTATGGGAAACAGCCTCTTTTACTAGTTTCCCAGGGGGAAAGAAAAATTCTCAAATGGATGTAGTTTTGCATCAACCTAGTAAGGGGTACCTCAGGGATATTTCCCACTTAAGTTCCTTTGGTCAATCTCTTCAGGGCCTTTGAATGCTCTAGGGGAGCCTGAGAATGAGGTAGACCTAAGAGGTCTAGGAATGATATACACAGAGAGGGCACATTCAAAAGGGAAAGAAAGCTCAACAGTTCCTAAAATGTCACCGTTCACCTGGCAGCATTCCTTCGGATGTTTTGGTTCCACTTAAACCCTTGGGTTTGGGTCAGAATCAGTCCGGGGCTCTTTAGATGGGGTCTCTTCTATCCAGACAGGGTATTTCTTTTCAGAATAAACAGAATGTCCAAAGCAGACTTGCAACAGTAATCTAAATCCTGAGGTGGGGGAAGGAATGCAAGCAGAATTAATATGCCACTAAGACTGGGGATAACTGGACCCCTGAAGACATTGATAATAAGACCCTGAACACCAGGGCTAAAAATGTCCAGAGCAGCATCCAAAAGCTCCTTTGTTGACCTGGTTGACAAAAGTGACCTTAATGTTGGCCAGGTCATTTCATTTCTTTGGGCCTCAAATTTCTTCAGCTATTGAAAATAATTGACAACCTCTGCAGTCCGTTCTGGCTCTGACATTCTATTGCTGTGAGGATGGGGTCTGGGTAAAAACCATTTTAATAATGTGGAGTCCAATAGTATGTTAGTTACTAGACCCTAAGCACACATTGATGGGTTAGAGAAGGGTTGGGAGCTGTGGCTCATTCAAACCTTAGTTTGTGGGAGACGAGGCCATCTGAGTTGATTGGCTCCTTTGTTTTTGAGTGGTATTGGCTTTTTCACAGTAATGTCAATGTTCCCATACTACAGGACTTTGAGACAGTCACATCCAGATGGGAGATGCACTGGGTAGCTGTAGGCGAGTAGAAAGTGGTGTTAAGAAATTTTGTTTGTTTCAGATTCTGGCCCCACCATTTACAACTCACTATCATACAACCTCTTCTTGGAACCTCATCTTCATCTTTTATAAAGCAATGATAACACCTTCCATACAATGTTGGGAGGATTACATAAGATAAATTAGAAAAAGTTAAGACCACTTAGCCCAGAGCAGATGCCCACCAAATGTCAAGCCTGCATCAAACCTTACCTAACTACAAGGGTTTATGCTATGGAAGACTTGCTGGCAGGCCCTCATATCAAAGACTCCTTTCCTTACTTCTGTCTACCTCCAGTATAGCAGGTGGCTGTGTCCCTGGCTACCTCTGTCAGGCCTCCCTAACTCTAGGATGGTGTTGGGTGTTCCCTGCATGTTTATCCCTGATGCTCACTCCAAGGCCAAGGGCTGGAAGCCAGGATGACCAACTCATCTGAAGTACATCTACATGGGTAACTGTTCCTACACCCTTCATTTCCAATGCCACTTTCCAGGTGGGGCATTTCCTGCTGAGCCAGAACTCTCTATAGGAAATATTTTAGAGAGCCATCCTCAGGGCCTTGGTTCCCCACTGATGGATAGTAAATATGGTAAAGGTAATAAGTATCTTGCAAGATACTTGCGAGGGCGAAAAAACTTGTGTAAAGAGCCAGTGGTATCAGACAACATGCATTCAATCAATGTTAGTTCCCTTCCCCCGACAACGCCTCTGCCTAAAAGGGAACACCTGAGAGAGAAGGGAGTGAAGCGGAGAGGCGGACTCCAATGATTCCCCGAACGCCAGCTCTCTCATCAAGTCTGAGGTAGTTTTTTTTGGTTTTGTTTTAGATTTTATTTTTCAGTAATATCTACTTCCAGCCTGGGGTTCGAACATATGCCCCCGAGATCAAGAGTTGCAGGCTCCTCTGACTGAACTGCCCCAAGTCTGAGATGGTTTTATGATGAATTTTCCAGAAATAAAACCCATCTCTCTCCAGTAGGTCCACCTGTGAGCAACTGAGATGGGGAGGGTGGTCAACAGCGCTGACCCTGGACTGGCCAAGGCTATGATTCAGGTCTCAGCAGACATGTTCTTTGGAGTAGCACCAAGGCTGTGTACTGGATGGGCACTCTGCCAACTCCCCCATCTGTTCTGTCCAATCCTAGCTTCTTGGAGCTGGAGTGGAAGAATTTTCCCTGAAGGAAAGCAGCCAACACCCTGTCCCACCCTTCTCCTTGGGCAACTCTTTGCCACATAGGAATCTCTCTCACCTGTTTCCTTTCAGCTGCCTGAGGAACTAGCTGCCAGATCATCAGTTTGGGCTCAAGCCCCTCTCATCACGTCCCTCCCTGAACCAGCCCGAAGTCCAGTAGCTGGAGTCTGGAGTAATACCTTCCTTCCGGCTGGCAACACTCCATGAAAACCCCAGAGCTTGTCCTGTCAGCTGGAGCCCAGAAAGCCAGCCAGGCTCCTGCAGTTGGCATATTTAGTGTAGAGCCGAACGTGGGGAGGAGCCTATTTCCTGGCGGCGGCGGCGGGGGGGGGGGGCGCCTTCCAGGTCCTGTCTGGGGCTGGCCAGGCACCTGGGGATGAAGCTGGGGACAGGTTTGGGGTAGGCTGCCAGATAAAATACAAGGCGCCCAGTTTTTACTTTTAGATGAATAATTTTTTATAATATGTATGTCCCAAATATTGCATGAGATATACGTATGCCTAAAAAAATAATTTTTTTTTAAATCTGAAATTCAATTTTACCTGCCATCCTGTATTTTTATTTGGTAAATCTGGGAACCAGAGGTTGGCCTAGGGCATGTGGGATGGCCCCCACAGGTGAGGCTGCTTGAGAGTCAAGAATCAACTTGGAGATCCCGCACCGGGCACCAGCAGCTTCTCCCGGCTGAGGACTGCACCTCGGCGGAACCGTGGGAAAGTTTCCTTCGGGAGGAAGGAGAGTCGCGGTCTGGCCTCATTCCGGCTCACCTCCAGCCTCAGTGGCGGCCCGCGGCTCTCCCCACCTCGGCGGCCGGCCCACCCGTCCGCCCACGGGCCCTCGCGGCTGCCGGCACCGCCCCACCGCTCCTGGCAAGCCCTGGCGGCTCGCGGCCTGGGGGCGGCGCGGCGCAAAGTGCGCAAGCGCGGGGGCCGGTGGGCGGGGCGCACGCGCGGGCGGGAAGAACGCCGCGCGGCCTGGCGTGGGCGCCGGCGGAGGTCGACGTCCGGGCTGGCAGCAGGTGGTGGGCGTCGCTGCCGCTCCCCGCGCGGCATGGAGGGCTCGGCGGTGGCAGTGTGCGAGGTGATGCCGGGAAGGGAGAGAAAGCAGAGGAGGACACTGTGTGAGAAGGGTTTTGTGAGGTGACCGTGAAGTTTGGGCAGAGGGGTCTGGCGGGGCCCGAGGTAGAGAAGGAAGGTTCAGGACTGAGGGGATTCGGGGACATTCCGCCTGCCTCATACGGGGCTGTGAGGAGCTGACGAGGGAACGCGTGGGCTCCCTTGGGGGAATGCCCGCGCGGAGGGGGTGGCACCGGCCCCAGGGCTCCTGAGGCTGAAGTGTTTGCCCGGCGTTAGCGGACACCTAGGTTCAGGTCGGGAGGCCAGCCTAGGGTGTCCCCCTTTGCCGAGAGGGCGCGCAGGAGGGAGGGATGGGCAGCCCGGGGCGGGAGTCCAGACCAGTCGGGGTGAAGTGGCAGGGAGGGAGAGTGGTGTTCGGCCGGCCGGTGGGCCACGTGTGGGGAGCACTCCGGGGGTCGGCCCGGGCTGGGTGATGACGGACGGACTGCGGTGCAGCCCCCCCCCACCCCCCCCCAGGGTCTGACGGCACCGCTCGGGCCAGGGAACTTTCCAGCTGTGGGAGGTGGGACTGAACACCAGGCGCCGCCTCGCCACGTGGGTTCATCCGTTGAGGCGCCTTCACTGCCGACATCTGATCGAGTTCTTAGCCGCCGGTCTTGCAAGGGGTTCTAGACAGAACAGAGCCACAGGCCAGACAGGGTCGGCGTGACGGCACCCGAAAGTTCTGGCCCTCTCGCCTCTTCGTTCTCATCAAAGAAAGTTGGAGGGTTGGATTTTACAGACGACAGAACCTAGCCTAGAACCCAGGGCTTCTGACTCACAGGCCGGAATTCTTTTCCCAACTGCTCCCTCACGGATAAAGAAACTGCGGGAAAATCGTAACAGAGGGAAGCACAGCGACAGAGGATGTGAGAAGGAAGGTGTTAGACTGTAGAGATGCCTGGAAACCATCGTTATAAACCATGGTACAAATTAGGATATTCATCCTCAAGTTCTCTTACTGAGATCTTGCCTTTAAGAAAAGGGGTGGTAATTTTCCCTATGGTACCTTAGTGTGTAAGTGAGTCTACTTTCATAAGTAATGGAATTAACTACAGTATATTTTCTTTTAAATTTGTCTCATCAAGAGTGAATGTTTTATCTAGACATCTTGGAAGACTGTTTAATTTAAAATATTGTGTGCAGTCTTCACCAAAGATGAACTTATTAAAAATGAAAGCTAATGTCTAGAAGCATTAAAAATATATGCATATACACATAAGAATATATATGTATATGTGTTTATATACATATATATGTACAAATTGTGTGGGGTGTATATATCTACGTGTATATATACGTGTGTGTGTGTGTGTGTGTGTATATGCCAGGCATTGTGTTAAGCATTATGCTCTTATTTTGTTCACAGTTAGCAGCAGCCATAAGTGGTAGACTGTCCTCATTTTGGTAAATGAGGAAGCTGAAGTAGAGAGGAGTTAAGTAACTTGCCTAAAATCACATGGCATATCAGGGATTCAAACCCAGGCATCTGCCTCCAGAGCCAGTGATCTTTAACTAGTATTCCCATCCTCAGAAATGATGATTTAATGAAAGGTAAAGATGATTCATAACCAGATGCCACTCTTATTCATAATATTCATGTTGGCTTTTACTTGGGGAGAAAAAAAGACACAGGAAAAACAAACTCCCACTTAATTTTTCTGAATTATTATTTCCAGATGAACTTACCCTTTGAATAAAGCAATTTATTGTCGCCACTTCCTGTCTTGTTGGGCATTGTGTTAATTTCTTATGCCTCCTTTCTTATGTCACTTTCCTAGTTATTTCTTCTGTTTAGACACAATACTTTGTTCTAAATGTGTAAATCTGACATTTTGCAAGTAAGAATATTATTTTTTGGAAATTAGAATCATTAATTCAGCTGTATCATATACATTTATTATTACTATGATTTCTAAAGATTTGTTTTCTTTGAATTGTACCCTTTTCAGATTTTGAAATATTTAATAATTCACTGGAAGTGTGAAACAGGAGTATCAAATGGAGCATTGCTGGAAGGACAGCTAGTGATTTCCATGGAAGCATTAAATTCTAATCACCAGGAAAATACTCTTCACTGTGTAACAACAAGTAAGTACAGGAAGAAATAATTGATTTTCTGTTCTGTTATGATTTTTTATGGTTATTTAAAAATTTCAATTAGTCATAATCTTTTATCATGTTATTCCAAGGTTATTCTATAGTTAAAAAACTTAAGTAATTATGTAATAAGTATCTGGTGATAGATTTACAAATGTGTCATACAGGAAAGGTGAGTAGAATGACTCTTATCAGGATTTTTTTTTTTTATTCTTGTGAATTTGTTTTTTTTGGGGGGATATAAGGGATGCGTTGGGAAATGTAATGTGGGTTATGCCTAACCAGGTAAATATCCATTCTAATCTTCCTGGGATAACTTCTACAGCTTTTTCTTTTTCTTGGAGCTACTGCTCTTGCTGCCAGCAGCCTCTTTGGGTCCACTGCTGAGTGGCTTCTCCTTGGAAGAGAATTTCTTCTTTTTCTTGGGGATGCTCTTATTTCCTTCCTCTTTAACATCACTAACTGGTTCCTCTTTGAGGAAAGATTTCTTCCTCTTGGGAAGACTTCCACTGCCAGCTGTCTCTTCAAGATCACTACTAACCAGCTCCTCCTTGGAAAAAAGATTTCTTTTTCTTGCATTTGGAGACAGAGGCAGATGGTCTTCCGAGGGTCTCCTGGGCTTTTGCTTTTTCTTCTTTGTGGGTCTCTCATTTGTCTCTTCACACTCCTCTGGGGTACTACTGCTGTTTTCTGAAGACATGAGGGCAGAGACGGCCAGCTGTTTCTTCTCCTTCATGCATTTCTTCTGCTTCTCCAGCTTCCTAGCCATCTCAGTAGCCGCTTCCTTTGCCTGAACCATCACCTCATTCATAACATCCAGATTCTTTCGTGGAATCTCTCCTGTCTCATAGAAGGACAGCCGCTCCTCAACTTGCTCTCGAAGTCTCTCTCCAAATACACTTGTGGGCACTCCAGAGAAGCAATCGATTCATGAGGCAATAGTGCATTTGTTTGCCAGGTATCAGGATATGTGGCCTTTGTTCTTAGCAGCTGCTTGGCCAATGAAGGTGGAGTGTAAAATGAGTCCATATTTTGGGGTGTTACCCTTTGTTATCAAGGCTCTGGAAATCTGGTCCATTTGCAGGGCTCTGGGGATCACTCAGACACCAGGATTGGTCAAGAGGATTATTTTACTGGTTTAAGAATTCTCAAAAGCAATCTCATTCTTGCTCTTGGTTTTATCATTCTCTCACAAAAAAATTATATTACATTGAATTTTATCTCCTTTTTCATGTCCAGTCTTTGATAGTTGGAAAAGGGCCAAAAAAAAAAAGGGGGGGGGAAAAGAAATCAAATGATGAATGGTGCATGCTTTGATAATCTTAACTTGCAGTTAGTTTGAAAGTAAACCTCTTCTATTGGCTTTTTTTTTTTTTTTTTTTTTTTGCCTACAGTCCTGAGGGAAAGACGATGCATTGAGTGACCCTGGAACAATTAATTTTCTTGAACTTTTGAAGTGATCACTTTTTTGTTTAGTTGTGTAGGTGTATATGAGAGAGAGAAGAGAGAGTGTGTGTCTGTCTGTAGGTTTATTGAAGGATACTTTGGAATGAAAGTCATCCTCAGTCCCAGCTGAGACTGAATAGTACTTTAGGTTCTACACAAGACATTTTCTCACTGAACTGAAATGCCCTGTTTTCTCTTTGAGTACCTAGCAGTAAACATCCTTGAGGAAGATATGATAGGTTGGTTTGCTGTTACTGTGCATGAACTCCACTCTGGACAGAATTCCCATCATTTGTAAGAACGTTTTGGATAGCTGCATGGCTAGGGTGATGTTGGTCTGTGTATGGTTGTGTTAGTTCATGCATTTGGAGACAGAGGCAATCCAATAAGCTGGCCAGGGTAGCGGGGTTGATATCGCTCAAAGCAGAGGACTTGAGCCACATTAGCTTTTGGAAAGAAACCTAATTCCATAGGTATTTTGAGCCTAATGGACTTCTTCAGCCCATGCGAAGTATAGGGAGCATTTATTTTCTCTTTATTGTGTTTATTATCTCTGATCTTTATGTAATGATTTTCATAAATTTTTTGGTAGAAGGAAGGGTAATATATGCTTATCGTGAAACATTCCAATATTACAGATACATATATTGTGTAAGGTGAGACTTTCCAGTCATTTTGTCCCTTAAGATAATTATTAATTAATGTTCAATATGCATTCTGCTAGATTTTTCCATGTATATGTTCATAGCCTCTCACTAGGTAGATAAAAAGTCAGATTGTGAGTGTTCTGGGATGGAGAGATAAGAGAGAGATCTCAGCGTTCAGTCTTTATGTTCATTCAGGCCATTTATTTTTAATACAACTTCGGTCCTCAGCTGAAAAACCCATGCTTCTTCCTTTTCAAAGAATAACCCTTCCTCCACCCCCGCCAAGGTTAGAAAGGGTCAGTCCCTAGAATGCAGAGTGGAGGAGGGAATCTAAAGACCTGACTTATTCTTAAATTCATTTTTTCAATTGATTCTCCTTATGTTAGCTCCCACCCCGCCCCTACTTCCAGGAGTTCCCGATTCTGCATTCCTGAATCTTCAGGGATTTTGTTGTATCACTTTGGTTGTTTCTTGGCCTTTGCCTATTCTGGCTTATAATTCAGTTTCTCAGGTCTCCTAAATCCTTTCTTACTAGTCCTTCTGCTTTTCAGTTTCTAGAATTTTATTATAATCATATCTGTCTTTTTCCTGTCCTTGTGGGTTTATTCCTTTTAAAAATACTTTGTTTTCTATTGTTTCTATTGTTTCATTGCAGTTTCAGGAGGTAGTAAAAATAATGGGTATGTTCAATTTGTCATCTTTACCTTAAAGTGTGAAGTGGTGTGTTTGGTCTGAAATCTCTGATGATGAAAAACCATGTATTAGTTATCTAAGGCTGCTGTAACAAAGTAGCACAAACATAAAATAAATTTATTCACTCCCATGTATGGAAGCCAGAAGTCCAAAATCAAGGTCAAAGTAGAATTGGTTCCTTCTGGAGACTCTGAGGGTAGAATCTATTATATGCCTCTCTCTTAGCTTCTGGTAGTTGCCAGCAAGCCCTTGGTGTTGGCTTGCAGGAGTATCATTCCAATCTCTGCCTCTACCTTCATGGGATATTCTACCCTGTGTTTATCTGTGTCTCTGTCTTCACATAGCCTTCTTCTAAGGACACCAATTGGATTTAGGTCCACCCTAACCATTATGACCTCATCTTAACTTGATTATATTTGTGAAGACCCTATTTCCACATAAAGTCATATTCACAAGTACGGGGGCTTAGTTCTTCTAAATCTCTTTTAGAGTACAAAATTGAACTCACAACACAGCAGCAAGTTTTATTACTTGAATGATCTCTCTATGAGAAACTGAGAGATCACTATATACTTTTTCCATTAGTAATTGAAGTCTTTAACATATTTATTGCAGGGTTTTTTTTTTAAATGCATGCTACAAGATGTTTATATGAGTTAGGAGGAAGGAGTTACATAGTCCTCTAAATTTGTGGAATGCTGGTTAAAATCAAATGAGTTTCATTACTTTGTATTTTCTTAGAACCTTTGATATGACAGTGTAGACTGAATCTTTAAAAATGGGCTATAGGAGTACCTGGGTGGCTCAAGTTGGTTAAGTGTTCAACTTTGACTCAGGTCATGATCTCTCAGTTCACCTGCATCTGGCTCTCTGCTGTCAGTATGGACTCCACTTTGGATCCTCTGTTCCCCTCTCTCTCTGCCCCTCCCCTGCTTGCATACATGCCCTCGCTCTCAAAAATAAATACATACATTTTTTAAAACAGCCTATGGTAGGGGTGTCTGGGTAGCCCAGTCGGTTAGACGTCTGGCTTTTGGTTTTGGTTCTGGTCGTGATCTCATTGTTTGGGGGTTCAGCCCTGCATCAGGCTCCGTGCTGACAGCTGCTTGGGATTCTTTCTCTCTATCCCTCCCCTGCTCTCTCTCTCTCAAAATAAATAAATAAACTTAAAAAAAATTTTTTTAAATGGGCTATAGTATGGGAATGCAAGCTGGTTTAGCCACTCTGGAGAACAGCACAGAGGTTCCTCAAAAAATTAAAAATAGAACTACCCTACAGCTCAGCAATTGCACTACTAGGTATTTATCCAAGGGATACAGGTGTGCTGTTTCGAAGGGACACATGCACCCCAATGTTTATAGCAGCACTGTCAACAATAACCAAAGTATGGAAAGAGCCCAATGTCCATCGATGGATGAATGGATAAAGAAGATGTGGTATATATATACAATGGAGTATTACTGAGCAATCAAAAAGAATGAAATCTTGCCATTTGCAACTACATGGATGGAACTGGAGGGTATTATGCTAAGTGAAATTAGAGAAAGACAAATCTATGACTTCACTCATATGAGGACTTTAAGACACAGAACAGATGAACATAAGGGAAGAGAAACAAAAATAATATAAAAACAGGGAGGGGGACAAAGCATAAGAGACTCATAAATGGGGAACAGAGGGTTACTGGAGGGGGTGTGGGAAGAGGGATGGGCTAAATGGGTAAGGGGCATTAAGGAACCTACTCCTGAAATCATTGCTGCACTATATGCTAACTAATTTGGATGTAAATTAAAAAAAAATAAAATTAATTTAAAAAATGGGCTATAGTATACAGCATTCTTCAAATATATTTGATCTCAACAACTTCTTTTTTTAATATCATCTTTTGTTCTATAGAGGGAATTTTAGGAATGGTGTTGCTCTAAAAATATGTGGTTTACAATTAAGTCTCTACTGTTATCTTTGCATTTGAAGGATAACACTCTTTTTTAAAATATATTTTTAATGTTTATTTTTGAAGGTGAGAGAGACAGAGTGTGAGCAAGGAAGGGACAGAGAGAGAGGGAGACACAGAATCTGATGCAGGCTCTAGGCTCTGAGCTGTCAGCACAGAGCCTGATATGGGGCTTGAACTGCCACATGACGTGAGGCGAAGTTGGATGCTTAATGTTTAACCAACTGAGCCCCCAGATGCCCCTAGTACTCTTTTATTTTAGTACAGAGACATTAGAAGTACAGCTAAAAGTTGGGGGCAGGATGGGGTGTGGAGCAGGCAAGATAATTGCTCTCTGAGTACATTCACCAAAAGTGACCCATTTTCAACAATTGTTGATATGGTACTTGTTAAAACTAAAAGATGTTTGAGGAGACAGTATGGCATATGCAATTGAGAAACATCATGGAAACACTGTGAGATATATAGGTTGTATTTTTTTCTTATTAATGTTCAGCTCCTTGCTTAGCTGGTGTAGGCCTGCTGACACCTGCCATCCCTCTCCCCAGTGACCAACTCTCCTTAAGCTAGAACCAGTGTATGCTTGTGAGGAATGTTAAGAAGAAAAAAGAAATGATTGTCTTTTATTGAATGTTCTGTGCTACTTGGGCCCAGGCCTTTTGAAATATCATTTGTCCAGAATCATTCAGAATCTGGAAATCTAAAGCACTGCTGTAATAACATTTCAATAGAACTTTTTATGATGATGAAAATATTATATATCTGTGCTGTTCAGTACAGTAGCCATTAGCCACACTAATGATGCTAATGACCACTTGAAATATGGCTAGTGTGACTGAGGAATCTTATTTTTAATTTAATTTAGCTAAATTTAAATTTAAGTAGCCACATGTATCTAGTGGCTACTATATTTGGATAGCACACATCTAGAGAATGGTGTTGCCTCTCACTGTAGTTGTTATTCTCAACTTTTTCACCCTGCTTGAAGAATACACATTTCTTGAGGGATAGAGACATTGATTTCTATGGCAATGATTCTTAAATTCTTAACTGTGGGTCGCATCTCTCTGGTGGGGAGGGGTAATGTTCAATTTGGAAAAGTCTCTGGGTGGTTTCTTTTCTTCCCCTCTTAGGTGCCTGTTTCCTCCTTTACCCTCTTCCTCTGAAGAATTATTGCTCTAGGGGTGCCTGGCTGGCTCATTCAGTAGAGCATGTGACTCTTCATCTCAGGGCTGTGAATTTGAGCCCCACATTGGGAGTAGAGTTTACTTAAAAAAATTTTTTTAATTATTACTCTAAATATTCTGATATTCATAGTTTAGAACTCGGTGTGGAGAATTCTTAGGTAATAGTCTAATATTTTCTACTAAAGGGGTGCCTAGGTGGCTCAGTTGGGTAAGTGTCCAACTTTGGCTTGGGTCATGATCTCACCATTCATGGGTTCCATCCCCACTTCAGGCTCTGTGCTGACAGCTCAGAGCCTGGAGCCTGCTTTGAATTCTGTGTCTCCCTCTCCCTGCCCCTGCCCCGCTCATGCTTTGTCTCTCTCTCAAAAATAAATATTAAATTTTTAAAAAAATATTTTCTACTAAAGAGTAAATTGTTTCAAAGAAAGGCCAGCTTTTTAAATTGAATCTTACACTGGAATATGGGTTATTGGCATGATATATTCTGGTTACTAGTTACAGTGTGCAGTCTTCCTATAATCCTTTTCTCTCAGGAATAGTAATATCTAAAGAAGCAGCCTTGATGTTGGATATGGGTGAAAAGGCTTGCCATTTGGTTTTCATTTCTCCCCCCAGAGAGTTGTTGTAGCCTCATAATGTTTTTTTTTGGTGTCTCCATTTTTAGTAAACTCATTACATAGTGGTCACCTTTTTTTTTTTTTTAAACATTTATTTATTTTTGAGACAGAGAGAGACAGAGCATGAACGGGGGAGGGTCAGAGAGAGAGAGACACAGAATCTGAAACAGGCTCCAGGCTCTGAGCTGTCAGCACAGAGCCTGACGCGGGGCTCGAACTCACCGCGAGATCATGACCTGAGCTGAAGTAGGCCGCTTAACCGACTGAGCCACCCAGGCGCCCCTAGTGGTCACCTTTTTAATGTATTGTATCTATAAGCAGTGTTTTTAGGCTTCCATAAGATTCTTTAGATAAAATATGTTTGTTTTATTTGTGATATTTCTTTGTATTTTGTTTCTTACAGTTGCTTCTGCAGGAAGCACTTATGGTGGTTTGGTTCTGAAGAAGTTCATAAAAGGTAAAGAATAACTCTGCTTTCAAGAGATAAAGTCTCTTCCTGGCAGTGAATTTGTTATTTTCTGAAAGAGACAAACTGAAAGATAGGGTTGCTAGATTTAGCAAATAAACGTACAGGATGCCCACTTAAATTTGAATTTCAGATAAACAATGAGTAATTTTGTAGTGTATGTTCCATCCAGTATTTTATCCTGTATTTTATCTGACAATCCTACTGAAAGATGATCTATAAAATTGTATACATACAGCGATGAACAAGACACCTAGGTCACTATAGCTTCTCTGAATACTCTCTATAGGGGTGCCTGGGTGGCTCAGTTGGTTAAGCATCTGACTTCGGCTCAGGTCATGATCTCGCAGTTTGTGAGTTCAAGCCCCACATCGGGCTTTGTGCTGACAGCTCAGAGCCTGGAGCCTGCTTCAGAGTCTGTGTCTTTCCCTCTCTCTGCCCCTCCCATGCTCATGCCCTGTCTCTCTCTGTCTTTCAATAATGAATAAATGTTAAAAAAAATTGAATAGGGACGCCTGGGTGGCGCAGTCGGTTAAGCGTCCGACTTCAGCCAGGTCACGATCTCGCGGTCCGTGAGTTCGAGCCCCGCGACGATCTCGCGGTCCGTGAGTTCGAGCCCCGCGTCAGGCTCTGGGCCGATGGCTCGGAGCCTGGAGCCTGTTTCCGATTCTGTGTCTCCCTCTCTCTCTGACCCTCCCCCGTTCATGCTCTGTCTCTCTCTGTCCCAAAAATAAATAAAAAACGTTGAAAAAAAATTAAAAAAAAAAAAAAATTGAATACTCTCTATAGAAACTCAGATAAAATTATCCCAGATAGAAAATGAAATTTTCAGTAAAGTATTTGTGCAGAGAGGTAACGTGTGAAGAATGCTTTATTGCAAATTATTTTGGCTAGCGTTAATACTATTCCCCACATGCCAAAGTTGGTATGGTTTAAGAGCTTTTGGTGACTTTGGCTTTAGTTCTTCTTTCCTTTGAGCTGAGAATAATCTAAAGCTGAAGGACATACATTTATTTTAAGGAGACCAAAATGATCTGAGAACTTCTATGCTTTCATATTTATCATCTGTGGTTGTCTAGTTTGTAAATTATCCAATGGGCCTATCTTTTCCTAATGAGTGGTTAGTTTACAAATTTTACAAAGTAATTGTTTTAAGTTTATTTTTATTTATTTTTGAGGGAGAGAGAGAGTGCGCGGTGTGCACACACACGCGGGGGGATGGGCAGGGGACGGAGGCAGAGAGAGAATCCTAAGCACTGACAGCATGGAGCCCTATGTGGGTCTGAACTCACAAACCCTGAGATCATGACCTGAGCTGAAATCAAGGGTCAGAAGCTTAACCAATTGAGCCACCCAGACACCTCTACAAAGTAATTTTTTAAAAGAAACCATCTCCAACAAATTTGGAATGTAAGTAGCTTGTGGTGGTTTAAAAAAACAACAACTTACATTTGTCATTATTTTAAGAAAATGTTCTATGTGTTAAATATGGAAACAATAAAGCTACATTAGAGCAGTGTAATTTTATAAATGCTTATGAAATGTATTGCCATTGTACTTTTATTTTTATATTTATTTTATCATTGTACTTTTATTGTTTTAAATTTTTTAAATATTTGATTTATTGTTGAGACAGAGAGAGCAGAGCACAAGCGGGGGAGGGGAAGAGAGAGAGGGAGACACAGAATCTGAAGCAGGCTCCAGGCTCTGAGCTGTCAGTACAGAGCCTGATGCAAGGTTTGAACCCATGAACCATGAGATATGACCTGAGCCGAAGTTGGACACTTAACCAACTGAGCCACTTAGGCACCCTACCATTGGACTTTTAAAAACTAATGTTTCTTAGTGCTTTAAAATTTTTTTAATGTTTTATTTATTTTTGAGAGAGAGAGAGTGAGCAGGGTAGGGACCGAGAGAGGGGGAACAGAGGATCTGAAGCAGGCTCTGTGCTGACAGTAGTGAGCCCGACGTGGGGCTTGAACTCATGAACTGTGAGATCACGACCTGAGCTTGAAGTCGGATGTTCAACTGACTGAGCCACCCAGGCGCCCCTGAAATTTTTTAATGTTTATTTATTTTTGAGAGAGAGAGGCAGAGTGCGAGTGGGGGAGGGGCAGAGAGAGAGGGAAACAGAATCTGAAGCAGGCTCCAGGCTCTGAGCTGTCAGCACAGAGCCTAACATGGGGCTTGAACTCACGAACCATGAGATCACGACTTGAGCCAAAGTCGGATGCTTAACTGATTGAGCCACCCAGGTGCTTCTCTTAGTGCTTTTTAAAATGAAATCAATTAAAAATTTTAATTTAGAACCAAATTGCCAGTAACTCAATTACTGGATAAATCAAAGTACCTTCCGTTATCTTGGTCATATCAAAGAAAAAGAAGAAATTATTTTTATAACTCACATGATGAATGACTTTAAGGACATAAACAATATAGGAAATATTTTCCCTTTTGGAACTTCTTTTTTGAGTTAATATTTATTTTTTTATTGTTATTTTTAAAGTTTTTATTTAAGTTCTGGTTAACATACAGTGTAAATTAATTTCAGGTGTACAATTTAGTGATTCAGCACTTAGGTCCAACACCGGGTGGGTGCTCATCACAAGTGCACTCCTTAATCCCCATCACCTATTTGAGCCATTCCCCCCACCCACCTCCCTTCTGGTAATCATCCGTTCTCTTCTTGTTCTCTACATTTTATTTCTTGGGTTACCTTTCTCTTTTTCCCCCCTATGCTCATTTGTTTTGTTTCTTAAATACCACATCTGAGTGAAGTCATATGATATTTGTTTTTCTCTGGCTGAGTTATTTTGCTTAGCACAATACTCTCTAGCTCTATCCACATCATTGCAAATGGCAAGATTTCATTCTTTTTTATGGCTGAGTGATATTCCATTGTGTGTGTGTGTGTGTGTGTGTGTGTGTATACACACACACACACACACACATATATATATATACCACATCCTTTTTATCCATTCATCAGGGACTTTGATAGACATTTGGGCTGTTTCCATAATTTGGGTACTGTAGATAATGCTGCTATAAACACTGGGGTGTGTGTATCCCGTTGAATTAGTATTTTTATATCCTTTGGGTAAAACCTAGTAGTGTGATTGCTGGATTGTAGGATAGTTCTATTTTTAAGCTTTAGAGGAAACTCCATACTGTTTTGCAGAGTGACTGCACCAGTTTGCTGAAGGAGTTTTTAGTTTAAGCATGGGAATTTAGAAGTGCTTGCTTAGTAAATTAAGGGTCATTAGGTATATCTCCCTTTGCCTTTGAAATTGCCTTGGCCCTCTGAATCTACCTTCCAGGAGTCTATATCCTGGATTCTTTTTTATTTTTTTTAATGTTTCTTTATTTGTTTTGAGAGAGAGCACAAGCAGGGGAAGGGGCAGAGAGTGAGAATCCCAAGTAGGCTCCATGTTGTCAATGCGGAGCCTGATGTGAGGCTTTATCTCACAAACTGTGAGACCACTACCTGAGCTGATATTAAGAGTCAGACGCTTAACTAACTGAGCCATCCAGGTGCTCTTGTAGCCTGGATTCTTAATGGACCTCTGCTTTTTGCTCTGTGATCCTAATCTTCCTTAGATTCTTCTTAGTGTGCACACATTTGAAAGCAGTAATTGTGGAAGAAAAGTAATGGCTCCATAGCAGATATTCTGTGGGAGCTTGGGTAGAAAGTTCTTACTGTGATAATCATCATAAATGATGATTTACTGAGCATTAGCTCTACATTGAGCCTTGTGCTTGACACAGAGGGGTTACAGAGGTGATCAAGACAGATTTGGTTTCTTCCCTTACACCCATACTTAGGTTATCTTAATCACTTAATTCTATTACTTCCTAAAACCTTTGGTCTGGAAGAAAGGGAGAATCAGCATATTGTGCTGGATGGGGAGTTTGCTCTGATTCTGACTTTTGGGAAACCCGAGTCCAGCTTTAAGAATCATGAATTGACTGCCTGAAAACCATCTAGTCTATTTCTCAATCTTTAGTCTTCTTTTTTTGGGTTCTGCCCTTAGGATGAAGCAAAGAATGGAAAGATCATTCGTAATGCCACTGCTCTAGTTAATAAATGTGAAAGTGCTTTGAAAGAAGTGAAAGTCTATGTAAATAACAGGGAGTATGTTATTATTAGCACTAGGGAGGAGATAGGAGTATTTCTTGTGACATAAACTGATACTTAGCATGCCTTTTTTTTTTTTTTAACATTTATTTATTTTTTGAGAGACAGAGTATGAGCAGGGGAGGGGCAGAGACAGAGGGAGAAACAGAATTCGAAACAGGCTGCAGGCTCCGAGCTGTCAGCACAGAGCCCGATGTGGGGCTCGAACTCACAAACTGCAAGATCATGACCTGCACTGGAGTCAAACGCTTAACCAACTGAGCCACCCAGACACCCCTAGCATGCCTTTTTAATGAGTGGTCAGATTGTATATAATACTACTACTTCAATTAATATTTGCAGAAGTGCTTTGAAAAAAGTGAAAAACCATGCAGGTACAAGAGAATGGTTTTATTATCACTGTTAATACCTGGAGAGAAGGTATTGAGTTGAATTTAGTTTATGGAATAACCACCTGTTTATTATGCTAATACAAACTTCAGACAGTGTCATGGTAACTTGGTTGTAATTTTTTAAAAGCTCACAGCAATTTTATGCATATTTATTTAATCTGTTTTTATATCCTTGTGATAAAGTGGAAGTGGCTGACTTTTAGTACAAAGAGGAAGTACTGCATATCAAGTACATAATAAAAATTGAGTCATTTGTTCATAGTCAATCATATTTAGTAGCTAACTTTAGCTTGTCTTCTCTCCAGGTTCATGATACTAACCTCCACTCAGTAATACTGTTTGTTTGTACTAATTAGTAACAAGAATGGCTCATTAAAGCTCACAAAGGAAATTGTCCAAGCTTAAGATTTAAATCCCTTAGCTCCCTGGTTTTTGCACCATTAATTATGCCTTTATTACTATTGTTATTTATTTAGCATTCCTGTAATGTTATCAACAAACTGCTTTAAATTGGTCCATTCACAAATCTTTACACAATTTAGTTAGCCTCATTAGGCAGTCTTTGGTGGCTGATTCATTAACCGTGAGATTTTCAGATGCTAAAAAATTACTTACCTATACAAAATAGTATGCCTCTGAATTCATTTTCAACTATGTTCTCTTCAGTGCTTGGTTGGTGGCTCTCAGTGAGTAGAATAAGATCTGATCTCTTTTTAGGGGAACTGTACTGTTGTAGAGCCATCCAGCTTCAATTTTCTTTACTCTTCAGTCTATTCTATTAGTATTGTATCAAGGTACTTTTTCTCTGAATCTGGTATACTTCAGATCAATTCATATATAAACAGGCTCTAATTTCTGGATGTTTTGTTTATGCTGGATTAATAAATAGTGACCAAGATAATCTCCCCATTCTACTTCCTCTCTAATGGATTATATTCTCTTTTTTGCTCACTGTCTTCTCTGGTTCCTAACTATTCATATTTTTATTCAGCACACCTTTAATTGAATATCTGCTTTGCCACAGGAAGTCATTGGGAAAGGTAGCTCTGAAAATGTAACGTGATAAGTATACCTAATGGAAGTATGTATATTCATGGTGCTTCTTTGGTAACCCAGAGGATATTCCTTGAAGTTCAGCCACCAATATGCCTTTCTTCCCTTCATTATTCTGTATTATTATTCTGTATTTACTTCAGGTATGTTTTCTACTCTTAAAGTTTTAATATCATTTCTATGCTGATGAGACTTTTTTTCCTATCATTAACATGTTTCCAGCTTTGATTGTCAATTAGTCTATTCCATTTGAAGGTTCCTTTTGAAATATATGTGCAACACATGGTAAAATGGGTTTCATTTTCTTGAAACTAACTTGCTCTGTAATGTCTTCATTTCTTTCAATGATACTAACATTCATAACTTTCCAGGCTTAAAATTTTTGGCTTTTTTTTTGGCATCCTCTTTTTTCTTTTCTCCATTATCTAATCTAATTGAATTTTTTGTTAGTTCTTTTATTCAATTATATATGAATATAAACATATGTCCTTCCCAGTTGCTTATTAGGAAGAACATAAAGATAGGGAAAGACACCTCAGACCAGATGTGAGGTCCTCTGTCAATTAGAATAACTTCTGTACTTTGAGGGATGATGACCATTAAGACAGATAAATTCTGGGGTCCCTGAATGGCTCAGTTGGTTAACCATTCGACTAATGGTTTCAGCTCAGGTCATGATCTCATTGTTTGTAAGTTCGAGCCCTGCATTGGGTTGGCACTGACAACACGGAGCCTGCTTGGGATTCTCTCTCCCTCTCCCTCCCCCTCCCTCTCCCTGTCTCTTTCCCTCTCTCTCTGCCCTTCTGTTCATGCACATGTGTGGTCTCTCTCTCTCCCTCTCAAAATAAGTAAACATTAAAAAAAGGTAAATTCTTATGTGTTAAAAGTTCTCATTACTTTGTATTAATATATATACTATTATTTTGCATATATGCTTGTATGCATATATGCATAATATGCATATCCATTTATATAGGAATCCATTTATATATCCATTTATGTATATACTTATCCATGTATATAGAACTACTTATAAGTATCTATTTGGTGAAATGTGATGTTTTAGTTTGTCCTTCTTGCCCAGATCTAGAAGCTACTTCCTATCATGTCCTTACTCTAGTAAAGAAAAGAAAAAAAAAGAAAGTGTAGAAGAGAGTGATAAGATGGGGAATATGCAAAAGGCCATATTTAAAGGTCCCTATTTGCTGTTTCTTATTTCTTCCATTCATGTTATTTTGATTTTTTTAATCTTTTTAATTACTTCCTCCTCATTCCCATGTTTATTGACATAATTTAACTCTTTAGTAAAATACAGTTTGGCCAGTCATGTTCAAGTGTTTTTCCCAAGTCAGAAATTTTTTTTTCTTCCCCTCAAAAGACTAGAGAAGAATACCAGCCCCCAGGGGCACCTGGGTGGCTCAGTAAGTTTAGCATCCATCTTTGGCTCAGGTCATGATCTCACAATTTGTGGGTCTCTCTCTCTCTCTCTCTCTCTCAAAAATAAACATTAAGAAAAAAAAAAAAAAGAATACCAGCCCTTGAAAGTGGGGAAGACAGCTGTGCTGTTGATGTATGGTTATATGATTATGCCTCTTCTCTGTACTCCACCCTTTTGCCATCAGGGAGACTTTACAAAAAAGTTTAGTTTAATTTTGTCTTCTTTGTTAATTTGTTCTGAAAGGAAGTGAGAAGTCATGCTATTTGTACATTAGAGAAATTAATGGGTCCAGGATTGCTCATCATTGAATGAGAAATTCACAATGGTGAACTCTTGGATGTCTGACTTAATATGTATTTTTAAATCTGAGATTCTCATTCAAAGAAAAAATCTATTATAATTTTAGATCTTACAAGATCAGCAACTCTAAGGCTCAGTACTCATCTGACACTTTTTCCTCCAGGAGCTCCTTTTGTAGACATGATCTCATTCATTCTCCAGAGATAGGTCAGACTTATATGTTATCATCATTTCTCTTTCGGAGATGGGGAAACTGAGCTTTATCTTAGCTTAAATTTAGAAGTAAAGGAAGAGTTTGTGGACTCATTGGTCACTGGTTACCCAGTGAGTCCACATTTAATCCTCAGACTTTTGATATGTCCTAAACAGTCTCTTGCTGCCAAATTTGCATAACATGTGGCAAGATTTTATAAAGAGAAGATTGAACATAAAAAAGTTAAATGAATTTGTTGGGATGCCTGGCTGGCTCAGTCAGTGGAGCATGTGACTCTTGATCTTGGGGTTGTGAGTTTGAGCCCCATGTTGGGTTTAGAGATTACTTAAAAAAATAAAATAAAGTCTTAAAAAAATAGATGAATTTCATCTTCTTTTGCTTTCTTAATATTTCTTTACTCTTTTCTCTGTTAAATATATTTAATTGTACTTTACTATTGAGAATATATTTAAGATTTGATGTGCAGGGAAAGGAGATGGAAAGGACATGAACCTTGACATGTTTCTCTTTCTTTTGAGCTTGGGTAGGTAGAGCAGGAAGAGAAGGACACCTTTTACCATTAGAGATCATGGGAGTTGACTCATACTCCAGCTGAGTGGCTTTTATTCAGTAGTCAGCAGGAGCTAGCCTGCCTTGTACCAGCTTTGGCTTAAAATCCTTGAACTATTGTTACCCCTCGTTGAGTAATCAACTGGGCACTTACTATTCCAGCTCTGGCCTCTTGGGTTACCATATCCCTTCCGTTTCCGTAGCAGACATTGTTAGCTGCCCGTGGTAGTGAATTTGGTTGGTATGGGAAGAGAGGACATTTTGAATATTCTTTACTGAGTAGACTTTTATGGTTACTCTTTTAGCATATTTTAAAAAGTCATATGACACTGTATGTAAGAGTTAAACTCAAAATGGATCAAAGACCTAGATCTAAGAGGTAAAACTATAAAATTCTTAGAAGAAAACATACGTGTAATTCTTCATAGATATGACATTTAAAGCACAAGCAGTCAAAGGAAAGATAGATAAATTGGATTTGATCAATATGAAAAACTTCTGTGTTTCAAAGAACACTATCAACAAAAGATGGGATGACATGATGGAGGTGTTAGTTCAGGCCAAGATGGTAATCATTTTGCAACATGGAAGTATCAGATTTACAGGTTGTACATCTTAACTTTACACAATGTTATAGATCGATTGTACCTCATTAAAACTGGAAAAAAAAAAAAACTAAAAAAGAGAGAGTGAAGACAGCCTACAGAATGGGAGAAAATATTTGCAAATTATGTATCTGATAGGCATCTAATATCCAAAGAACAAAAATAACTTTTACAACTCAGCAATAAAAACCTAATTTTTAAGTGGGCAAAGGATATGAATAGACATTTGTTATGAATTGAATGTGTCCTCCCAGAATTCCTGTGTTGAAGCCCTAATCCCCAATGCAAGGGTATTTGGAGATGAGGCCTTTGGGAAGTAATTAGGGTTAGATTAGGTTATGAAGGTGGGACCTTTATGATGGGATTAGCAGCTTTATAGGAAGAAGAAGAAAGAGAAATCTCTCCAAGTACACCCACCCAGGAAAAGCCATGTGAGGACAGTGAAAAGACAGTTGTCTGCAAGCCATGAAGAGAGCTGAATTGCTGGTACCTTGATATTGGGCTTCTCAGCCTTCAGATCTATATGCAGTAAATTTCTGTTAAGCCATCCAGTCTATGGTATTTTGTTATGGCAACCGAAATAGATGAAGACAACATTTATCCATATAAGCGGCTAATAAGCCCCATGAAAAGATGCTCAACATTGTAATTATTAGGGAAATGCAAATGAAAACCATAATGAGATACCATTTTATACCTCCTTGTATGACTGTAATTAAAAAAAAAAAAAAAAGCAGAGGGGCACCTGGGTGGCTCAGTCAGTTAAGTGTCTGACTCTCAATTTTGTCTTAGGTCATGATCTCACAGTTCATGAGTTTGAGCCCCACATCGGGTTTTCTGCTGTCAGCACAGAGCCTGCTTCAGATCCTCTGTCCGCCCCCCCCCTGCCCTGCTTGCTCTCTCTCTTTCAAAAATAAACATTGGGGTGCCTGGGTAGCTCAGTCAGCTAAGCGTCCAATATCAGCTCAGGTCACCATCTCGCGGTTCGTGAGTTTGAGCCCTGCCATCAGGTTCTGTGCCGACAGCTCAGAGCCTGGAACCTGCTTTAGATTCTGTGTCTTCCCTTCTCTCTGCCCCTGCCCCACTCGTGCTCTCTCTCTCAAAAATAAACATTAAAAAATTAATAAACATTAAAAAAACAAAATAACAAGTGTTGACAAGGATGTAGAGAAATTGGGACCCTCATATTTTGCTAGTGGGAATGATCAGGCTTATTTCTGCCTCTCCAAACCTTATCTCAAACTATTCTTTCCTCAGTTCACTTGCGCTTCAGCCACATTGGCCTCATTCTGTTCCTTGACACATACCAAACTCTTTCTCATCTCTGAGCCTTTGTATTTGTTCCCTTTACCTGTAATATTCTTCCCCTAGTTTTTCATGTGACTTGTTGGTTCACTTCCATTTCTATTTCTCAACTCAAATGTCACCTCCTCAGAGAAGCCTTCCCTGACTATCCTATTTAAAGTAGTTTATCTTCCTACTCTGCTTATTTCTTTCACTACACCTATTTTGTTCTTTAGGAATCTTGTGGGGTTTGTTGTTTTGGTATACTTGTATGTATGTATGTATTTTTCTCAATTAGAATGTGACTTCCATGAGGAGAGGGGGATAGTCTGCCTTAATCCTATGTTTCCAGAATCCATTACAACATCTGCACATATAGCAGGTGTTGAATAAATACTGGTTGAATAACTTTAACCCCTTTCTCTCTGTGCTTCCTTCTGATCAGTCTATAACAGAGGTTCTTAAGGTCACTGATCTAACTAAGATTTTGGGCAGTTTTGTGTTTATGTGCATGTATCTGGTGAGAAGGTGCATAATCAGATTTTAACAGTCTGTGACCTAAGGAAGATAAAAATGGTTAACTTTCACCCATTCCTTAAATAATAATCCTACTTAGGTCCTGTCATACATATACCTATTGTTCCTCTATATTAGTATCTATTCTTTCTTTTCTCTCCAGTCTCTTCTATTCTAAACTTTTTAGCATAGTCATCTGAATGTCCACTGATACTTCAAATTCAGCATGTCTAAAATTTAATTTCTCATGTTCTCCCCAAAGCCTGACTCTCCTCCAAGTTTATTCCCTTTTTTACTATCTAAGTAGTTATACAGCCTAGTAATTTGAACTTTTCTTCTCTTTTCCTTAAATTCATATCCAGTCAGACTCAAAATCTTGTTGATTGTACCTCCTAAATATTTCTTGAAACTGCTCCTTTTTCTCTATCCCTATAATGGTCCTGATTCAGAATCTCATTATTCTTGCCTATAATAATTTCCTCATTGGTCTTCCTGTTGTTTTATTTTTTAATGTTTATTTTTAAGAGAGAGAGTGCGCGTGCATGAGGGAGGGGCAGAGAGAGGGAGACAGAGGATCTGAAGCAGGTTCTGCATGGAGAGTGCAGAGCCTGATGTAGAACTCAAACTCACGAACTGTGAGGAGATGACCAGAGCCAAACTAGAACTACCCCTAATTTGTCTTCTTATCTTTAGTCTTGGCCTCTCAAATCCATTTTCTTCAAAGTTGCCAGCCTCCTCAAGACCACACTTTTAGCTCTTGATTAATTCTCACTCTTACTAAAATGATCTGTTAATGCATCTGTCTCCCTTACTAGACCATGAGGATAAGATTTCTTGAGGGTAAGATTTTTGTCTTAAAATTTTTTGTGTATCCCCAGTGTTTAGTCCACTGCCGGCCATATAGTGAGTAGTCAGTAAATGCTTAAAAACATCTAAAAAACATTTGAAATATAAAATATTTGCTTAAATACATGAAATAGCAAAGGATAAATAATAAATAATTATACTCATTACACAGAATGAACAGATACTGAGATTGTGATATATTTTCATCAAGCTTTTTAAAAATAACACCTTAAAGATAAAGTTGGAAACTCCTACTCCCTACGTGTTTTAAGTGTGTAAGTTTTGAAACGTGCTTATTTGCTATCCATGTATTTTCTTTGGTGAAGTGTATATTCATATCTTTTCCCTATATTTTAATTGGGTTATTTGTTTTCTTCTTATTGAATTTTGAGAGTTTAAAAAAATATATTCTGGATAAACCAGGTAAATGGTTTGAATATATTTTCTCCTAGTCTTTGGCTTGTTCTTTCATTCTTTTAAGTGTCTTTAGCAAAAAAGTTCTTAATTTTTATGAAGTCAGATTTATCTTTTTTTTTTTTTTTTATGGATCATATACTTTTGTTTGAGAGAGGGAGGGAGAGAGATCGATCCATGAACTGAGCTCAAGACCTGAGCCTAAATGAAGAGTTGGATGCTTAATTGACTGAGCCACCCAGGCACCCCTATAGATCATGCTTTTGGTGTCATATCTAAGGAAACTTCACATAGCCTAAAGTCACACAGGTTTTATTCTATACATTCTTCATAAAATTTTTTAATTTTTTATATATTTATATTTATATAAATCTTTATATATTTATAAATATATATTTTTTATATTTATAATTTTTATATTTATAAAAGGTTTTATATTTAGAATTACATTTATTACATTTGTAATTTGGGTCTGTGACCCATGTTGAGTTAATTTTTTACATATGATGCAAGAATTGGATTGAAGTTTAATTTTTTGCTTATGGGTATCCCAGTTGTTCTACCATCATTTATTGAAAAGACTGTCCTTCTCCACTACATTGCCTTTGTACTTTTGCTGAAAACTTGATTGACCATATATGTGTGGGTCTATTTCTGGACTTTGAATTCTGTTACTTTGGTCTCTTTGTATTGATTACTGTGGCTTTAAAATAGGTCTTTAAGTCCTCCAACTTTGTTCTTTTTTTCAAGTTCATGACATTCATGTTTGTTGTAAGTCCTTGGCATTTCTATTTATTTTAGAATCTACTTGTCAATATCTGCAAAAGCCTGCTGGGATTTTGATTGAGACTGTATTCCATTGATAGCTCAGTTTGGGGGAGAATTAACATCTATCTTAGCAATATTCAGTCTCTTGTTTTAAAGAGTTCATTTTGAGAGAGGGAGAGAGCATGTGCACATGTGCATGTGAGTGGGGGAGGGGCAGAGAGAGAGAGGGAGAGAGAAAGAATCCCAGTCTTCACACTGCCAACACAGAGCCGGATGTGGGGCCTCAAACTCATGAAGTGTGAGATCATGACCTGAGCCAAAGTTGGAGGCTTAACCAACTGAACCACCCAGGCGCCTCAGCAGTATTCATTCTTCTGATGCATGAACACAGTATATGTATTAATTTCTTAGGTTGTCTTTAATTTCTGTAGTTCTTAGTGTATGAATATTGTACCTTTTTGATCAGATTTAACTCTGAGCATTTAATATTTTTGATGGCTATTGTAAATGATATTTTTGAAATTTTAAATTTCCAATTATTTATTGCCAATATTTGGAATACAATAGATTAGAAGTTGTTTCAGCCTTGCTAAACTATTCTAGTAGCTTTTATGTAGATTCCACAGGATTTTCTACATTGAGGATCATAGCATCTGCAACTAGAGTTTACTTCTTACTTTCCAGTCTGGATACCTTTTATTTCTTTTCTTGCCTTATTGAACTGGCTAGATCCTCTAGTGCAATGTTGAATATATGTGGTGAGATCAGACTTTCTCACCTTGTTCTGACCTTAGGATATCAATTTTTCACCATTAAGTATGCAGGTTATCTATTTTTTCTTGAGTTAAGTGTGAGTAGTTTGTGTCTTTCAAGGAATTTGCCCATTTCATTTGTTGTCGAATTTATTGGCATAAAACTGTTCATAATATACCCTTATTATCTTTCTAAACTGTGTAGAATCTCTAGCAATATCATCTCTTTCTCTCCTGATACTGGTAATTTATATTTGTTTGTTCTCTCTTTCTCTCTCTTACTCCTTCCTAACTTCCTCCCTCCTTCTCTCCCTCTCTCTCTCCCTTAATCTGTCTGGCAAGAATCAGGTTCTTTCTGTTGTATTCTTTTTCATTGATTTTTCACTCTGATCTTTTATTCTTTCCTTTCTTCTGCTTGCCTTGGATCTCATTTGCTCTTCTGTTTCTAGTTTTTAAAAGTGGAAGCTGCAATCATTGATTTGAGACCATTCTTTTCTACACTGAATTATGGTGTTCTTTAATATAGTTCTTTTAATAGTGCTAAAGTTTTGAGGGCGTCTGGGTGGCTCAATCAGTTAAGCATTCAACTCTTGACTTCAGTTTGGGTCATGATCTCATGGTTGGTGAGTTCTAGCTACACATCGGGCTCTTTACTGATAGTGTGGTCAGTATGATAGTCTTATTTCCTAAAACTTTAGAATAAATCTTGCTATATGATAAGGCAAATCCCCCCCTCCTTATTGTTATTTTTCAGAATTGTCTTTGTTTTTTCAAACTGTTACTCTTGTTTGTGAATTTTATAATTTAAGTTCCATGAAAAATCTTGTTGTGGTCTTGTTATTATATTAAATTTACGGATTAATTTGGTAGCAGCATTTTTATAGTATTGTTTCTATGAATTGATATAGCTTCTCATTTAGAGCTTCTATGAATTGATATAGCTTCTCATTTAGAGCTTTTTAAAAATGTTACTTAATTTTAACTGCCACAACAAGGAGGTGGGCACTATAATCTTCAATAGAAAGATTCTGTAGGAAAACAAGGAGCTTTCCCAAGAGCACATGGTTATTAGTAAAGCCAAAGTTGGCCTGATTCCAGAGACCATTTTGCTAGATTTTATTATTCAAAATATTTTCTCCCCATGGGATAATTATACTTCCTGGCCCATTGACATAAAGCTGGGCCATGTAACTTGCTTAGGCCAGTGAAATGCTAGTGGAAGTGATATATGCGACCTCCCAGGAGAAACTTTAAGAGCCAATGTGTTTTGGTCTTAGCTCCTTTTCTTCTACTCTGAGGCTAGGATGTCTGAAATGGAAGGTATTCCTTTAGCCTGGATTCTACTATGAAGTGGCTCCTTTTTTGCACTTGCCTGGAGTGCTGCAACCTCTTAATTGGTTTCTAGAATTCTCACAAAGGCAATTTGGTATTGTTGTTGAGGCAGTGTCTCCAAAGGGGGGCGAGGACCTGGGACTTCCTCTTCTGCCCTTTGGCTGATGATACTCCTGGTTAGATCCTATTTTATGTTAATACTGTGATTCTTCTCATAGCAAACAGTCTTAGATATATTTTGTTATATATATATATATATATGTGTATATATATATATATATATATCCCTAGTGTCATAATTTTTGTTGCCATTATGAGTGGTATTCATTGTTTTTCAACATTGCTGAATTGAACTGTTAATTTTGGTAGTTTATTCGTAGATTCTCTTGGGTTCTCTATATGGGCACTTAAATCATCTCTAAATTATGACAACTTTGACTTTTCCTTTTCACTCTTTATATGGCTTACTTCTTTTCCTTGTCATATAGAACAGTACTAGTACTGGTTAGAAGACCAGGGGTGATATTATGTATCTGTGGTTTGTCTTCCTTTAATGAAATTAATTAAGTAAATATACTTAAAATTAAGTATATTTACTGTAGTTTTTTGGCACTTGCTTCTTGTCAGGTTGAGGAATCTGTCTTCTTAATTTGCTAGTAGTGTTTGTTATGAATGTGTGTTGTATTTTCTAAAGAGCTTTTTCTATATCTTTTGAGATTATGATATGGTTTTTTAAAAACCATTATTTATTTTGAGAGAGAGCATGAGCAGGGGAGAGGTAGGGAGAGTGGGAGAGAGAATCCCAAGCAGGCTCTGTCCTGTCACCTCGGAGCCCAACATGGGACTTGATCTCATGAACTGTGAGATCATGACCTGAACTGAAATCAAGAGTCAGACACTTAACCGACTGAGCCACCTAGTTGCCCCTATTTTATGGTTTTTAAAATCTTTATTAATATGATGATTTATAGTGGTAGACATCCATGAAGTTCCATCACAATTTGATCATGAGATTTTTATATATCCTGGATTTAATGTTTTATCTTTGTTCTCAGTGAGATTGATTTCTATTGTCCTTGTCCTATTCTGGTAGCAAGATTATACTTGCTTTATAAAATGAGTTGGGTAGGTTTATCCATTTCTGTTCTGGGTTTTTTTTAATATGTATTCTTTGAAGATTTGGTAAAGCTAACCTGTAAAAAAAAAATCATTTGAACCTGGCATTTTGAGATGAAGGTAGGTGAAGAGGGAAATATATATTTTTTAATGTTTGTTTATTTTTTGAGAGAGAGCATGAGTGAGTGTGGGGGAGGGGCAGAGAGAGGGGGACAGAGGATTTGAAGTGGGCTCTTTGCTGAGAGAAGAGAACCTGATATGGGGCTCAAACTCATGAACCATGAGATCATGACCTGAGCCGAAGTTGGATGCTTAACTGACAGTCACCGAGGATCTCCTAGTAGGAAACACTTTTGATAACTAGTTTGTTTTCTTGGATGATGTTTGGTTTAAGTTTTCTGTTTCTCCCAGAGTCAATTTTGGAGGTACATATATATCTTATAAAAAAAAAATACCACAAACACACAGATTATTTACTTCTTTTCTTTTTTTTTTTTTAATTTTTTTTTTAACGTTTATTTATTTTTGAGACAGAGAGAGACAGAGCATAAACGGGGGAGGGTCAGAGAGAGGGAGACACAGAATCTGAAACAGGCTCCAGGCTCTGAGCTGTCAGCACAGAGCCCGACGCGGGGCTCGAACTCACGGACCGAGAGATCATGACCTGAGCCGAAGTTGGCGGCTTAACCGACTGAGCCACCCAGGCGCCCCTATTTACTTCTTTTCAATCATTCATCCGATACATACTTACTGAACACCTGCTGTATGGTAGACATTTCATCTTAGTTTTCAAATTAATTGATGTGAAGTCTTTTATGACTTACAGATATTTGTACTTTTATCTCTTTTTGATTTTTTATGTCGTTTTTGTGCCTTTTTCTTGATGGTGGTGATAACACTAATAGCAGACATTTCATTTTAAACAAAAAGGGTAAGTAATTTGTTCAAAGTCACAAAGGTAGTAAATGGTTGAGTGGGATATATGAACCCAGATAGACTGGCTCCAGAAACTGTCTTAACCACTATTCCATAGTATTTTGGTTTACTCTACAGTATGCTGTTTTGCTAGAGCTTTGCTTCCTATATTAGCTTTTCAGATAACAAATTCTCATTTCTGTTCAATGAATGAACAGAAATTAATTTCTCTCTTCCTTTGACAACTTCTTACCTTACTCTCATACCACAGGTTGAAGAAATCTATCACCTGTATCACGTTTGGTGGTTGAGTTGTTGAGGTTCTTTGAAGAGGCAGGTATAGTTTTGGAAAATGATTGTTTTTTCTCCCTCCATTCTCAGTTTACATCCTTTTTGTTTGGTAACCAGTAGTAGTATCAGGCTCAGCTGCATATTCCTTTGTTATAGACTTAAGTGATCACACTTCCTGACTGGCTTGCTTGGCTGGAAGAGCCCACTGAATATGCAGCAATGGCAACTAGTCTCTGCTTTTTTGAAGTAGTGAATGAAGATCTGACACAACATTTCTGAAAGGTTGCTGACCCTCCATTAAAATGTTCTGCTTTCTATTTCTTTCACTAAAGCATGTCTGGGGTTGTTTTATAATGTGGAAATAATTAGCCAATTTAACTAATAGCATCAGGCCACAGAGCCAACCAAAGAACTTTTCATCTTTTGGCTTAATTAGCTTCATTCTTTAAAATGCTTGATACTGCTGCTTTATTTACTGGTACATTACTTGCAAGCATTATTATAAAGCTATGCTAAAGGACAGAAGTCAGGCCAGTTGCTGGTTTGCTGAGTCTCTTAGAATAAAAAAAACAACATGCAGCCAGATGTCAAATTTAGCCACCGTCAAATGAATTATTTTTATTTTTTAATGTTTATTTAAAAAATTTTTAAATGTTTTATTTATATTTGAGAGCGAGACAGACAGATAGTGCATGAGTGGGGGAGAAGGGCAGAGACAGTGGGAGACACAGAAACTGCAGCAGGCTCCAGGTTCTGAGCTGTCAGCACAGAGCCCGACATGGGACTCAATCTCATGAACCTGAGCCAAAGTTGGACTCCTAACCAACTGAGCCACCCAGGCAGCCCAAATAAATTATTTTTAAAAGGAACTTTTTGTTAACAGAAGCAATATTACCCATTTTAGAATATTGGGAAAATAGAGGAAAGGAAAACATTTCTTGCACAATAAATGTTAGCATTTTATTATATTCTCTTCCAAATTCCCATGTATTTAAAAAAAATTTTTTTTAGCATTTATTCAATTTTGAAAGACTAAGAGAGACAGAGCATGAGCAGGGGTGGGGCAGAGAGAGAGAGAGACAGAGACACAGGATCCGAAGCAGGCTCCAGACTCTGAGCTGTCAGCACAGAGCCTGACGCAGGCTCAAACTCACAGACCAAGAGATCATGACCTGAGCCGAAGTTGGACGCTTAACCAACTGAGCCACCCAGGTGCCCCTCCCGTGTATTTTTAAAACAGTTGTAATCACAGTATATGCCTAGTTTTGTCCTACTACTTTTTTTTAACTTGACATGCAAGCATTTTTTTCATGTTATGACATAGTCTTCTAGTTATTATTTTTAATGAATAAATTGTCCATAAGATGTATCATAAATTAATATTTTGATATCTGTAGGCATTTAAAAAAAGTTGTGTCAGGTGCCTAGGTGGCTCAGTCATTAAACATCTGACTCACGTACAGGTTATGATCTCATGGTTCTTGAGTTTGAGTTGGGTGAGCTCTAGCCCTGCATCAAGTGAGCCCGAGCCCTGCTTTGGGTAAATGCGAGCCCCACTTCGGATGAGCCCTGCTTCTCTCTCTCTCTCTCTCTCTCTCTCTCTCTCTCTCTCTCTCTCTCTCTGCGTCTCCTGGGATTCACTCTCTCCCCCCCACCTCCCCCCACTCACTTGCGCCCTGCACCTCTCTCTCTCAAAAAAAAAAAAAAAAAGTTGTGTCATGTAATGTAGCATTTGTAAGTGAAGATATCAACTTCTTATACTTTGCCAGCATTGGGAATTTCAGTTACTTAAAATATTTTAGCGAATTTACTAGTTAATTTGTATCTGTTTGAAACTTTTTATAAGTGTTCACTATCTGTACTTTCTTTTTCTCAACTTTCTCCATATCTTTACAGTTAAACTTCTAGTGTGAAATTCAGAATAAATTCAGTTACTAGCTGTGTGCTATGATCTGAATATTTATTTCCCCAAACATTCATATGTTGGAATCTTAATGCTCAACGTGATGGTATTAGGTGAGGGGACCTTTGGGAAGTGCTTACCTCATGTGGATGGAGTCCTCATGAATGGGATTAGTACCCTTATAACAGAGACCTCACAGAGCTTCCTAGCTCTTTATGCCATGTGAGAATGCAATGACAAGTCTGGAACCTGTAAGAGGGCCCAGAACCCAACTTCAGCCTCCAGAACTGTGAGAAATAAATACCTGTTGTTTATAAGCTGCCAAGGTCTGTGATATTTTGTTATAGGAGCCCAAACAGACTTAGATACTATACAATTTGTATTTTTAGGCTTGACACCCTGATGTACAAATCATTGAGATTCATTTCACTATTGAATGCCATTTTGTTTCAAGATGCACAGTGGCTATGGAATGATAGGTTTAGTGTAATGATTTCCTGAATCTTATTTTCTTCTAATACTCTACTGGTACAAGAGTATCCCTGTGGAAGTTCTTGAAGAGCTAGAATATTATTTAAAAATGTTCTTTAAATGGGACACCTGGGTGGCTCAGTTGGTTAAGCGTCTGACTCTTGATTTTGGCTCAGGTCATGATCTCATGGTTTGTGAGGTTGAGTCCCAGATCAGGCTCTGTGCTAATGTCTGGAACCTGCTTGGGATTCTCTCTCTCTTCTCTCTCTGCCCCTCTCCTTGCTCACACTCTTTCTCAAACTAAATAAACATCAAAAAAAAAATTCTTTAAACAGCAGCTATTTGTATGATGATGTTCTTTCTCAAAGAGATTAAAATAATAAAAACTGAGTGTCTATACTGTTACTTTTATTATCAGATTTTATTTTACACTAAATAGGTATATATACCTATACCTATATAGGTATATAGGTCTAAAGCCTATATAGTCAGCTCTGTGCTTTAGAGTCAGTCAGCTCTGTGCTAGAACCCTAACTTTTACATGTGATGTGACATGTGTAAACCATTTTTCTCAGTTGTAAAAATGGGGGCAATAATAGAATTCCTATCTCCTAGAATCACACGAATTTAGTTAGATAATATTATAAAGTGTTAGTTCAGTGCCCAATACATAGGAAATGCTTAAATAAATATCACCCATTATTAATAATAACATTTAGCTTTACTCTGAATAGTCAGGTTGTGTTCTAAATAATTTCTCTGTTTTGCTCCAAACTTTCTGAAAGGATTTCTTGACTATGTATTACTTGTTTTGGGGAAGCTATCAAAAAACTAAATGACATCAGTTCACGTTATTTATTGAAACAATCATAACAAGAATAAAAACACTTTGATTTCTCCATACCTTTTATTCTCAAAAAGAAATAACTTATTTTTTTAAATTTCTTTTTATTTACTTATTTTTTCTAGAGAGAGAGAGAGAGAGCACGAGTAAGAGGGGCAGAGAGTGAGAGAGAGTGAGAGAGAGAGAGAGAGAGAGAGAGAGAGAGAGAGAGAGGGAGAATCTTAAACAGACTCCATGTTCAGCTCAGAGCCTGATGCAGGGCTTGATCCCATGAACCTGGGATGACCTGAGATGAAATCAAGAGTTGGATGCTCAACCAACTGACCACTCAGGCGCCCCAGAATAATTTCTGTACATATTAGTTATCAGATATAGAATGTAAACTGTATAGACTAATAGCTGACAAGAATTTTATTTTTTAAGGTATTCTAGACTTGTCTGCATTTATTTGGTAAATCAAATCCAAGTTCTTTAGTATTTACTCTTTGGGTATTTAAAAATTAATTTTTTCAGGGTGCCTGGGTGGCTAAGTCGGTTGAGCATCCAGGTCATGATCTCACAATTCCTGAGTTCAAGCCCTGCATCAGGCCCCTCCCCAGCTCATGGGCGTGCTCTCTCAAAAATAAATAAATTGTTTTAAAATTATTTTTTTCTTATTTATGAAATATTTTATATGTATGATATAAAACAAAGAATAATGAAAGAAACAAATATTACCTATACTTCTAGAGATAATTAAACATTTAAATATTTTTTCTTAAAGCCTATGTTTATCTAAATATTTATATAAATATCCTATTGCATAGTATATCTTATATTTTTCACTTGGAGTATTTTCTTATTTCATAAGAAGTCTTTGAAAGTATCAGTTAAAAAATCTGGGGTACCTGGGTGGCTCTGTTGGTTAAGTGTCTGACTCCTGATTTTCACTCAGGTCATGGTCTCAGAACTTGTGAGATAGAGCCCCCCACCAGGCCTTGCACTGACAGTGCGGAGCATGCTTGGGACTCTCTCTCTCTCTCTGCCCCTCCCCCTGCTCTGTCTCTCAAAATAAACAAATAAACTTAAATCATAGCAAAGGTCCTAGTCAATGTAATAAAGCAAGAAAAATAAAAGGCATAGAAGTTGGGAAGGCATAAGTAAAACTGTCTTTATTTACAAATGAAATGATTATGTACAAAATTCTAGGGAATCTGCAAAATAAATATTAGAAGAAACGTATTTAGCAAGGTCATAGGATATAAAGTCTATAAACAAAAAATTAATATACTAGCAGCAAACAACTGGGAAAAAAAAAAAACAGTTTCAGGGCACCTGTCTGGCTCAGTCAGTGAGGCATGTGACTCTTGATCTAGGGGTTGCGAGTTCAAGACCCATGTTGGGTGTAGAGCTTACTTTAAAAAGATAAGTTCCATTGATAATAGCATCAAGAAACATAAAACACTTAGGGATGAATTTAATGTAAAAATAAGAAGTTCTCTATGCTGAAAACTATAAAACACTGTTGAGAGAAATTAAACAATAAATGGAGAGAGATACTATTGGAAGATTGGAAGATTCAGTATTGCTAAGATGTCTGTTCTTCCCAAGTTGATCTCGGAATTCAACACAATCATAGTTATCAGCAGACTTTTGTAGAAATTGACAAACTGGTTAAAAAATTTATAAGGATGAATAAGCATTTTTAGCAAGGCTGTAGGATATAAGGTTAATGTACAAAAGTCCATTGGTTTTTTATACACCAACAATGAATAAGTGGCATTTTAAATTAAAAATATATTACTCTTGGGGTGCCTGGGTGGCTCAGTCAGTTAAACATCCAACTTTGGCTCAGGTCATGATCTCACAGTTTGTGGGTTCAAGCCCCACGTCGGGCTCTGTGCTGACAGCTCAGAGCCTGGAGCCTGCTTCTGATTCTGTCTCCCTCTCTTTCTGCCCCTCCCCCACTTGTGCGCTTGCTCGCTCTCTCAAAAAATGAATAAATGATAAAATTAAAAAAATATATATTACTGCTTACATTATCACTGCCAAAATGAAACACTTAGGTGTAAAGTAAAAAAAAAATGTATAAGATCTATATGAGGAAATATATAAAGTTTTGATGTAAGATATCAAAGAACTAGAAATAAGTGGAGGAGATGTTCCATGTCCTGGATAGGAAGATTCAGTATTGGCAAGATGTCAGTTCTTCCCAGTTTGTATAGTTCCAATGCAATCCCAGTCATAATCCCAGTGAGTTATTTTGTGAATATTGACAAGCTGATTCTAAAGTTTATATGGAGAGACCAAAGACCCAGAATAGCCAACTCAGTATTAAAGGAGAAGAACAAAGTCAGAGAACTGGCACTACTTGACTTCAGGACTTACTATAAAGCTGCATTAATCAGGGTGGTGTGGTGATGGTGAAAAAATAGACAAATAGATCAGTGGAATTGAATAGGGAGACCAGAAATAGAGCCCTAACAGAGAGCTCACATAAATATAGTCAACTGATCTTTGACAAAGAAGTAAAGGTACTACAATGGAGCAAAGATAGTCTTTTCAACAAATGGTACTGGAACAACTAGACACACACATACAAAAACATGAATCTAGACATGTATTACACCTTTATAAAAATTAACTCAGAATGGATCGTAAATGTAAAACACAAAACTGTAGAACTCATGGAAGAAAATGTAGGTGACTTTGGGTATGGAGATGACTTTTTACATACAACAACAAAGGAATGATCCATGGAAGAAATAATGGATAAGCTGGGCCTTATTCAAATTAAAAAGTTATGCTCTGTAGAGATAACACCAAGCGAATGAGAAGGCAAGCCACAGACTGGGAGATATTTGCAAAAGACACATCTGATTAAAGGATTGCTATCCAAAATATAAAATAACTTTTAATAAGAAAACAACCCATTTAAAGGAATGGGCAGATCCTCCTCCACTTGCGCTCTTTCTCTCTCAAAAATAAATAAACAATAAAAAAAATTTTTTTAAATGGGCAGAAGACCTGTATAGGCATCTTACCAAAGAAGATAAACAGATTGCAAGTAAACACATGAAAAGATGCTCTACATCATATTGTTTAGGGAATTGCAAATGAAAACCATGAGATACCACTACACACCTGTTAGAATAGCCAAAATCCAGAACACTGATACCAAATGCTAGCAAAGATTTGGAACATTGGAACTCTCATTCATTGTTGCAGCCACTTTGGAAGACAGTTTTGCAGTTTCTTACAAAATTAAATACACTCTTACAATATGATCCAGTAATCAGTCATGCTCTTTGGTATTTACCCAAATGAATTGAAAACTTACGTCCACATAAAAGCATGTGCATGGATGTTTATATAGAAGCTTTCTTCCTAATCATCAAAACTTGGAAGCAACAAGATATCCTTCAGCAGATAAGTAGATAAACTATATATATCTAAACAGTAGAATATTATTCAGCACTAAGATGAGCTATCAAGCCATAAAAATATATGGATGAAACTTAAGTGCATGTTACTGAGTAAAGAAACCTATCCAAAAAGGCTACAAGCTGCATTATTCCAAGTATATGACATTTTGGAAAAGGTAAAACCATGAAGACTATAAAAGGATTCATGGTTGCCAGGGGTTGAAGGGAAGCAGAGATGAATAGGGAAAGCACAGAAGATTTTCAGGGCAGTGAAACTATTCTTTGTAATCCTATAATGATGGATACATATATGTTAATCAAAACCCATAGGATGGATAACACTAGGAATGAATCCTGTGGACTTATGGTGATGATGATATGTCACTTGGTTCATGAACTTCATTGATTATAACAAATGTACCATTATGGTACTGGAAGTTGATAGTGGAAGAGGTTGTGTCTGTATGGGGACAGAGGTATATGAGAATTCTTTGTATCTTCCCTCAACTTTTCCCTCAAAACTGCTGTAAAAAAATAAAGGTTATTCATTTAAACATTTTTAATTCCATTATAATTAAAATATAGTTTTAATTCCATTATAATTAACATATTAGTTTCAAGTAGACAGTCTAGTGATTCAACAATTCTGTGTATTACTCAGGTAGTGCTCATCATGATAAGTGTACTCTTAATCCCCTCTCCCTATTTCACCCATTCACCCCATCCACCTCCCCCTCTGGTAATCATTTTGTTCTCTATATTTAAGAATATGTTTTTTTGTTTAAGAATCGTTTTCTCTTTGTTCATTTGTTTTCTTGAATTCCACATCTGAGTGAATTCATATGGTATTTGCCCTTTTCAGTCTGACTTATTTCACTTAGCATCATACTGTCTGGATTCATCTATATTGTTGCAGATGGCAAGATTTCATTCTTTTCTATGGTTGAGTAATATTCCAGTGTGTGTGTGTGTGTGTGTGTGTGTGTGTGTGTGTGTGTGTGTGTATGTGTATCTCCCGTCTTTTTTTTTTTTTTTTTCTCATTAAGCTTCTATTTTAATGGGTTTCAAAATTCCATGACAGAATTTTGGTCAAGTTGTTTCTATTAAGAAGTACTGATTTTAAAAACTAATAACTTAAAACTGTCACACACACACACACACACACACACACACACACACACACACACACAAACCCAAGTGATCGACAAAACATTCTCTTTTCCTTCTGAAGGTTTTATAATGCATTGTTACCATTAACGAGTCTTTTCCTATTAAATGGCCAATTGACACAAACAGTTCTGAGACTGTTCTTCCACCACTGATTTAAGGCTGGGATGACTGGTATTCAGGATAATATTCATTTAGCCTTTTGAGCTTTTGGAACAGACTTGGTGACTTTGCCAGCTCGAGCTACCTTCTTGTCCACTGCTTTGATGACACCCATAGCAACCATCTGTCTCATGTCACAAACAGCAGAAGAGCTCAGAGGAGGATAGAGAAGTTCTCAACACTCATAGACTTGCCAGGAACCATACCAACAATGGCAGCATCACCAGATTTCAAGAACTTCGGAACCATTTTGTAACTTTTTTCCAGAATGATGATCAATCTCCTTTGGCTCAGTGAACAGCTAGGTGACAATCCAGCCCAGGTGTATATCCATCGCTGATTTGGCCTGGATGGTTCAAGATAATCACCTGAGCCATGAAGCCAGCTGCTTCCATTGGTAGGTCATTTTTGTTATCACCAGCCACATTGCCACAATGAACATCTTTGGCAGATATGTTCTTGACGTTGAAGCCCACATTGTCCCCAGGAAGAGTGTCACTCAGAGTTTCATGGTATGTTTCAACAGACTTTACTTCAGTTGTGTAACATTGACTGGAGCAAAGGTGACCACCATGTCAGGTTTAAGAATACCAGTCTCCACTCGGCCCACAGGGACAGTACCAATACCATCAATTTTGTAGACATCTGAAGAGGAAGACACAAGGGCTTGTCAGTTGGTTGAGTTGGTGGCAGAATGCAATCCAGAGCTTCAAGAAGTGTGGTTCTACTGGCCTTGCCATCTTTATGGGTGACTTTCCATCCCTTGAACCAAGGCATGTTAGGACTTGGCTCCAGCACGTTTTCATCATTCCAACCAGAAATTGTAATAAATGCTACTGTGTCGGGGTTGTAGCCAATTTTCTTAATGTAGGTGCTGACTTCCTTATTATTTCCTCATATCTCCTGGCTGTAAGGTGGCTCAGTAGAATCCACTTTGTTAACACCAATAATAAGTTATTTTACACCCAATGTGTAACATGCTCACAGGTCTGCCCATTCTTGGAGATACCAAATTTACCAACACCAGCAGCAACAATCAGGACAGCACAGTCAGCCTGAGATGTGCCTGTAATAATGTTTTTTATAAAGTCTCTGTGTCCTGGGGCATCAATGATGGTCACATAACACTTACTGGTCTTGAATTTCTACAGGGAGATATCAATGGTGATACCATGTTCACATTCAGCTTTCAGTTTATCCAAGACCCATGCATACTTGAAGGAGCTCTTTCCCATCTCAGTAGCCTCCCTCTCAAATTTTTCAATAGGTTTTTTGTTGATCCCATCACATTTGTAGATCAGATGACCAGTAGTGGTAGACCTACCTGAATCTGTGTGTCCATTGACGATGATGTTGATATGAGTATTTTTCTTTCCCACTTTGGTTTAGGTTTAGCCGTGGTTTTCATGACACCTGTGTTCTGGCTGTAAACCTGTTGCAAAAAATATATATCACATCTTTATGCATTCACATATCTATGGACTCTTGGGTTGCTTCCATATCTTGGCTATTGTAAATAATGCTGTAATAAACGTAGGGGTAAATACATCTTTTGAATTAATGTTTTCATGGGTTTTTTTTGGTAAGTAGTGGAATTACTGGATAATATGGTAATTCTATCATGAATTTTTTAAGGAACCACTGTACTGATTTCCACAGTGGCTGCACTTGTTGGCATTCCTCACCAGCAATGCACAAGAGTTCCTTTTTCTCCACATCCTTGCCAACACTTGTTTCTTGTGTTTTTCATTTTAGCCATTCTGACAGGTGTGTGGCGATACCTCATTGTAGTTTTGATTTGCATTTCCCCGATGATGAGTGATGTTGAGCATCTTTTCATGTCTCTGCTGATCACCTGTAATCCTTCTTCAGAGAAATGTCTGTGCATGTCTTCTGTCCATTTTTCGGTTGGAGTATTTGTTTTTTGAGTGTTGAGTTGTATAAGTTGAGTTGTATAAGTTCTTTATATATTTTGGATACTAACCCTTTATTGGATATGACATTTGCAAATATCTTCTCTCATTCAGTAGTAGTCTTTTAGTTTTGTTGATTGTCTCCTTTGCTGTGCAGAAGCTTTTTATTTTGATGTAGTCCCAATAATTTATTTTTGCTTTTGTTTCCTTTGCCTCAGGAGACATATCTAGAGAAATGTTGCTATGGGTGATGTCAGAGAAATTACTGCATGTGCTCTCTTCTAGGATTTTTATGGTTTCAGGTCTCACATTTAGGTCTTTAATTCATTTTAGGTCTATTTTTATGTATGGAGAAAGTGGTCCAGTTTCATTTTTTCACATGTAGCTGTTCAGTTTTCCTAACATCATTTGTTGAAGAGACTGTCTTTTTCCTATTGCTTATTTTTGCTTTCTTTGTTGAAGATTAATTGACCCCCATATAATCATGGGTTTATTTCTTTTTAAATAGAGGTTTAATTTTTTAAATTTTTTATTTTTGAGAGAGAGAGTGTGTGTGTGCATGAGTGTGGGAGGGGCAGAGAGCAAGGGAGACACAGAATCTGAAGCAGACTCCAGGGTCTGAGCTGTCAGCACAGAGCCTGATGTGGGGTTTGAACTCATGGACCATGAGATCATGACCTGAGCCAAAGTCAGACACTTAAATGACTAAGCCACCCAAGTGCCTCAATCATGGGTTTATTTCTGGGTTCTCTATTCTGTTCTATTGATCTGTGTGTCTGTTTTTGTGCCAGTACCATACTGTTTTGATTACTGCAGCTTTGTAATATAACTTGAAGTGTGGGATTGTGACACCTCACCTCCAATTTTGTTTTTCTTTGTTAAGATTGCTTTGGATATTCAGGGTCTTTTGTGGTTCCATACAAATTTTAGGATTATTTGTTCTAGTTCTGTGAAGAATGCCTATGGTATTTTGATAGGGATTGCATTAAATCTGTAGATTGCTTTTTGTACTATAGACATTTTAACAATGTTCTCTCAGTCCATGAGCATGGAATGTCTTTCCACTTGTTTGTGTCATCTTCAGTTTCTTTCATCAGTGTTTTATTGTTTTAAGAGTACAAGTATTTAATCTCCTTGGTTAAGTTTATTCTTATGTGTTTTATTATTTTCAGCATAATTGTAAATGGGACTATTTTCTTAATTTCTCCTTCTGCTACTTCATTATTAGTGTATAGAAATACAAAGGATTTTTGTATATTGTTTTGTATCTTGTGACCTTACTGAATAGATATATCAGTTCTAGTAGTGTTTTGGTGAAGTCTTTACTATAAAATAAAACATCATGGTGGCATCCATCCTCTTCTGTGTTTCTTGGTATGGACCTGCTTGGGTTGATTTTGTTGGGGGCTCTCTGTGCCTTGGATTTCTGTTTCCTTCCTCATATTCAGGAAGTTTTCAGCTATAATTTCTTCAAATAAATGTTCTGCCACCCTTTTTCTCCTCCTCCTAGGACCCCTGTAATGTGAATGTTATTATACTTGACAGTATTTCTGAGTTCCCTTAAGCCTATTTTCATTTTTTATTATTTCTTTTCTCTCTTTTGTTCAGCTTGATTGCTTTCTATTACTCTTCTCCAGGTCACTTATCCATTCTTCTGCTTCCTCTGGTCTGTTAATTATTCCCTCTGATGTATTTTTAGTTTTAATTATTGAGTTCTTTACCTCTGGTTGGTTCTTTTTTATGTTGTCTATCTCTTTTTTTTTAATTTTTTTTTAACGTTTATTTATTTTTGAGACAGAGACAGAGCATGAACGGGGGAGGGGCAGAGAGAGAGGGAGACACGGAATCGGAAGCAGGCTCCAGGCTCTGAGCCATCAGCCCAGAGCCCGATGCGGCGCTCGAACTCACAGACCGCAAGATCGACCTGAGCTGAAGTCGGATGCTTAACCGACCGAGCCACCCAGGCGCCCCTATGTTGTCTATCTCTTTGTTGAGAGTCTCACTGAAGTTCTCTGTTTTTTCCACCAAGTCCAGTGAGTATCTTTATGACCATTACTTTAAATTCTCTATCAGGCATATTACTTACCTCCATTTTGTTTAGCTCTTTTGCTGTGATGTTTTCCTGTTCTTTAATTTGGGACATGTTCTTATGTCTTCTCATTTTGTCTTACTCCTTGTGTCTGTTTCTATGTGTTAGGAAAGTCAGCTATATCTCCTGTTCTTGAAATTAGTGGCCTTATGAAGAGGTCCTGTAGTGGCCTGTAGTGCAATGTCCTCTGTTCACCAGAACCTGGGGTGTCTCCTGTATGTTGCATGTGCCCTGCTTTTGTGGCCAAGCTGCATTTGCCTTCAGTCCAATCTTCTGCAATGGCTCTCTTTGTTGTGGGCATATTTTGGTCCCTGTGTTGTTAGTGGGCCATGGTGGAGCCACACTGGGTTTGAATTGAGTCAGACCAGGGTTTTACCAAAGCTGTGGTAGCACTGAACTGTAGGGCACTTTCCCTGTGTTGTCCTCTGAGAAGCTTTCATTGGTGGGTAGGGCCTGCAGTCAGACCCGATGTCTCCCCCAATCCACTGCTAGGGCCACAGTCAGACTGGTGTGTGTGGTTATCTTCCCCTCACTTCAGGGCAGGAGTCACTTTGGAGTTGTGCTGGCCCTTGTGAGGGCTGCTTGCACACTGCCAGGCTTGTGGCACCACTCTGGATGGGTTCCTGCCAAGAATTGTTGGAGGGGGTGTGTCTACAGGAGAATGCAGGGGCAGGGCCCACAGTGCTAGCAAGTTCTGCCAGTCTGCTGCAGGAGGGGGCTTGCACCCACTGGGGAAAACTCCTGCCCAGGCTAGGATGGAGGGGGGTGCTTCCTGCTAAAGGAAAACCCTAAGGAAAACCCTAAGGACGGGGCACACTGTTAACAAGCTAGGTGGAGAGTGTTTGCTCTGCACTGGTTCTTACAGGAGTCTCTATATCTAGGGTGGGGTATAAGGGAGGGAAATGGTGCCTGCCCCCTCTTTTATTCTTGGAGAAGTCTCCCTCTCTTCATACCTCTCCCCAGGTATTTTTCAAGCTGCTGCTTCCATGCTGTATCTCAGCAGGGCTATTTGTTGTGCTGTCTCTTTAAGGATGGGGACTCAGTTTCCTATCCCTTCCAGCTCTCCCAGAGCCCAGCTGCTGATTTTTAAAGTGCCAGGTGTCAAGCCCCACTGATTGTAATAACTTGTGAAGTTAGGCCCTTCTAGTTTTCAAACCCGAATGTTATGGGGATTTGTCTTGTCAGTTTGGGTCCTCTGTGACTGGGGTGCCTGATGTGGGGTCTGCTCCTCTCCTCTCTCCATGCCCTGGTGTTCCTCCCTCCTGTGGACAGCGCTGTGGGTCATTTTGTCTCCTTACTGTGTTCCTGCACTTCCTACCCTCTTCTATGTGGCCTTTTGTCTACATTTATCTGTCTGTGCCGCTAGTGTTCAGGTCATTTTCTGAGTTATTTACACTGATGTGGGTGTTATCTAGGTGTATCTGTGGGACAAGGTAAGCCTAGGCTCCTCCTACTCTGCCCTCTCCCCCAGAAGTCTCCAAAGGTTATTAATTTTTAATTAATTATTTTTCTTTTCTTTAATTAATTAATTAATTGAATTTTTTTTTCTTGAGTGAGAGAGAATGTGCCTGCGCATGAGTGCAAGAGGGGCAGGGAAAAACAGGGAAAATATTATATGGAAATGGAAAGGATCTAGGATAATTAAAAGAATCTTAAAAAAGAAGAACATTACTGGAGGACTTAACTTACCCAACAGAATATTTTCTAGAAAGCTACAATAGTTAAGACAGTATTGAATTGGCATAAAGACAGAAAAATGGGGAAAAAATGGAGTCCAGAAATAGGCCCATACTTATATGGCTACTTGATTTTTTTTTATAAAAGCATCAAAATAATCCGACAAGGAACATTTTTTAAATTGAGGTATAATGATATATTAGTTTCAGGTATATAACATAATGATGTGACATTTACATACATTGTGAAATGATCGTTGCAATAAGTCTAACGTCCATCACCATACATAGATACAAATTTGTTTCTTATGGTAACTTGTAAGATCTCTTTTTTGGCAACTTTAAATGTGTAATACAATATTAGTAACTATAGTCACCATGGTGAACTTTACATTCCCTTGACTTACTTTATAACTGGAAGTTTATACCTTTTGACCCCTTTACCTCCTCCACCCCCACTACCAGGAGCCACTAATATGTTCTCTGTATCTATAAGCTCATTTTTTCTTTTAGATTCTACGTATAAGTGAGATCAAATGGTATTTGTCCTTTTCTGACTTACTTCACTTAACATAATGCCTTCAAGGTTCATCTGTGTTGTCACTAAGGGCAAGATTTCATTTTTCTTTTTTTTCTTTTTAATAATTTTTGTAATGTTTACTTATTTATTTTGAGAGACAGCGTGAGAGAGCAGGGGAGGGGCGAGAGAGAGGATGAGAGAGAATCACAAGCAGGCTCTGCATTGTTAGTGCAGAGCCCCCTGCTGGGCTTGATCTCATGAACCGTGAGATCATGATCTGAGAGGAAATCAAGAGTCAGATGCTTAACCTACTGAGTCACCTTGGTGCCCAAGGTTTCATTTTTCTAAAGGCTGAATAATATTCCATTGTATATATACATGCCACATTTCCTTAAAAAAAAAATTTTTTTTTTTTTTTGAGAAAGTGAGCATGAACAGAAGAGGGGCAGAGGGAGAGAGAGGGAGAGAATCTTAAGCATGCTACCACCCAGTGCGGAGCCTGTGGCGGGGCTCAGTCTCACCACCATAAGATCCTGACCTGAGCCGAAATCAAGAGTTGGGTGCTTAACTGACTGAGCCACCTAGGGGTCCCAGCATTTTCTTTATCCATTGATTCATTAGTGGAAACAGGTTGTTTCCATGTCTTGGCCATTGTAAATAATGTTGCAGTGAACATGGGGGTGCATATGTCTTTTCAAGTTAGTGTTTTTGTTGTCTTTAGATATATACCAAGAAGTGGAGTTGCTGGGTCATACGGTAGTTATAGTGTTAATTTTCTGAGGAGCCTCCATACTGTTTTTTCATAGTGGTTACATAGTAAGGTTACATCCTTCCCAACAGTGCACAAGGTTCATTTTTCTCCACATCCTCACCAACACTTTATTATTTCTTATCTTTTTGCTATTGGTTTGTATGAGTTCTTTATATATTACAGATATGAACTCCTTTTATCATATACATGAATTGCAAATTTTTCTCACATTTATTAGTAAGTTGCCTTTTCATTTTGTTGATGGTTTCCTTAGCTCTGCAGAAGCTTTTTAGCTTGATGTAGTCTCATTTGTTTATTTTTATTTTTGCTGCCTTTGTTTTTGGTGTCAAATCCAAAAATTAATCACCAAGACCAATGTCAAGGAGCTTCCTGTCTGTTTTCTTCTAGGAGTTTTGTGATTTCAGGTCTTACATTCGTGGTCTTTAATCCTTTTTTTTTTTTTTTTTTAAATTTATTTTGAGAAAGACAGCACAAGTGGGAGAGGGGCAGAGAGAGAGGGAGACAGAGAATCCCAAGAAGGTTCCATGCTGTCAGTGCAGAGCCCGATGTGGGGCTCAAACTCATGAAACCGTGAGATTGTGACCTGAGCCAAAACCAAGAGTCAGACTGAGCCGCCCAGGGGCCCCTGGTCTTTAATCCATTTTGAGTTAATTTTTGTGTATGGTGTAAGATAGCGGTCCAGTTTCATTCTTTTGCAGAATATTTATATTTTTAATTTGCAAATAATTTAGACTTACAGAAGAGTTGCAAAAACAGCACAAAGAATTCTTGTACATCTTTCATCCAGTTTTCCCTGTAATATATATTTTTAATGTTTATTTATTTTTGACAAAGCGAGAGAGAGAGACAGAGCATGAGCGGCGGAGGGGCAGAGAGAGAGGGAGACACAGAATCTGAAGCAGGCTCGAGTCTCAGGGCTGTCAGCACAGGGCCTGACGTGGGGCTCAAACTCACAGACTGTGAGATCATGACCTGAGCTGAAGTCAGACGCTCAACCGACTGAGCCACCCAGGCGTCCCTATGATTGATATTTTAAACCCCTTATAGTACAATCATCAAAACTAACAAATTAACACTAGTAAAACAGTATTAACTAAACTATAGACTTCATTAAGATTTTACCAACTTTTCTACTAATGTCCTTTTTTGGTTGCTGGATCCGTTACAGGACCTCACTTTGCATTTAGTTGTTAGGTCTTATTAATCTCTTTCAATCTGTGACAGTTTCTCCAACTTCCTTTTTCTTTTATGACCTTGACACTTTTGAAAAGTACTTGTCAGGTATTTTGTAGAATGTCCTTCAATTTGAACTTACGTGATGTTTTCTTGTATGAGATTGAGGTTATGCATTGTTGGGAAGAATACCAAACAGGTGATGTGCCCATTTCAGTGTGCGTTATGAGGGAATTGATGATGTTGATGTCTCTTTAGTGGCAATATTAACCTTGATCATTTGGTTAAGGTGTTATCTGTCAGATTTTTCTAAGTAGAGTTACTTTGTGTAATTTTTAAATATTTGGGGGAAATACTGTGAGAATTTGCAAATATACTGTTTTTCCTTAAATGTTCATCTACTAACTTAATATTCATTGGTAGATCTGGCCTGTAGCAATTATTACTGTAGTATTACTGTGATATCATATGTCCTCATTTCTTCTACATTTATTTATTGGAATTTATCTATAATGAAGTGTTGTCCCTTCTAAATCATTTATTTATTAATCTAGTTATTTAATCAGGATGAACTTTTGGTTATTTATTTTACTTGGAGGGTTATAGTTCAGTACTATTTTTTGCACTATTTTGAGTATTTTCACATGTTATAATTCCTGCCTTACAATGTTATTATTTTTTCTTTAAACTGTTAGTTGTATGTTAAGAAAAATATGAGAAGAAAAAATGCTTTTTGTATTTACTCATTTACTTCTGGTGCTCTTCATTTCTTCCTGTGTATCTGGGTTTTCATCTTCAGTCTAAAGAATATCCTTTAGCATTTCTTGTAGTGCAGGTCTTCTTCCAATGAATTACTCAATCTTCTGTTTACCAAAAAATGTCTTTGTCTTACCCTCATTTTAAAATAAATATATTTCAGTGGACTTGAAATTCTAGCTTGATAGTGCTTTGAAGTGAAGTCATTCCATTGTCTTCTGGCCTCTATTGTTTCTCAGAAGTCAGCTGTAATTTATATTATAGGTCCTCTGTAGGTAGTATGTGCTTTTTCCCCCAGCTTGTTTCAAGATTTTCTCTCTATCTTCTTTATTAAAAAGATAACTTTGACCATTATGTACTTAGGTATTATATTCTTTGCACTTATCTTGCTTGGGGTTTGCTGAGCTTTTCACATCTTAATATTTTTCATCAAATTAAAAAACATTACTTTTCATATTTTCATATTTTTTCTCCTGTCCATTTAATATTTTTCCTGTCCATTCCACTTTCTTTTCCTTCTGGAACTCCCATTATACATATTTGTGACTGGTTGATATTGTTCTATAGGTCTCTAAGATTCTGTTCATTTTTCTTCAATCTCTTTACTGTCCAGATTGGATATGGAGATACACACACACACACACACACACACACACACTCACACACATATATATATATATATATATATAATTTTTTATTTTTAGAGAGTGTGAGTGGCAGGGAGGGGCAGAGGGAGAGAGACAGAGAATCTTAAGCAGGCTCCACACTCAGCATGGAGCCAATGTGGGGTTCAGTGCCATGACCCTGGGATCATGGCTGAGCCGAAATCAAGAGTTGGATGCTCAACTGACTGAGCCATCCAGGAACCCCAGACTGGATAATTTTTGTTCTTTGTCTTCAATAATTTCACTGACTCTTCTGTCATATCTAATGTATTAAACTTGTCCAGCAAATTCATTTCAGTCAATGAACATTTCAGTTATAGAATTTCCATTTGATTTTTTTTTTTAGTGTACCTTTCTCTGCTGATATTTCATATCATTTGACACATTTAAGCCACCTTTGTCTTTGAACATATAATAAATAGTATGTACCTGGGGCACCTGGGTGGCTCAGCCGGTTAAGCATCCGACTTTGGCTCAAGTCATGATCTCGTGGTTCGTGAGTTTGAGCCCTGCATCGCGCTCTGTGCTGAAAGCTCAGAGCCTGGAGCCTGCTTTGGAGTGTGTGTCTCCCTTTCTCTCTCTGCCCCTCCCCTGCTCACGCTCTGTCTCTCTCTCTCAAAAATGAATAAACTTAAAAAAATTTTTTTTAAATAAATAGTATGTGTCTGAAAGTCTTTCCCAAATATAACATCTATGACAGGCTTGGGCTTTTTTATTGCTTTTTTTTCCTTGTGAGTTACATTTTTTTTTCTTTACGTGTCTAGTAAATCCTTATTTTATATTGGATAATGTGTTCCTATTTTATATTCTGTTTTAACTCTGAAGAGTGTTGATTTTTGTTCTAGCAGGCTAATCTAACCTAGTGTTGGCTTGTTTTTATACCTTTTATAGGGTTCATATGTAGAAACTCAAGTCATTTTCCAAACTCCTTTAACTTGATACCATTCAGTCTCCAAACTATCTCCTCTGTGGATCTTGTTGAGTCTTGGTTTTAGGCATTTTCTTAGGTTAGGTCAAGAATGGATTTTCATCTAGAAAGTGGGTTATTATTGTTGTTGTCTATTTTTTTCCCCTCTCTCTCTCTCTCTCTCTCTCTCTCTCTTTTTTTTTTTTTTTTTTTGCTAAGAAAGCCTTACCTTTTTGGTGTCTTAGCTGGACACCATCAGTTTTATCAAGGTCTCTCCATTCTGGTTGGGTCTGAAGCCCAACATTTTCCAGTACTGCTTGACCACTTGTGTCTTGTTTCATTCTCAACTCCATTGCAGCTGCTGTCTGGGAAATTTAATATAGTCTCACCTGTGCATGCATAGCCCAGCTTTTGACCAAGGACTCATGGGGAGCTCCCACACAGACTTTCAGTACCCACTTCTGCATAGCTCCCTCCCCTCCTGTGCCCTGCCTTGCAGATTCTAGGTACTTTTGCAACTCTGAACTGTTCTGTACCTTCTCAGCATATTGGGTCCACTATACTCTGCTTGGGCTCCAGGTCCCTGCTCAGTAGACAGGAAAATTTCCCCAGGCAGACATCCAGGGCAGTTGTAGGGTTTACCTCAGGAGTTTGCCTTCTCTCAAGGATCACAGTCTTGTGCTATTTGTTGTCCAGTGCCTGAAAACAATTGACTCATAGGTTTTACCTAGTTTTATAGTAGTTTTTGGTGCGAGGGCTGATTTATTAGTACCTGTTATTTCATCATTGCTGGAAGAAGTCCCAGTATATGGTTTTGATGTATGTTCACATTACCACATGACTGAAATTTTGCTACTTTAACAGTTGAAGAGCTATATGAAGAGATAGCTTGATATTGTTGATGATATAATTCTTCCTTATCTCCACACTATCTCAGCAAAAAGGTGCAAATTTAAACTCATTTTTATTAAACTGATAAGAACAGATACTACACTTGATCTTAGCCAAAAGGCCGAGAAGCGATTAAACTCATTTTTAAATGGTTATGCTGATTTGGTTTATTTAGTTCTTTCATCAAGTGAATGTGTAATGTAAACATTTAAAGTTTTTCATTCTAGGGGCGCCTGGGTTGCTCAGTTGGTTAAGCATTAGACTTCGGCTCAGGTCCTGGTCTCATGGTTCATGGGTTTGAGACCCACATCAGGCTCTGTGCTGACAGTTCAGATCCTGGAGCCTGCTTCAGATTCTGTGTCTCCCTCTCTCTCTGCTTCTCCCCCACTGGCACTCTGACTCACTCTCTCAAAAATAAAAACATAAATAAATAATAAATAAGTTAAAGTTTTTCATTTTTGTTTCTTAAAGTTTATTTTGAGAGAGAGAGAGAGAGAGAGAAAACTAGTGGGGGAGGGGCAGAGAGAGAAGGGGACATAAGATCCGAAGTGGGCTCTGCGCTCACAGCAAAGAGCCTGATGTGGGGCTTGAACTCACAAACCGTGAAATCGTGATCCCTGAGCTGAAGGTGGGACACTTAACTGACTGAGCCATCCAAGCATCCCTAAAGTTTTTCATTCTTTAATGGTAGTTTGGTTCTCTTAAAAGTCCAGATTCCAAGTTAATTTTTTGTGATCTTTGATGATAGTACTTAATTATCTTCTGATATCTAATATTGCTGATGAGAAGTCTAACTCATGTTTCTTCAGGATAATTTCATTCTCTTTTATAGTTTTTAGAGTTTTCTCTTTATCCTTGTTATTCTGGGTTTCACTTTGATATGTTCAGCTGTGTGGCTTTTTTTGTGCCTTTTTTTTTTTTAAGAAATTTATCCTGCTTGGCATTTGGTAAATTTATTGAAACAGTACTTACATCTGTCTTTGTTTTATGATAATTCTCAGTCATTATTTATTATGGATCTATTTTTTTATTTAAAATTTTTTTTAGTGGGGTGACTGGGTGGTTCAGTTGGTTAAGTGCCCAGCTCTTGGTTTCAGCTCAGGTCATGATCTCACAGTTCATGAGATTGAGCCCCACGTCAGGCTCCATGCTGATGGTGTGGAGCCTGCTTGAGATTCTCTCTTTCCCTCTGTCTGTCCCTCCCCCACATGCGTGGACACTTTCTCTCTCAAAATAAATAAATAAACTTAAAAAAACCATTAAAAATTTGTTTAGTGTTTATGTCTTTTAAAAGTTTATCCTTAATGTCTTTATAGATTTGTCTATCTTGGAGATTTCATATAAATGAAATAATACAATATGTAGTCTTTTGTGTCTGGTTTCTTTCACTAAGCATAATGTTTAAAAAAAATTGTTTTATTTTAGAGAGAGAGAAAACGTGAGTGGGGAAGGGCAGAGGGAGACAGAGAATCTTAAGCAGGCTCTATGCTCAGCATGGAGCCTGACACGGGGCTTGATCTCATGACCCTGGGATCATGACCTGAGCTGAAATCAAGTCAGATGCTCAACCCACCAAGCCACCCAGGTGCCCTAGCATAATGTTTTCAAAATTCATCCATGTTGTGGGGCACCTGGGTGGCTCAGTTGGTTTAGCCTCTGACTTTGGCTCAGGTCATGATCTCGTGGTTTGTGAGTTTGGGCCCCACATAGGGCTCTGTACTATCAGCATGGAGCCCACTTCAGATCCTCTGTCCCCCCTCTCTCTCTCTGTCCCTCCCTGGCCCTCGTGCTCTCTTGCTCTCTCATTAATAAACATTAAAATTTTTTTAAAAATTCATCCATATTGTAGTATGGACCAGTACTTCAGTTATTTTTATGGATGAACAATATTGCATATTTTGTTAATCTGTTTATTATTGATGGACATTTGGGTTGTTTCCACTTTTCCCTACTAAGAATAATGCTGCTGTAAAAGATTCAGGTACTACCTTTTCTTTTAAATGTGCTCTTTTACAGTCGCTAATCTGCCTTCCCTAACATGTTCATTTCAAACACTGTATCTTTAATTTCCAAGGTTTCTAATAGAGTTTTCCCCTCTTTCTGTTTGATCTATGGCAATGTGTTCTTTTTTGAATTTTTTTTTTATTTGAGTATAGTTGACACATAGTACTACATAAGTTTCAGATATACAGCATAGTGATTCATCATCTCTACAGGTTGTGCTATGCTCAATACAAGTGTAGCTACCATCTGTCGTCATACACTATTATGACATCATTGACTATATTTCCTATGCTGTAGCTTTTATTCTCATGACCTGTTCATTCCATAACCACATGCCTGTATCTGTTACTCCCCATCCCCCATTTTGCCCATCCCCCATTCCCCTCTCCTCTAGCAACCATAAGTTTGCTGTCTGTATTTATAGGTCTGATTCTGCTTTCTCTTTGTTTATTCATTTGTTTTTGTTTTCACTTATGAGTGAATTCATAGGGTGATTTTTACGGCTGTGTAATACTCCATTGTATGTATGTGTGTATGTATATATCAATAGCTGTCTATCTATATATGATGTAGATGTATATATACTTATATATATATACATGTATACATATGTATATACACACACACGTGTGCATAGCACATCTTCATTCACTCATCTATCAATGGATATTTGGGTTGCTTCTATATCTTGACTGTTGTAAATAATGCTGCAGTAAATATAGGGGTGCATATATCTTTTTGAATTAGTTTTCTCCTTTTCTTTATGTAAATACCCAGTAGTGGAATTATTGGATCATATGGTAGTTCTATTTTTAATTTTTTGAGGAACCTCCATACTGTCTTCCATAGTCGCTATACCAATTTACTTTCCCACAAACAGTGCACGAGAGTTCCTTTTGGATCCACATTCCTACCAATACTTGTTATTTTTTGTGTTTTTCGTTTTAGCAGTTCTGACAGGCACAAGATGATATCTCATTGTGGTTTTGATTTGCATTTCCCTGATGATGAGTGATGTTGAGCATCTTTTCATGCATCTGTTCGCCATCTGTATGTCGTCTTTGGAAAAATGTTCAGACCTTACCATTTTTAATTGGATTATTTGTTGGGGAGGTTGGTGTTGAGTTGTTATTTATTTATTTTGGATATCAACCCCTTATATATATCATTTGTAAGTATTTTCTTTCATTCAGTAGATTGCCTTTTTGTTTTGTTGATAGTCTTCTTTCCTTTCAGATTGTTTTTTAATTCTGTTTCTTCATGTATAAGTTTTATTAGTTTATTAGTTGATATGTGTCATATTTTTCATGTTACTGGTCTTTGTTGGTTGGTAACTTTTAGATAAGAGCTAATTGTCCATCATCCATTTGTTTTGAACACATTCTGCATTGACAGGGTTCCAGTAGGAAGCTCTCTGTTGCTGAGCCCTAATCTTGCAGGATATGTATCTTAGATTAAATTTTGCTTGCGTGGTAAGATACAAAGCTCTTGCATCTTAATAGACTACATAGTTCTGAGTCTTATCTCCACTTACATGACGTAGCTCTAAGGCCCTCATCTTGTGTCAGTGATCCTGCTACTAGCATCACTTGGCTTTAATCAACTCTCTGGTAGTTTGTGTTTTGGGTCCTTGTTTAGATCTCCTGTGTATGGCCTGTGTGGATCTTGCTCTTACATCTATGGCTATTGCCATATTAGCCCTATGTATTTTTCCCTAGTCCAGGCCCCAAAGATGGTGCACATCTTTGGTCCTCACCTACCATTGTGGATTTTCTTTTTTCCTTTCTGAAGATAAGGGGAATCTCTGTCTCCATTTCTGGTGTGTAAAGATTTTTCTCTTTTTCTCACCATGACTATGTATTTTCTAGACTATGTATTTATTAAGATTTAAAAATACTTGTTTTGGGGCACCAGACCAGCTCAGTCGGTTGAGTGTCTGACTTTGACTCAGGTCATGTGCTCACAGTTTGTGGGTTCAAACCTGGGTCGGGCTCTGTGCTGACAGCTCAAAGCCTGGAGCCCGCTTAGGATTCTGTGTCTCCCTCTCTCTTCATGCCTCCCCCACTCGTTCTTGTTCTCTCTCCCTCTCTCTCTCTCTCAAAAATAAGTAAAAATTAAAAAGAAATTAAAATACTTGCTTTAATAGGTGATGGGTATTAAGGCAGGCACTTGTGATGAACACCAGTTGATGTATGACAGTGTTGAATCACTATCTTGTTCACCTGAAACTAATATTACACTATTATGTTAACTGGAATTTAAATAAAAACTTAAAAAATTTTTTTTATCATTTTATGTGTTTGAATGGGAAGGTGCAGTTTCTTTTTTTTTTAATTTTTTTTTAACGTTTATTTATTTTTGAGACAGAGACAGAGCATGAACAGGGGAGGGTCAGAGAGAGAGAGGGAGACACAGAATCCGAAACAGGCTCCAGGCTCCGAGCTGTCAGCACAGAGCCCGACACGGGGCTTGAACTCACGAACCGCGAGATCATGACCTGAGCCGAAGTCGGACGCGTAACCGACTGAGCCACCCAGGCGCCCCGGGAAGGTGCAGTTTCAACATATGCTCAACTTATCTTGAAATAGAAGGCTTTGGGGTGCCTAAGTGGCTCAGGCGGTTAAGCGTCCAACTCTTGATTTCAGCTCAGGTTACGAACTCACAGTTTGTGAGTTCGATGCCCACGTCCAGCTCTGCACTGATGGTGTGGAGCCTGCTTGGGATTCTCTGTCTCCCTCTCTTTCTGCCACTCTCCTGCATACACTCTCTCTTTCAAAGTAAATAAATAAACATTAAAAAAGAAATAAAAGGCTTTTATTTAGTTTTATTGTTCTGCCTTTCACATTTAACTCTAGTCAGTCCATCTAGGGGTGTGTGTGTGTGTGTGTGTGTGTGTGTGTGTGTGTGTGTGTGTGAAGTGAGGCAATTGAAACTGATTTTCCTCAAATAACTACACATTTTCTTTTAAATTGTTAATTAGATTTCTGGAGAATTCAGTTATTGACAATACTTTTTCTTATGTATCTACATGTTTTACCCATTCTGCACTGTATCAGTACTTCAAAGACAAGGTAGGACTCAGGAACAAATTTTCTCTTATTTCACAAAAGGTAATTTAATCACAGTAAAAAGGGATCACTTTAGGTCAGAAAGTTGGTCATTGGTAAAACTAAAGATTTATGCAAGGCATCTTGGTTCAGTGCCAAGTTCACTAAACCTCAGTGTAGCACAACCTTGCTGCCATATTATCCCAAGCTTTACAATTGAATTATATTTGAAAAACAAATAATGGCAAGAAAAATACTACCCATTAAGATTGATAGCTAGTACTTGATCTTGGTAATGTCCATACTTTCTGAGGTTACAGATTTATTAGATATGTAGTATGAGTGCTGTAGGAGAGAGTTGTGCTTTTATTTTAGGATGCATTTTATTATTGTTTTTAAAGTTGGATTCTTGTATAATATCAACACTGTCAACCTCATTTACAAAATCTTTGTTTTTAGTTCTCCATTATACTAGTAATGTAGAGGAGAAATAAGGGATGGCATTTTATAAAATGGGAGATTTGTTTTTTTTTCCTTTATAATATGAGTGCCAAGATACAGAAAGGAAGGACAATGATGCAAATTTTGAGGTTCTCTTTGTTGATGATGCAGGACCACCTGGTGCTTTGTGGAAAGATAGTTCTAAGTTAACATATGTAAACATACCAAGTGGTTAATTTGTGAACAAAATTAGGAAGAGTTTGTTTTACTTTGTAAAGACTACCTTATTAAATAAAGAAAGTACTGTATTAGGTAAATGCCTGAGAGGGCCATTCTTGAATTTTTCTGCTTTTAATTCTAAATTAGCTCACTTACTGGATTTGTGTTTATCAAATAATGAATTTATTGAAAACAGAAGAATATAAGCTAGAGCTGTCAGTTCTGAAGATTTCTAGCTTTGGACATGACCTTGTGGAAATTAACTGAAAATACAAATTGATTTAGCAAATGTGAAAAATTGAAAACATGAGATTAAATGTCTTAACCCCATAAAGTAATTCTAAATGTTCAAGCAATTTGCTGATGCATAGCCATTTCCAGTCATACTTCAAATTTTGCAGATAATCTTTTCATCAGGGAAATGCCTTCTTGGCTCATCAGTTTAATAAACAATTCCAGAAACTCTGGTACTTATCCAAACTGCCTTTTTATTTATTTATTTTTTGTCTCCATTTCTTCTCACACAGAAATACAATCTATACTGCCCGGATTCTCTGCAAAGCTGAACTGGACTTCAGAAGAAGCCAGCTCTTCTCAGGACATATCAGGGGTAACACCCTTCCAGATGATTTTTGAGGCAGGTTTTGTTGTGGTTCTATAAATTACTGATATCTTGATTCTCATTTTTCTACAAATATAATAATAGGAAAGAAAAGCCTAGGTCCATCACAGTTCCAAGTTGAAATGAAATAAGGCATTGGCTCCCAGACTTCTCTGTGCAGATTTCAAACCCCCCCCCCCCCCCGTAGCTTTTTAAATGACTGGTATTTGTGTCCCACTCCAAGAGGTTGATTTAATTGGCCTAGGGTGTTGGATTAGTTTGCTCAGGTTGCCATAAAGAAATACTATGGATTGGGTGGTTAAACAACAGAACATTATTTCCTCATACTTTTGGAGTCTAGAAGTTTAAGAATAAGGTGCCTTGTCACTGTTTCCTCACATGGTTCCTCTGTGTATATGTGGTGGGAGAGCTCTCTAATTAGTCTACAACTTCTTATAAGGACATCTTCCTGTCAGATTAGGGCTCCACGTTTATGACCTCATTTAACTTTATTTATGTCCTCAAAGCTCTGTCTTCAAATACAGTCACATGGGGGGCTAGGGCTTCAACGTATGAATTTTAGGGAATACAATTTAGTCCATACTGGTGTGGCCTGGGCTTTAAAATATTTTTGAAATCCCAGATGAAAAAATTCCAAGGTGATTCCTAATGTGCAGGTAAACTTGAGAACCACTGAAATTAAGCCATTATTTGAGTTTGGATCTCCTGAAAGACAAAATAAAAATGGATTCCCAGTGTAGATCCTATTGGCATACATTTTATTAGGTTGACTTAAAGATCTTTATTGATTTATTTGTAGCCCAGATTTATGAGTGACAGTTGAGTTTTCCATTCCCTTTAACAATTCTGTGATTCCCTATTCTTTCTTTCCTTTGAATTTGTGGAGACATAAAGAATTAGAGTACTTTAAACATTCTCCCAAGAAGCACTTGGGAGGCCTTTCTTCACGTTTGGACAATTATATGCTCCTTCTCAAAGGAAAGGGGTGCAGTATTGCGACAATAGATTCCCTGGCCATGCCTTATCTTCTTTAGGAGAATGATGAGTAAACAATCTGGAGCAATTAATGGTTAGTCAGCTCTGAAACTATTAACATTAAGTAGCAATAAAAAAGCTGATTTCAGTGAACCAAGGAAATCAGTTCTAGTAAAGGAGATCATGTGTTTTAGCCAGTCTAAACAAACAATGATAATTCTTATACGTAACATTTATGTATATTATTTAAGCCTCCCAACAACTCTGTGAAGAACAGAGATTATCACCCAATTTACAGGTACAAGAAAACTGAGATTCAGAGAATTAGATTGACTTTCAAGGGTCATATGAAAGTTAAGTGACAGGATTAGAATTTGAACCAAAGTCTTGTACTCATATTAATCAGGTCTGTTTGAATATTTATTCACTCATTGAGAAACCTGTGTTTGTTCAAGCCGGCCTTACTTTGCTAGATGTTGAAGGTACAGTGACCCAAGACATGTTACTTGATTCCAAGGAACCTGAAATCTAAAGGAAAAGATAAACAAGCAAACAAATAATTATAATACACTGTAAATGTATTATGATAGAGGTAGGATATATATATAGGAAGGATATCTAACCCAATGGGAAGTGCCCAGTTCTCATCTCTTGATGAGACTGAAAACAGATTATCTGATATAAGGAGTTCAGAGACTTGAAAGAATAGGGATTTGTCTTCAGATTGATAAAGTTTGTCTTATTTTTTTTCCTTATTGCAAAAGCAGTGTTTCCCTCAGGAAAATCAGAGAGAGCATCTAGAACACAGATAATTTGACATAATCAAGGTAGCCACTGTTAACATCCTAGTGTGCACCTTTTCACATAAGAGTGAGGCATTTCAGCTTCAGGTTTTTAGAATGGTACCATTCCAAATTATGGCCATGGAAATAGGTGGCTGGAAATGCCTGGAGGTCAAGGTTGTTGGGAGTTGAAGAGTTCAGGAAATTATGTCTAAATTGTTGCTTAGACAGGCCATCTACTTGGATGTGGAAGTCAACCCATATGATGGTATGTCTTAAAGTGCTGAGGGAAACTGATCTCAGTGCCTGCAGTCAGCTGGTGATCCATGAAGAGTGGGGAAGAGTAGTATGACCTCAGAGGAACAAGGATTCCCTGAAAGCATTTGTTCTATTACATCTCTTTTCTCTGGTACTATGCAGCTATTTAAAAGGTACTTGAATGAAGGAAGTGAGAAGGGGAGATTGTGAACAAGCTAATTATATATACCTCAAATGGGGAGAAGGGTTAGATAGCAAGGTTCAGAGCAGAGGCTAGTGAATGGAGACATCTGTGAAAAAGCTATAATAAATGATCCACTGCTTTGGGCATGTGAGGAAAGCTAATCCCAGGAAATACGAAGAGAGCTTCATTTAGGAGAGATGCATAAGCTCAGAGTCAGTCTTGTATCTTGCATCTTGGAGTCCATTAGGCTGGATAACATGTACTTCCAAAAACAATTTGATTTTACAAGATCTTCTTGAAAACTTTATCCATTTTTATATTTATTTTTGCCGTAATATTAAAAATGATAAAATTGGTAGAGATAAACATATATACATATAAACATCTTCATACTTATATTTATCTATCTCTATTTCTCTAACTAGAGACAGGAAGAGACAGAGGCACTGACTGACTTTCTTCTAGACAGTCATATAGGGCCCATGACTACATAAGTTCAGTTTGAAAATATAAAACAGCTCTGATATTCTGTGATATAATTAGATTTGTATTTAAAGGTGAAGCCTGAACATATGATTCAGTAGTGGTTTCTGCTGCCCAGGGCTTGCAGCATCTGTTTTTTCCTAACACACTTAAGTAAATTCACTGCTTCTATAGATATGTTAGGCTGGGGTACTGCGTTCCTAACACCCAACTGTAAAAGGCTGTAAAAGACTTTGTAGACATACACACATACATATATTCTCTCTGTTTCTCTCAATAATTTATGAGTAGATCTTAAAAGGAGGCATTTGCTTTATGTTAACTATCCTCTGCTGATAGGACATTAGGTCACTTTATCTTCTCAATCTGAATTAGGTGCCAGTCTTTCTTGTGCATTTCTTTCCCATCTCTTATATATCTAAATCATAAAACTTTCACATTGTCATATAAGTTATTTGTCTTTCCCTTCTACTTAACTGAACTCTTCAAATTCAGAGATTGTTTTATTTCCTCTGTAGGCCCAAGTATATAATAAGCTTCATTGAGTGTTTTGAGTGGATAGTTCAGTAGTTTGCATAAGTATTGCCTATCAGGGTCCATAAAAGTAATGATAGATAACATAATATCTGATTCAGGAAGCTATATGCACCGAAAATGAACTTTCTTGGAGAGACAGCATTGCATAGTGGAACGTGGACTTTGAAACAAGTCATATCTAGGTTTGAATCCCAGTTCTTAACTAGACATGTGTGACCTTGGACAAATCAAACAGCTTATTTAGTCTCATTATTTTCATAAATAAAATGGGGAAATTTCCTACTTGCGTACAAACTGTTTGGCATGTAGCAGGTGTTCAGTAAATGGTACCTCTCATCATTATTAATTGTAGCCCCTTTCTGGTAGCTGCTGAAGGAATTTACACTTACTTGGTTGCTTTACTGCTAGATATAATTAGCCCTTTCTATGATGTACCCTATAATAACAAAGGCTACAGAAGTTTGAAATTGTTCCAAGAAGTTGTTTTGGAAGTGCTAATTACAGAAAATGCTTCGAAGAGATCATTGCTTTTCTACTATTTGAACATTTTATGATAAAAATTTTTAAATGAAGGATGTGACTGTGATGTGTACACTGCAGTTATAAATTAATTACCACTGTTTTTGTGTATGAATAATCTTAGATCTGTGTCCAGAATTTTCTAATAATTCCCATCCATTTTTCTGATAATTTTTGCTAATGATTCTGTAATAATCTAATTTCCCCACCCATTGCACAATTCTTGATCTCATTTTCAGTGTGCTTACAAAAAGTATTACAATAATTTATTCTTTCTGTTTCTTCCTCATTGTGTTATGATATTTTGAGATCTGGGACCATTTTTTTCTTAATATGTACCTACTACATGGCTCTGTATTCTCTGAGCCACCGATAACTTACTGATATTTTTTTACTCTATTTCTTCTTCTCATTTTCCTCAACTTCTCTATTTTGTAGAAGACTCTTTATAACTTTAGTTTTAGGGACACTGTATTAAATACAATGAGCCATTATAGGATAGTGGTTAATACGAAAGCTTTGAATCCAGATCAGGTAACCTTAAGAAAGTTGTTTGACCTCTTTGAGACTCATTTTTTTCATCCACAGAATGTGGGTTATGTGTACGTAATAGGGCTTTTGTGAGGGGTAAATGAGGTAGTTAATACAAGTAAGGTACTTTTGCTCCATTCCTGGAATGGAGAAAATCCTCATTAAATTGTAAATTTTATTATATTTATAGGGAGGTATCTGGGTATGCTTGAAAGAGCACGGACAGTTAGTGTTAGACAGACTTAAGGTTAAATTCTGGCTGAATCACTGAACCGCTGAGTAACCTTAGGCAAGTTGCTTAACTTCTTTGAACCTCATTTAAAAAAACCTACAGAGAAGATAGTACCTGCCTCCAGGTTTGTTGTGAGGTAATGTAGATACAGCACCTGCAAAATGCTTGATGCTTGCTATATAGTAGGCATTCAACAAGTGATATGTACTATTGTTGCCATGTATAATATATACTTTCAGATTATTATTTGGTCCTTAAAACAGTTCTGTGAGGGGGAATGGGTAACTTTTATCCCTGTTTTGAAGATTAGTAAATGAAGTCCAAAGCAATTAAGTGATTTTTTTTTCATGGTTACGTATGTAATTTTTATAGAGCTAGTACTAGAACACAGGTCTTCTGACTTGTGAGATTTTTGTTTTATAGCTTTTCCCAAAAAATAAAGTTTAGATAAATGGATTGATGATGAAAAGTAGGTTCCTTTTAGTGTCTGTTAATTTCACTCCATTCTTAATAGAGATTGACTCTCACATCAGGATGGCAGAGCTAAGAAAGAGTTAACGCTTCTTAGCTCTGGTCTGATACTTTTAAATTTGTTACAAAAAGTGGTTTTGAGATTGTGGGTTTTACTCTGACCTTTGTTCACATGTCTCCTAAAGTTCCATGAAATAGTTTAACCCAAGGAATGATGGCTGTTAGATTCTCTTTTGTATCCAATTCTTAGACCATCCCCTTGGATGTCTGAGGAGCTTTCTCTAAGGTGAGAGTTACCTTTATAGGAAGAAATATCACAGTTTAATTCATTTGTGCTCCTGGGTTTGTGTATATGTGGTAGAAGTTTTTGTTGGATTGTTACAGGTTGATGAAAAGCCCAGAACTTTGATGACAGATAGTTTGGTGATAAAGAACTTTTTACGCAGAATCATCATGGTACACCCTAAGGTAAGCTGTTCTTTTGCATAGTAATGATTCTTTAAAATCACATGTTTTCAAGAGACCTCTACTCTGTCGGACGTGGAAGGATATGCTTGGTCCTCTTTTCTTTTAATGACAATGATTACAACTTTAATATTGAATTGATTTGATTTCTGTGCCCCTAACACAGTGTTGGTGTTGGTCATGTGATATAGTTGATAGCCCTTGAATATAGAGCTTTCTTTGAATTGTTGTTTTTACTTCCATATTATTTTATTGTATCAGTTTAGATACTTTTTTGCCTCCTCTGTGCTTCATTTTTCTGGATAATAAACCTTGCTGATTATTTCCTCCTTTTCCAAAGTGACTATAAGAGCAAATCAGGAAATTTTGACAAAGTACTTCGAACTTTGGAGAGCTATAATTTTTATTATTACATGTAGTTAGATATGTTTATAGGGATGCACACTGTTAAGTATGGTATATAACTTCTCCCTTTTTTCTCTTGCTAGAGTCAACTTTTTATGTCTTTGGCAGGGTTCAGTGCATATTATATGCCAGTTACTTCTGAGTCCTTTCCATACACTTATTCACTCACCCCATGCAACAGCCCTTGTGAAGTAGGTTTTATCATCATCATTCCCATTTTACAGCTGAAGAAACTGTGGTATAGAGGTTAAATAACTTGCAGAGCCAGGATTTGAAGTCAGGCAGTCTAGCTCTAGAGTCTCCTATTACATAGGAAGGAAAATGTAAATCAAAAGTAGGAAATAATTAGAACAGTGAAGTGAATTGGAGGGAGGACATAAAAGTCAGATGGGGGGAAGGGAAGAAAACACAAAGAAAAAAGTATGGAATGTTCTATATATGAAAACCATGGAAAAAATGGAGAGAAAAATCAATAGTTCTTTTAAGGGGGAGAAGATATAACTGGGAGAACAGCAGAGAACAAAAGTTAGGATATTCTGATAATCTGTGACCACTTGGAATTGAAGTGTAGGACTCAATATAAATTTAGATGCAGAATTTGAGCACAGGTAAATGTTAATTCTGTTAGTTGTTTAGGGAAAGTGCAAGTGAAAACAAGGTGATGTAAAGAATATCTACACCCTTTGGGAATTAAGTATGGAATTTTTTAAATCTCCATCCTTGTTGATGTTAAATCTCATACCCCATTTACTTTGCAGATTAGATTTAATTTCAGTGTAAAGGTGAATGGAATCCTTTCCTTGGAAATCTTTGGGTAAGTCCTTAAATCAATGGCTTAAATTTATGCCATGGTTTTATAGTTTTTCTCAGTCATTATTGCCCTATTTCTAGTAGCTTCACAGTTTGACTTCTTGACCCAAAGTTACCTTGAAACTAATTTTCTGAGACTCCCACATTTTCTTATTCTATATTAACTTTTAATGAGTAAGTAGATTCATCTATATCTTTTTGTGTCTTTCCCTCTCACCAGAGTGGGTGATCTTAAAAATTTCCATTTCCCTTTGGTTAGTTGGCTGTTGGATTCCAGTAATCTCTGTGGGTGGTGGTGGTCATGGGCCAAAATTTGTATCAGGTAAAGATTGGTTTTAGAATCTGTGAACTATGGCTTAGCTTTTCTTTGCTTTCCAGGACAAAGAACGAACCCACTTTGAACCTGTCGAATGGAATTGCTCTTGTTATAAACTATCAACATTATGTGAGGTGAAGGATAAAAGCATTGTTGTCCCTCTCCATGTTTTATTCTCCTGTTATGAGTATGAGTGTGGGTAGAAATTGAACATAGCCTCATTTGTCATTTCTTAGTGCCAGGCATTAGCTTCTCTGTAAGAAAAGTGGAAGTAAAACTTTTAATCTATTTGTATTGAAAACTCTCATTATTTCTGGCTCCTTGAATGTATTCTAATTGACCTGAGAACACGTCCCTTCTCCTTTCCATGTCTTATTTTTTCTATTAATGAAACAACAAATTTCAATCTTATTTACATATGAGAAGAGAGGAAGGACTTGAGAAGGTTCCTTGAACTCTTGGCTAGAAAGATACTATGAACACAAAGGAATTCTTTATATATTATTTTTTGTGCATCGGCATTTTTCAAGGTTTGGAAATCATCTCTACCTCCACCTCCAGACTACAAAAAAAAAATCCATGGAGAAGATGGCAAATAAATGGAATTTATTCCTCTGCCTTGCCTTCCTAAGAGAATCCAAAGTGAACATGCATATAGCAAGAAAAAAAAACAATTTATGATTTAGTCCAAGTAATTTATTCTTTATTCAATAGTTTTTGACTCCATTTGTATGCCCTGAATCAGCACTGGTAGTCATAGGATCTTAAGGTTTGAAGACACTGTTTATGGCTTTTTAGTCTGTTTTACTCTTAGCCAAAAGTACACTTCAGATTAGAATTTTTTTATTCTTTAATATGTGCAGTAAATAAAGTCCCCACTCTTTATCTATCTTTAGTAGTCCTTTACTATCATACAGTCCTTAAAGTTAGACAGCTCATTATCAGAAATTTACTGAAAAAGTTTAAGCCTCTGAACCAGTGTTTGTGGACATATATTCCTGGATGACCTCATCAGTTTAAAGAGAGAGGGAAAATGCTCATTAATATTTCTTCCTATTTAAAAAAGAAAAGCTGTTAGAAAGTAAGCAAGTATCAAATTTCACTAGATTCTTTTAGGAGAGAAAGATGCCCTAATTTTTTCTCATTACTCCTATCAAACAGTAACCTCAGACTCCTTCAGGAGAAGGTGTAGCATGTGTGAGAGCAGATCTAAGTAACACAGGGCTAGTTTTAGGCTGTTGTGATTCAGGGACCCCTTCACCCCTACCCTCACCATGCTAATCTTTGATCTTGGAAACTTCTGCTCAGAACTGTAGACTAATTTCAGTGGAGGAAATATACATTAGTGAATATAAAACTGCCTAGTGGCAGGGATGCCTGGGGGGCTCAGTTGGTTAAATGTCTGACTTTGGCTCAGGTCATGATATGGTTTGTGGGTTCAAGCCCTGTGTCGGGTTCTGTGCTGGCAGCCTGGAGCCTGCTTCAGATTCTGTGTCTCCTTCTCTCCCCCCATCACCCGCTCACTCTCTCTCCCTCAAAAATAAATAAACATTAAAAAAAATTTTAAACTGCATAGTGGCAGCAGAAACAGTAGCCATGATATCATTCCTGAAATTCCAGTTTGTCTGCTCTTTCTATTGCTTGTGATTCCCTGAGTGAGACACAAGTTACTTATTCCAGTAAAACTAATATGGTAGATTATATGATTATGTATATGCTAGAGATATCCAAAGACTTTTGAATGCCCCGAAAATAATTTCTTAAGGGGCACCTGGCTGGCTCTGCCAGTAGAGCATGTGACTCTTAACCTTGGGGTCCTGAGGTCAAGCCCCCCATGTTGGGTGTGGAGCCTATTTTATTTATTTTTAAAGATTTTATTTTAAGTAACCTCTACACCCAGTGTGGGGCTCAAACTCACAACCCTGGGATCAAGAGTCACATGTTCCACTGAGCCAGCCAAGCATGCCATCATAGAACCTACTTTTAAAAAAAAAAGAAGAAAAGGAAAAAAATAAAAAAGAAAATAATTTCTTAAGAAAGAAAAAGTCTAAATTTATCTTACCTGTTTTTTGACAGTAGACCAAAATTTGGTGCAGCTCAATTACTCTGCAGCCGAATCCATCCTGTGCTAGGACATCCAGTAATGCTTTTCATCCCCGATGACGTGGCTGGCATGGGCTCGTTGGGAGAACTGATACTCACTCCAGCTGCTGCTCTGTGTCCCTGCCCAAAGGTCTTTTCCAACCAGCTGAATAGAGTTTCTTCAGTTTCCATATCCTTTTGATGATAAACTCCATCAAAATTTTCAACTTTGTTTTGAAAAATGAATTTTTATATCCCAATTCTAGAAAAGCCTTTAGCATATAAACTCTGTATCTAGAAGCCAGTATAATTTGTATAAAAACAAAAATCCAATGTGAAATCCAGTCTTGAGAAATTTTCCCAAAATACTGAAAACTATAAAATGTGACATATGTGCCACATTCTTTTCATATAATCCAATATGGCTGAAGCATGGAATGGTGCAAGCAGGAGAGATGAGGCTGGAAAATGGTGGACATGGTGGCTCTTTTGTATCACACTTAGGATTGTGAACTTCATTCTCTGTATAGCAGGAAACCATTGAATGTTTTAGGCATCTCAAGCAGCATTGTACAGGATGGGTAGGAGAGATAAGTCAGTAATGACTAAGTGAATAAGTGAACTGGGCAAGAGATAATGCTCGCCTGAATTAAAAATGTGATGAGCATGGAAAAGAGAGACTTATCACTTGAAGGAATCAGTATAATGAGGCAAGCAATTCATTGTGGGGGTAGGGAGAGATTAGGGGCAGGGAATGGCCAAAATTGATGTTAATATTTCTATATCCAGAATAGGCAAATCTATAGAGACAGGAAGTAGATAGATAGGGATTTGGTGGGGGGAGGATGGTAAAAATGTCCTAAAATTGATGGTGGTGATGGTTGCACAACTCTTTGAATATACTATAACCCATTTATACACTTTAAGTGGGTAAGTTGTGTGCTGTGTGATATGTTTAAATCTCAGCTGTTTAAAAACATTTCCATAGGGCCCCTGGGTGGCTCAGTCATTAAGCATCTGACTTTGGCTCAGGTCATGATCTCACGGTTTGTTAGGTCGAGCCCCATGTCAGGTGAGCTTGAGCCCTGGGTAAACATGAGCCCCACTTCGGGTGAGCCTTGCTTCTCTCTCTGTCTCACGCCTGCCACCCCCCTTGCCGCCCTGGGATTCTCTGTTTGTCCCTTGTTCGCTTGCGCCATTTCTCCCCCTGCCGAAAAAAACCATTTCAATAGATGGCTGACAGAATAATGATACTATCAATAAGATACAAATCATAAGCAGCAGATTTGGAAGGTAAAGACTTAGCTTAGCTTTAAACATGCTAAGTTTGTAGTTCCTGTAGGACATCCCTTGAAAATGGCAAGTATAGCTATATAGAAATTTTGGTCTGGAATTTGGAAGTGGCCAATTTAGAGATAAATTTTAGAGCCTTAGCATTTTCTCCATCGGAAAGTAAAGTATAGTGCTGTGGTTAGAGCATGGAACAAGAGTGTAAATACTAGATTCACCACTAATTGGCTGTGACTTCATGTAGTTTACTCAACCAGCCTAAGGCTTTATTTCCTCCCCTTTAAAATGGAGATAATAGGGGCACCTGGGTGGCTCAGTTGATTGAGCAGCAAACTCCTGATTTCAGCTCAGGTCATTATTCCAGGTCATGGGATCCAGCCCTGCGTTGGGCTCCATGTGGAGTGTGGAGTCTGCTTAAGGTTCTCTCTTTCTCTCCCTCTGCCCTTCTCCCTCGCTCATGCATGCTCTTTCTCTAAAATTAAAAAAAAAAAAAAAATAGGGGCACCTGGATGGCTCAGACAGTTAAGCATCCAACTTCAGCTCAGGTCATGATCTCATGGTTTGTGGGTTTGAGCTCCGCATTGGGCTCTGGGCTGACAGGTCAGGGCCTAGAGCCTGCTTTGGATTCTGTGTCTCCCTCCCTCTCTGCCCCTCCTCTGCTCATGCTCTGCCTCTCTCTCTCTCTCTCAAAAATAAATAAATGTTAAAAAATTAAATTTAAAAATAAATTAATAAAAATAACACTTCATAGATTTATTTGTTTTCCCTTGCAAAGGTTTTGTTGTTGTTGTTGTTGTTTTGGGGTTAGTTTGTTTTAGTATTAATTATATATAATAATCTATATGAAGCTCCCAGCATATTGCCTGACACATAAAAGTGTTCAATAAATGTTAGGTGTTATTGTTATATAATTGAAGCTGTACAAGTAAAATGAAGTTCTAATAGAATATAAAGAATAAGACCAGAAGAAGGCCAAGGTCATGGTATGATAAATGTCAGCTGAAAATATCTTTAGGGAGGAGGAAGGAGCAGGATGGTGATAAAGACTATGCATGGACTTTTGGATTTTAAAACATGCTTTTTCTTAATATCTAGGGCATATAGAAGAGTATAAAGTAAAATAAAAAAGTTTCTCCTCCTCCACATCCCATTCTCCAGAGGGAAAAAGGCAAATTTTTCTATCCTCTTGAAGTTTACATTTAATAGGACATTTTAATAAATAGATGTCAGTAGTGATAAGTACAGTTAAAGATAAAATAAAGCAGGTAAAGAGATAATGACAGGAAAGTTATTTTAAATATTATAGTAAGCGAAGACTCTAGGGAGGTGATGTTTTAGTGAAGATAAAGAAAACTCTGATAGGATTTCAGTTTCTGAAAATGGCAAACTAGGTAATTTAGACCAATCCTCCCATTGAAGACAAATGTTGGATGAAATATTAAGACATAAAAGATTCTAAGAGCTAGTAAATAGGGAGGAATTTCTGGGCGATCACAATAGAGACAGGAATTACAGAAAGCCTGAGCTCAACATTGGGGGCTGCTTTTGCTGTGAAGTCATTTGCAAATTATAGCAAGCAGCTGAGAGGCTAAGATGCACTTCTGAATCAATGTAGGTCAAGAAGGCCAAAGAGTTTAGGGCTTACTGCGCTGGGGGGGTGCTGTTAAAAACACCTCTTGTTTTGGGCAGAGATAACTAAAAGGTTACACTTTAAGGAGTAAGATGAACCTGAAATAAACCATCCTTCACATGAACTGCATATATTTTTTGGGTCATCTGGGAAGGCTAGAAAATCTTAAACTTTAAAATTGGATTAAGATGATTCTAGATATCTAATTCTCCCAGATGTCTTACAGAAGCAAACAAAGATTATTTTCTAGAGGAAGATCACCACATCTGTGCTTCAAATATTTTAACAAATACTTTCTCAAAATGTCCAGCTCATGTGTACATTTCTCTCTCTCTCTCTCCATCTCTGTCTCTCTCTCTCTGACACACACACACAAACCACACGTAAAAGAGTGGACAAGGCAACATGAATAAGAGCTAGCAAAAACAAAAGCAACAGGAGTACCCACTGGGACTTCAGATATTGGTAACATCAGATATTGATTTTAAAAATAAAGAATTATGCTTATTATATTTATGAAATTGAAGGCCAAGCTTAAAAATTTTGCCAGGGAACTGAAAACTATAAAATGTGACATAATTTTTAAAACAACCAAACAGAAACTGTAGAACCAAAAAATACAATAACCAACATTGAAATTAAATAGGCAGATTTAACAGATTAGACACAGCATAAGTGAATTTGTGAAGTAAAAGATAAGGATAGCAAAAACTAGTAAAATAAAGCAAAGAAAGACAAAAGGATAGAAAATACAGAAGAGAGGTTAACAGTGAGAGGAAACAGAACATTTAATGTACATTTAATTCATGTCCCAAAGGAGAAGGGAGAAAATGGGGCAAAAACAGTCGTTGAAGAATCAATGGCTAAGCAACTAAAACAGTTTCAGAGCTCAGCAATCAAGCAGGATAAACAAAAAGATATGCATACCTCTAGGAAATCAAAAACAAGGAAAAAATCAGCTAAGGAAGATGGATTTTCTTCAAAAGAGAAACAAATTGACAGCTGACTTCCTTATACCAACATGAGGTAGTAGTATAATAGTGTTAATGTCTGGAAATTTAAAAACTACCAACCTAGAATTCCATACCCAGTAACAATATTTCTCAAGATAAAAGATAATGTTGGGGCATCTGGGTGGCTCCATTGGTTAAGCATCCAACTCTTGGTTTTGCCTCAGGTCATGATCTTGCAGTTCATGAGTTCGAGCCCAGAGTTGGGCTCTGCACTGACAGTGCAGAGCCTGCTTGGGATTCTCTCTCTCTCTCTCTCTCTCTCTCTGTCCCTCCCCCATGTGCACGCACGTGCTCTCTTTCTCAAAATAAATAAACTTTAAAAAAAAAAAAGATAACCGGGGCACCTGGGTGGCTCAGTCTGTTAAGCATCTGACTTTGGCTCAGGTCATGATTTCATGGTTTGTGAGCTTGAGCCCCGTGTCGGGCTCTGTGCTGACAGCTCAGAGCCTGGAGCCTGCTTCAGATTCTGTGTCTCCCTCTCTCTCTGCCCCTCCCCTGCTCACACTCTGTTTGTCTGTCTCTCTCTCTCACAAATAAACATTAAAAACATTTTTTTTAAAAGATAACCTACCCATATAAAGGTCATAATTCATATAGTAAGAAGAATTAATTCAACTGACTTTAGAACATAGTGTTTTGACATACATTCTTGGTATATACTCTAAGGATGAAATGAACTGAAAAGTGCTCTTGAAATTCATTTAGTGGTCTTGATTCTTGTTAATAACATTGGTATTACCATACTGAAATTCTTGCATGCATACTTGTTATAAAACAAGTAATTATGTTAAATTGTTAAGAACCAAAAATTTTAGCATAATATAGCAGATGTGGGAGTATAAATTCAAAGGAATAGAATATTTTTATTTTGAAATAAAAAAAATTTTGAAAGTAATCTTTTTTTATTTTTTTATTTTTTTTTTATTATTTTTTTTTTGAAAGTAATCTTTTTTTAAAAAAATGTTCATTTATTTATTTTGAGAGAGAGCATGAGCAGAAGAGAGGCAAAGAGAGAGAGAGAATCCCAAGCAGTCTCCATGATGTCAGTGCAGAGGCCAGCGCAGGGCTTGAACTCATGTAACATGAGATCATGACCTGAGCCAAAACCAAGAGTCAGATGCTTAACCAACTGAGCCACCCAGGTGCCCCTGAAAGTAATCTTAAAGTGGAATTGAAAATATCAGTGTGTATGCCCAACTTTTCTGACTTTTGAAATTATATATTTTTTAGCTCTATCTGCTAAAAACAAAAAACAAACTGAGGAGCAATGAGCAGTCCTAGTATCCAGAATGTGTTCTCTAAATGTCATTGCTCACTAAAAAGGAGGAATGGCTGATTCCAGGCCTAAAGTAGAAATGTACAAGATGAGCATGGGTATCTTGTTGAGCCAGAAAGCAAAGAAACTATCAAAGGCCATGAGATTCTGTCAGAGAATTTCAGAAATTCCACTTCCAGCCATGAACAAATAATAGGGACTGGATCCAACCTCCTACCTTGAACAATTTAAAAAATTATATTAAACAACAGAGAGTATAGGACAGTGGTTCTAGAGAGAGGAGAAACAAATAAACCCTGTATTGCACTACCGTACTACCTAGAGAAGTTCACCAGGAGGGTATACCCAACTAGAGTCTGGTGGATCTGAGTTGAGAAGACGAAGTTCAGAGTTAGGGAGGTCCAGGGAAGCTAGAACTTACAGAAAAGAGTGCCAAAGAGGAGATAAAATACACAGAGAGAGCTCCAGATAGAGGAGAATCCCTGGAGTGCACACAGAGCTGGAAATAGTTTTTGTTCCTGCCAGGCAGGATGGAAAACATAAAGCATCAGGTAGAGTCCTAAGAAGGATTTGCTTGAATATAGTGGAGAAGTTAGCTTTAGCCTATAGGGTTCCCTGGTCCCACCTAACAAAGCTTAAGAGTAAGACCCAAAAGGCTCAAACTGTTCCCAAGTAACTTTATAGTGTCCCAGAAAAAAAGTACAAGAATATTTACAGGAATACAAAAGTATCCTGCATTCAGTGAGGTAAACTTCACAATGCTGGGCATCCAATAAAAAATTACTTGGTATGCAAACAAGCAGGAAAATAGGACCCATAATAAAAAATCAGAACTGCCCAGAAATGGCATAGGTAATAGGATTAGTAAACAAGGACATTAAGACAGGTATAACTGGAGGTACCTGGGTGGCTCAGTCCGTTAAACATCTGACTCTCGGTTTCAGCTCAGGTCATGATCTCATAGTTCGTGAGTTCAAGCCACATCAGGCTCTGCACTATCAGTGTGGAGCCTGCGTGGGATATTTTCTCTCTCTCTCTGCCCCTCCCACACTCTATCTCTCTCTCTCAAAAAGAAATAAACTTTAAAACAAAGGTATAACTGTATCCCATATATTCAGGAAGTGAAAGGGAAAAAATTGAACATATTAACTAAAGACACAAAAGATGTGAAAACCTAAATTGAACGTCTAGAAATAGAAATTAAAATTTTTAGGGTGAAGATACACTAGATGAGATTAGTGACAGATTTACACATTGCAGAGAAATAGATAAGTGAACTTGAATACATAGCAATAGAAACTAAAATGAAACAAGGGACTAAAAAAAATGAATAAAGTTTCTGTGAACTGTGGGATAACTTCAGGTGACCTAATTCAGGGACATGTAATTCAATTCCTGCAGGGAGGGAGGGCAGATAAAATATTTGAGGAAATAATGCCCCCCCAAATTTCCAAATTTGATGAAAAGTATGAACCTGCAGAGCCAAGATCAGCAAACTTGAAACATAAGAAACATGAATCAAATCATACCAAGATACACCGTAATCATTGATTAAAATCAGTGATAAAGAATCTTAAAAGCGACTAGAGGTAGAAAGACACGTTTACATAGTGAGGAACAAAGATGCAAATTACTGCAGATTTCTCATTGGGAACTGTAAGCTACAAGAAAGTGAAGCAACATTTTTAAAATAATAAAGGGGAAAAAAATCCCTTAATCTGGATTCTATACTAGGAGAAAATATATTTCAAAAATGGAAGCAAAATAAAGAATTTATCAGACATACAAAAGACTTCACCAGCAATCTATATTATAAGAAATGTGAAAGGAAATGCTTCAGTCAGAAGAAAAATGCTATCAGATGGAATTCTGGGTCTACACAAATAAAGAAGAGCCCTGGAAACCATAACTATCTGGATAGATATAAAAGATTTTTTCCCCATTTAAAAAATCTCTTTAAAAGATAATTGACTTTTTATGGGGTGCCTGGGTGGCCCGGTCCGTTAAACATCTGACTCTTGATATCGGCTCAGGTCACGATCTCATGATTTGTGACATGGAGTCCCACGTCAGGCTCTGTCTGCGCTGATAGCACAGAGCCTACTTGGGATTCTCTCCCTCTCTCTGCCCCTTCCCCGTTTGCACATGCATGCACACATACTCTCTCTCAAAATAAACAAACATTAAAAAAAGTTTTTAATAAAAGATAATTGACTTTTGAAAGCAAAAAATGCCATCAGAGTATATTATATGTGGAAGTAAAATGTGTGAGAATAGCACAAAGGCCAAGAGAGGAGAAATGGAAGTATATTATTCCCAGATTCTTATACTATATGTATGTGCAACTGTTATAATATCACTTAAAAGGTAGACCGTAATAAATTAAAGTTGTATACTATAAAGCCTAAAGCAATCCCTAAGTTGCTTCAACAAAGAATTATAACTAATAAATCAAAAAAAGTGGGTGGTGCCTGGGTGGCTCAGTTAAGCATCCGACTTCGGTTCAGGTCATGGTCTCACGGCTCCTGGGTTCAAGCCCTGTGTCAGGCTCTGTGCTGACTGCTCAGAGCCTGGAGCCTGCTTCAGATTCTGTGTCTCCCTCTCTGTCTGCCTCTCCCCCATTACACTCTGTCTCTTCTTCAAAATTAAATAAACATTAAAAATTTTTTTTTAAGTGATAAAATGGAATTATAAAAAACACCAGTCCAAAGTAGAATCCAAAAATAGAAAAGAGGAAAAAGAAAAAAAAAAAAGGAAACAATGTAAGGAGAAAATGCCAAACACATAACAAGATTGTAGACTTAAAACCCAACCATAGCAGTATGTATATTAAATGTAAATAGTTTAAACAGCCCATCAAAAGTCACACACTTTGACTCTTCGGACACTCCACTCACTGAGTTTGTAGCACCTCAAAGCTAGCCTGGCTCTGAACAGTGGATGTGTTGGCCTTAGCTCCCGTTTTAATGTCTTCTTGGATTTGGGATAGAGACTTCATTTATGGGCACTGTCTCACTTTGTTCTGCTGTGACTTTTCATAATGCCCCAGTGCCTACTGGGTGAGGATTTTAATCTTCATACTTAATGCCTCATGTTTACCCTTTTCACAAGAGGATGAAAACAAAAAAGATTAAGGAAAATATATTCCTGGTTTCTTCAGCCTTGGTTCAGGGAACAAAAAGTGTTAAGTATTAGTTCTTAACTGGGTAATTTTGCCCTCAGAGGACATTTGGGAATGTCTGGAGACATTTTTGACTGTCATGACTCAGGGGGAGGGTGCCACTGGCATCTAGTGGGTAGAGGCCAGGGATACTGCTAAACGTCCTACAGTGCACAGGACAGCCCCTACAACAAAGAATTATCTGGCCCAAAGTGCCAATAGTGCTTAGGTGGAGAAACCTTGGGTTTAAAAGAGTGAGAGTGGGAGTAAAATCAAGAGAAGAAAACCGGGGAACCTGGGTGTCTCAGTAGGTTAGGCGTCCAACTTCGGTTCAGGTCATGATCTCACAGTCTGTGAGTTTGAGCCCCACGCCGGGCTCTGTGCTGACAGCACAGAGCCTGGAGCCTGCTTCTCATTCTGTGTCTCCCTCTCTCTCTGCTCCTCCCCTGCTCACTCTCTGTCTCAAAAATAAATAAACATTAAAAAAAAAGAGAAGGAAACCATTTCAGGGGCCTGTCCCCTTTGTCTTGGTTAGAGAATAGGGTTAGAGAAAGTAAGGAGTTTCCTTCTTAATCTGAATATACTCAAGTACTTACTGAAAGATATATCTTTGTATATATTTGTAGCATGTATCACACTGTATTACAGTTTACTGTTTTTTATGTGTGTCTCCAGTACTATAAATATGATAACTTGAAGGTAGGTATTAAATCTTAATAAATATTAATAAACTAATATTAATTTTATTTATTATAAATAAATATTAATGAATTTTATTTATTATTAATATTAATAAATCTTAATAAAAATATTCATCTTTGTGTCCTCTGAACTTACTATAGTGTTTAGCCTGTAGTACCACTCAAACGTATGATGGAATGAGCAAGATGAAGAAATAAACTAATTGTCCAATACTATACCTGTAGCACACACTTACTGAACTCAGAATAAATTTCTAGGGATTCTAGTGGATCTGTCTGTGGTGCCTCACACCTGTATTCAATGTGAAAAGGCTTAATATATAATTAGCTAGCACCATAGTTTATTTCTGAGAGTGTGAACCAGGTCAGTATTATGTTTGTTTTATGCAAATGAATATATTGTCATTTAAAAAAAACCCTAAAATTTGGCAGTTTTCTTTAGCGACTATACATATTTCTATATGGACCATCAGGCCTGCCTCTGATATTGCCAAGTCAGAAGCAGCCAACTACTACTGTCTTCGAAGATACCTCTTTCTTCATTGACTGGAAGAAATACCACTTGTGTCTGGTGCCCAATTTGGATCTCAGTTTGGATAGAGGTATATCTCCCTCTCTTTGCACAGGGATAAAGAAACCTGGAGAATATTATATAAATGCAAGTAAATATAAATAGCAGGTGTACATAAAAAACAGGACCCAGTGATCTGATGGCTTAGGTTGGGTGGTGCTGTTAGGGGTCTGGCTGAGAATCCACGTGAAGTGCAGCAAACAACAGGTCAACAGGCAAAGCTCCATTAGAGCCTGTTTTGGCATTACATGTTAATGCTGGTTTTTCTCTCACTTCCTCTACTGGCTCCTCTCTTCCTGGTCCTCTGAGGTAGTCATTGAGCCTTCATCTTCTAAGGACTTGTTCAGAGGGTTTCTCTTATACCTTAATCTGTTTTAGAAAGGATAGTAAAAGATTAATAACATCTTTGAACTATTGTGGAAAAGAAATGTTTCCTAATGAAATGAGAAAATGCACATAAAATTACTTAGAAAATATTACCATATAAATGCAAGGCAGGAGTACAAACTATATAGTAATCAAATAAGAAACTAGCTATAAGATTTATGCAGAGCCTGACCACATTAGCTTTGGATGAATTACACTGAGTTGGACACCTAATAACTGGATCAAAAAATAAAACTGGGAAGTAGGAATATGCAAACATGAGGTGATATCTAGGAGCTTTACAATGTTGAACTTGACTGTTATTAGCTAGAATTCTTTGAAATTTAGACGGTAGTCTGGTCACCTGGATCCTGAGGAAGGTAGCCAGTGGGGAATAGGTATTCTAGAGCTGTGATGGCATGAGGAGACTGGAGCCTCCTGGAACGGAGTATTTCTAGGGGAATGACAGAGTCTTCTCTAGGAAGTAAGCTTCAGAGTAAGGGTTTTTTTTCTTGAATAGGTAGTTATTCCAGAGGGTGGGATGAAAGAAGCCTGTCCTTGGACGGGGTCTCTGGAGATGAATGGTTTTGTGAAGAAAGAATGCTTGGTCTTAACTAGGGGATGTCATGCCATTACAATTTTTGAATCTCTCGGGCTCTCCATATCTCCTTTTGTCTTTCATTTTTATTTTCATGCTTTGTTAGTTTTTTTTTTTTTTTTTCCGATTTTTGATGCCTGAACTTGCTCAGTTAACTTTGGAGATGAATAATGTAGAAAATATCTCCTCATCTTCCTCCATCATTACTCTAAGGGACAGAACCAGGATGTGGAAATACACGGAGGTATTTCTCTGAATGGATCTGGATGGAATTTAGGACTATCATGATTGTGTTTTAAAGGATCCAGGTGCTAGAAAGTGACGGTAGGGCATCAGATTACTTGGGAGTATAAATATAATATAGTGATGTGGTTCAGAACACAGATTTTGGAGTCAGTCTAAAACAGATCCACCACTTGCTGTCTCATGGTGGGCAATGTATTTAACCTATTTGTACTTCTTATCTGTAAAATGGCGTAAGAATAGGTCCTATGTCTTAGTGTTGTTGTGAAGTCTAAATATTTAGATAGTTCATGTGAAGAATTTAACAAAATACAAAGCGTGTAGTAAACACTTAATACAAATTAATTGTTATCATTACTCGGGTTTGACTCTGACGTCTGCCTCTTACTAGTGATACCTACCTTAGAAAGTTGTATAAAGAATGAATAAATGTATCGTATTAGTGTTTCCCAATAAATTCTACAGCATGCTGCTTGGTTTACATTTTGCACACTCAGTTGTTACTTTGATGTTCCTTCTATGAGTCACTATATTTGCTTCCATCATGTGGATAGAGAAACAGGTTCAGGAGGAAAAGGGAGTGTTTGATTTTAGATCTTAGATCATTCTTTGTTTGAGGTATAGGTTCTTTATTCACTTAGCATTCTGAGGGCCTTACTTATCTTAGAATACTGTATAATATCTTGTCCTCTAGATTTGGTGCTTCCAGATGTGAGCTATCAGGTGGAATCCAGTGAGGGGGATCAATCTCAGAATATGGACTCCCAGGGACAGACTCTGCTGCTTTTTCTCTTTGTGGATTTCCACAGCGGATTTCCAGTCCAGCAAACAGAACTCTGGAGTAGGTATAGGGGCTGCCAGTATGGGTGTGATTAAATGTTAAGAGAGTAAAGAAAGGGAGACTTTATCTGAATTACATATATAATTACATATATTTCTGTAGAATAATGAATTTTAATAAAAAATCTTAAATAGGTTAAACAGATTATATGCTGTGTAGAAAAGATCTGTATCTTAAAATGAAACCTCACTTAAATGATGACATTCCCAGAATGTTCAGAAATCAGCAGATACTTTCTATAATGCTCTTTAAAAAGAGGCTATTGGGGCGCCTGGGTGGCTTGGTCGGTTAAGTGTCTGACTTCAGCTCAGGTCATGATCTCACGGTCCGTGAGTTCGAGCCCCGCATCGGGCTCTGTGCTGACAGCTCAGAGCCTGGAGCCTGTTTCGGATTCTGTGTCTCCCTCTCTCTCTGCTCCTCCCCTGCTCGCGCTCTATCTCTCTCTCTCTCAAAATAAATAAACATTAAAAAAAAAAATTAAAAAAAAAAGAGGCTATTACCTTAGATGAGTGGTTCTCAACCTTAGCTCCATGATATATTACCTGGGGAGCTTCTAAAAATGCCCAAACTTTACCCCCAGGGATTATGATTTCCTTGGACTGAGGCAGTGCTCTGATACCAGTATGTTTTTAAAGCTTAGGCCTGAGAACTGTCCACCACATTATTGCCTTTCCAGGTGGAATCAAGAAATGTTACCGGCCTTGCTTGGCCTTGACACAGTATCTCAACTACAACATAAGGTGTGGGAAGCATATTGGTATGAATAACTTTATGTCATTGTCACATAGACCTCTGGGAAGGGAGAAATTGTCCTCGTTCAGGCATACAAGGGGGAGCCTTTAGTATCTAACAAATTGATGATAACCTGTTATCAGAAAGTTTCTGTTTGGTGGTCCATGAAACATGCATCAGAATCACCTGGAGTATTTGAAAATGTGTTTCTTCCTGAGCCAAGAATCAATTCATTGTTTTGTTATAATATAAAAATATGGAATGGCTCAAGAATCTGCATTCTTAAAAATATTCTCAGGTAACTTTTAAATTTAGTAAAGTTTGAAAAACACTGAATATGAGCAGGAGTTAGCTTATGTGTTTTAATCCAATAAACCCTGAGGGATAAATTTACGTGTTTCTCAATGCCCTTCTAAACTTTGAGGGAAGTAGCAAGAAGTGGAGCTTATAAATATGTGGGGAAAGGCTCATAAGCCTCCCTTTTGATGCTCCCAGTATGTTTCTGTATTCTTTCTCTGTGAGCCAGTGTTTTTTCTTGGGACTCTACTCTGAGCCATTCCAGTGCTTGTTTGGTGTGGCCCTGCTCCCACTGAGTCATGAGAGAAATGACACAACTTATATCCCCAGATCAGAAGAGCTCATGCTGATTGGTGCCAACTATTTTTTGAACAAACTACTGTCAGTTGTGGGATTCTTCCTGCTGCCTGCCCTCCATGCATCTCCTGGCTTTCTTCACTATCTATATATTGTTGAGGAGAGAAGCACTATCTTCCTGGGCTCTGCCTTGCAACTCTTTATTTGAGGAGCTGTTTTTGTCTGATGCCCCTGGTGTTCTGTTCATTAAGGCCCTGGAATGGGAGCATAGAAGAGACCCAAACTAATGAGGCTTCCAGCAGTGAAGACAGAATGAGGTTGCGTAGGGTTGTTACCTGGCTCACACTCATATGGACAGAGGCTGATAAGAGAAGAGCTTAGTATAGGGGAAAGGACTTCAGGTAGAATCAAGAGAGCTGGTGTTGTTGTTGTTGTTGTTGTTGTTGTTCATTTAGTTTTTGAGAGAGTGAGTGAGCAGGGGAGGGGCAAAGAGAGAGGGAGAGAGAGAATCCCAAGCAGGCTCCATGCTGTCAGCGCAGAGCCTGATGTGGGGCTCAAACTCACAAACTGTGAGATCATGACCTGAGCCAAAATCAAGAGTCAGATGCTTTAACCAACTGAGTCACCCAGGCGCCCCTAGAGAGCTGGTTCTAACTTTACTTCTGCCAAACCAAATTCCTCAGTGGTTTTTCAGAAGCAAGTCTCATAAATCAGCTGATCCTCTCTTTTCATATATTTAACATGAGATTGGTAGACTAGGGGCTAAAAGGCCCTTTCAAGTCTCAAGACCCTCTGAAGACTTAAGATCTACTATCTTCTAGTGAGGTTGTTTTGTTGTTGTTTTTTTTCCGTGTGTGTGTGTGTGTGTGTGTGTGTGTGTGTGTGTGTGTGTGTTTGGGAGAGTGCAAGCAGAGGAGGGGCAGAGAGAAGAGGACAGAGGATCAGAAGCAGGCTCTGTGCTGGTGGGCTGACAGCAGCGAGTTTGATGTGGGGCTTGAACTCACAAACCACGAGATCATGACCTGAGCTGAAATCAGACGCTCAACTGACTGAGCCACCCAGGTGCCCCCCTGATTTTTTTGAGGTCTTCTAGAGGGAGTACCACATTCAGTCTTCCCTAGGATGATGTAAAGTGTGATACCATGTTCTGAATCCTATTATTCCTGAATCCTCCCATACCTGAAGAACTCAGATTCCTTAAAACCAGTGTTTTCTATCATTCTTGTAGTAAGTACTGTGATAGTTTATACATCTCTGCTTATCTTGACTCTGAAGGCCTGCAGCATCTCAGGTAGTGACAATACTGAATTAAATAGAAATTCATCACTGCATTAGTAAACATAGTATCTTTTTAAATTTCCTGACATATCTGGTGGTTTAGGACTAGCCTTTGAAAAAAGATGTACTGTGAAGGTAGGTAGATACAGATATATGGATAGAGATATAGTAATTTTATCTTCTTTCTCCCTTATTCTTTTTCATATCCTTGAAAGCTTTCTGTAGAGCTACTTTTAGGAAACAGATTGTGCAGAACTACAGTCTGTTTCCATGTGTCTTAAAAAAAATCACTTAACTGGCCTCCTGCCCACCTTGTCATGGTAACTTTTCTATGATTAACTCATTATTTTGCTACAGCGTTAAAGGCATCTGGTGGTATCAGCAGTTTTAGGAGAACAAACTTGTAGCTTTTTAATTAAATGTCTGCTTTCAAAGGGGTCTAACTGATTTCTTGAGGCTATTCTTAGGACCAAACTATAGAAAACAATCCATATGATATCATCATAGCAATAGCAATATTTTCCCTTTGAATATTGCAATGTACATTTTAGAACACTTCATATATATTATCCTAGTTTATCTGCACAACATGCCTGTGAGAGCGGGTGTTATAAAGCCAATTTTAGTTTTGAAGTGAGAACAGTCAAGTGACTTGGTCACCATTAGTTAGTGGTAGAATTCACTCTAGAATCTATGTTCTCCTAACTCCAATTTTGGACCCTTTTTGAGCAGATCACATATTACATTCCTTTCTGGGAAGGCATCTTTGTGCCTTGTGGTAGAAAATGTACTTTCTGGTTTGCATTTTTAATGCAGCCCTGAGAAAAGCCAGCCAGCCGTTGGCTGCTTCACCATAGTACCTTTGAACAGACTTTTCAGGGTAGAGTAGAAAAACACTGAAAAGGAAAGGTTTCCTCAGGTGTGAAGTAAATTTGTCTTCCTGTGTCTGTTGCCTCTGAGTCATCAATGCGAGCCTACTGCTGGATGACATATTTTGCCTGTCACTCTTACCTGTTAGCTATTCTGCTGTGCAGTGGTGCCTGTGGTTACTTTATCAGAAATAAAGTACTTTTTCTATACCACAGCATATCTGAGAGGATTAAGACCCTGACAGTAGCAGTGGCTCACCACGGCAGTGATGCTCAAACAGGAGATGAGTAGGGTAGATACAGCTTTCCAGGAGGCTTTCCTCTTCCTCATTCTCCTGTTCTTTCAGAGTCACAAGTATCATTGTAGTGATGTGGTATATATTTCTGTTTCTAATATTAATCAAATAGGAACCCTCACTTGTTTCTTCAAAAATAATGTCAAGCTTCGCATTAATTTTTGAAGCTTTCTTTCATTTGTAAGTGGAACTGGGTGGGTTTGTAAGTTGCTGGGATTTTTGGGGGCAGTGGGGGACTAAAAAAGTAATTATTTGTAGATAGGCAGAAGTGGCCTCTTCTTCTAAGAGCCTCTTTCTCATGCCCACCCTGACTCACAGCACATGAACATCAGTCTTAAAGTAGCCATTCTCACTCCCCTTAGGAGCCCATACTTTGCTCACCGTTCATCTCAGTGCCATCCTCACGGAGAGCCACAGTGTAGTGCAAGATTCCATCCAGGTGACTGTGGACCAGGCCTTGGAACAGTATCACCAGGCTGCCAAGGTAATAAGAAATTCATAACTCCTTTTCTCCTACTTTCTCTAAGATAAAGAACTAGAGGAGCACCTGGGTGGCTCAGTCAGTTGAGCGTCCGACTTTGGCTTGGGTCATGATCTCGCAGTTCATGAGTTCCAGCCCCATCGGGCTTGATGCTGTCAGCACAGAGCCCTCTTCAGATCCTCTCTGTCTCTCTCTCCCACTGTCTCTCTACCCCTCCCCTGCTTGTGTCTGAAGCAGGCTCCAGCTCAGAAGCAGTGCTGACAGCTCAGAGTCTAATGTGGGCTCAAAGCCACGAACAGTGAGATCATGACCTGAGCCAAAGTCGGACACTTAACCAACTGAGCCACACAGGCACCCCAAGAAATCTTTAAAAAGAAAAAAAGAAAAAAACTAGAGGATATGACAGACCTGGAGAGCCTTCCTCGCTTAATGCCCTCTTCCTCTTTTGTCACCTTGGCTGATCCTTACACTGCCTGTAGTCTAGGAACTCAGGCTTTAACTTAGGATATGTCATTGTAACCATCTTGCAGTAGTACTTCCATAATACTACAATTCTACTACTAGTCCTACCTACTAGTAGGTGAATTTGAGTAAATAGGGACAAAATAATAGAGAAAAATGACTGATAATGCACCTGTTCCTTACTATCTTCCCTTCACACACATACTTCTGGAGCTATTGCTTCACTAAATCTTATATTCTCCCCCCATTTCCCAATGCTTTATAACATCACTTTCTCTTATCTGACTTTCTGATTTCCTCCATCCTGTGTACTTGTGGTAACATATTTCTTCATATGGTCCCCTTCTCAGGGGAAAAAACCAACCACACTAAGAGCAAAGTTTAAAGCTTTTTGTTTTTAAATACTATGTGCATCTGTTTTATTGCCTAGTGTCTTATGGGTTGGTTATCTTTTCTGAATGTGTCTGTGTCAGTAAGTCATCTCTGTAAAAGGGGAGTATATTGTTTCAGTACCTCAGTGTCCTTTATATGACATGATCTCAGTAAGTATTGTTGATGGGGGGGGGGGGGAAGAATTGTTGAAATCCTGCCCTTACTGAAATCTTTGATTCCTTGGGGATTCTCTGAACCAGCAGCTTGGGATTATTTTAAACTGCCATCTCCCCTTACTTGTTATGTTCCTTAGGATCATCAGAAATTGCAGGCCTCACTCTCAGTGGCTGTGAATTCCATCATGAGTATCGTGACTGGAAGCACCAGCAGTAGCTTCCGAAAGATCTGCTTCCAGGCCCTTCAAGTTAGTAGACTGGAGCCACTTAAAAGTGCCAGGTTTTTAACAGTATTCTACCACCTATCTTAGTAATATGCACAGAGCTTTTAGAAGCATTTCATTTTAGCCTCTTGTGATCCTATATGGTATCAGGCTTGTGGTGTTTTAAAAAACATTTGTTGAATGGATAGTGTACTATTTTATAAATGAGAAAATAAGTTATTTAAAATTTCCACTTCCTTTAGGTCACATAGCTAGCTACAGTTAGAGCTAAGACTAGATCAGTGATTCCAAGTTCCTTAATGAAGAATGTTTGTTACCTCGTGGTTACAGAAAACATTGGAAATAACTGAGTAGCCTTATTTGGCAGTATGGAATAGTGTAACAGTTGAAATTAGAGGCCTGAGTTCAATTCAGAACTGGCTATGTGGACTCAGGCCTCTGAGCTTCATCTATAAATTGGAAAAAATAATAGTACCTCACAGGGTTGTTATGAGCGTAAGGGCTAAGTATATAGGATATGGTAGGTTCTGGATAAATGTTAGTTTCCTTCCTTTTAGAATTCTGTGCTGACCAGTTGGTATTATCAGTGGGGTGACACATTCATTCTGTGTCTATTTTATTTTTTGTACTTTATCTTGAAAAAATAGAATAATGTATTCAAATTAAAAAATAACTAATATGTATCAGTGTAATTACAATTTTTGCATATTATCTCATATAAGCTATATTGTATAGTTGTAACCAACATATTCTATATTCATATATAATTTGACATTTCCTCATTTCAGCTGTCTTAAAATTTGTATCAGTTACCCAATTCTACTACATTGATTTAATCTGATTTAATAAACCATTCCCCTAATGATAGACATTTAGGTTGCTTGTATTCTTTTTGCTAATATAAATAGTATTTCAGTTAATACCTCTATGTGATATCTTGCTTCTTTTGAATTATTTCTTAGAATAAATTTCTATACATGGAGTTACTAGGTCTAAGAGTATAACACCTTTATAATCTAGTGCATCTTACAGCTTCAACTATCTGGGTCATGTGGATAGCACAGGGTAATGAAAAGAACACTATGTTGGCAATTCTAAAGTCAGTCCTAACTTTTGTACTGACTAGCTGTGAGATCTTCAGTGGATCACTTCTCCTTTTTAGATTTCAGTATTCTTGTCTATAAAATTAGTGTGTTGTGTTAGGTGGTTGCTCTTGTCCCCTTTAACTCTAATATCCTACAATTCTATACTAAAAAGTAGAGGTTATTACCCATTGCTTATGGATGCTAACTATCATCTTGTTCCTTTCTTCCCTAAAAGACTTACCCGAGGAAAGTTTCTTATTTCAGCCTTATTTGAATACAGTGGAACCTATGCTGTCTTGGAACTTGTTCTGGAGGAAAGCAATTTACATAATCCTTTTATGAACAGATGGATCTCTGGGATGTGTACCTCCTATAGAGATAAGAGAACAAAGGCCTTGTTTGAAAGATCTTGCTTAGGTAACAGAAATTGGAAGACACAGAAGCCACAGCTACTTGTCTCATGCCAGTTTCACAGGCCTTCTCTCTACTTCTGTGTTCATTGGAATTAAGGAAACTCTTAACACAAACATGGTTTGCCTTCCAATTTGTCTCCTCCTCTTCCTATATCCTGTAGGTACCTTCCTTTTGGTTTCCAGTACTGGAATTCAGCACATTCTCTCTCTGGCCCATTTTAGGCAGCTGACACTCAAGAGTTTGGGACTAAACTGCATAAATCATTTCATGAGATCACCCAGCACCGATTTCTTCCCCACTGCTCATGTGAGGTGAAGCAGGTAAGTATAAATAATCAGTACTTTAGTGGAAATCTTCCATATTGATATATGTGAACCCTAATACAGGGTGGGTAGGTGCAAGTACTTTAAATTTTTTATTTATTAAAAAAATTTTTTTAACATGTATTTATTTTTGAGAGACAGAACATGAGTAGGAGAGGAGCAGAGAGAGAGAGAGGCAGACACAGAACCTAAAGCAGGCTCCAGGCTCGGAGCTGTCAGCACAGATCCCGACACGGGGCTTGAACTCACAAACTGGGAGACCATGACCTGAGCCAAAGTCAGATGCTTAACCGACTGAGCCACCCAGGTGCCCCTAAATTTTTTATTTTTTTTAATGTCTATTTATTTTTGAGAGAAAGAGCACAAGCAGGGGAGGGACAGAGAGAGGGAGACATAGAATCTGAAGCAGGGTCCAGGCTCTGAGCTGTCAGCACAGAGCCCAATTCTGGGCTCAAAGTCACAAACCACGAGATCATGACCTGAGCTGAAGTCAGACACTTAACTGACTGAGCCACCCAGGCGCCCCAGGTACAAGTACTTTAGATTGCATATTCTGAGGTTGGCCTTTCAGCAAGGAAGTCTGTGGTTTAGGAAAACTTTAATAGAACGTAGTATTACACAGAGGTCAAGAGCATGGTTAGATGTTGCTCAGATTTTATTTCCGCCACTAACTAGTTGTGTCATATTGTGGAAGCTATTTAATCTTTCTAAGCCTTAGTTTTATCAGTAAAACAGGAATGACGCATACCTAAAATTATTGTTGTGAGGTTTGAATAAAATAATGTACATAAAGTGCTTGGCACATATTTACTCTTACAATGGTGATGTGATCAAAGCCATACTTTTATCTATTCACCTTTCTGGGTGCTGGAGATAGAGAATTGCATTAGTTAGTGTCTCCACCCTCGAGATCAGAAGGCTTCATCTTGTTTTGTGACAGACTCCTCTAATGAGTGAAAAGAAATCAAACTTAGGAAATTCTGTATATCTCCAGATTCTAGGTAATTTTTAGTGGTGTTCCAAGTAAAGCACACTTTTCTGGCCTTCTTGGCTCCAGTCAGTAGGATTGACTTTTCTGGAGCTAAAGTATAATATAAGTAAATGAAGGAGATTAGGGGTGATGTTATACAGTGGCTTCTGGCCAAGATGGAGTAATAGGAACCAGATTTATTCTTCTGTGTGAAATAACAAAAATCTACACACGATATATATAACAATGTTTCTCAAGACACTGGGCATCAATGAATAGGATAATCATTCCTGAGAAATGGAAAACAAATGAAGTGAGCCCTATGATTACCCTAGCATACTGCCTAGAGAAAGTACAGAGGCCATTGAACAGGGAGAAGACATCCAGGCAAAGCCTAGTAGTCTCCCTAAGTTGAACAGATGAAGTGGAGAGTCCCGGGATGCCAAGACAGCTAAAGTTTTCAGGGCAGAGTACCAGAAAAGAGAGAGTTGCACAGAGAGAGAATTCTGGGAATCTGCAGTATTCAGTATTCAGAATAGTATTCAGAATAGTGCTAATCAGCTCATTCTTGTGAAGAAACTATGCAGGTAAAGAACCATCCAGACGGATAAGAGGGGGCAATATGCAGAGCTTACACAGGGCTAGAGATAGTGCATATTTCCATCAACCAGAGAGGAAAGCTTTATAATTTATGGAGCATCAGGTAGAATACTAAGAGTCTTGCCTTGGGAATGGAGAAAAATTACACCTCTGCTTAATAAACTCTCCTCCGGTCCTGCCTAACAAAGCTTAAAAGCAGAAGCAAGATCTAAAGGGATCAAGTTGTTTTCAAGTAATTCAATAGCATCACAGAACAAAGGTCAAGAATTTTTACAAGAGTATTAAAAATATCCAGCACCCACCAAAGTAATATTCACAGTGCCCTGCATCCAATCAGAATTAACAGGCATGCTAAGAAGCAGGAATATACAACCCACAATGAAGAGGAAACTCCATCAAATGATCAATCATTTAATGAAAACCGATCCAGAACTGACACAGAGGATAAAATTAGTAGACAAAGACATTAAAAGAGTTATTATCATAACTATATTCTGTATGTTCAGGAAGCTAGAGGAAAGACTGAACATACTAAGTAGAGATGTGGAAGGTATTAAAAAAGACTCAAATGAACTGTAAAGATGAAAACTATGATGTCTCTGAGGTGGAAATTACACTGAATAGTATGAATGGAACATTGACACTTAAAAACACATAGCAGTAGAAACTATCTGAAATGAAACACAGTTGTAAAATAATATTGATGATGATGATGATGATGATAGTAATAGAGCATCGAGCACCTGTGAGTTATGGGACAACTTCAGGTAGCCTATTATGTGTGTAATTGAGGAATCTGAAGAAGAAACAGGCAGAAAATATATTTGAAGGAATAGTGGCTGAAAATTTTCCAAATTTGATGGATTCTATAAACCCAACAGATCTAAGAATCTTAAGAACCCCCAAGCCCATGAAACAAAGAAAACTACACCAAGACACATCAAAATTAAATTGGTTAAAACCAATGGTAAAGAGAAAATCTTAAAAGCAAACAAGGGTGAGGAAAGCTTTATGTACAAGGAAACAAAGATAAGGATTACAGAAAATTTCTCATCAGAAAAAGTATAAGATAGAAGAAAATGGAGCAATGTCTTTATTGATAGTACTGAAGAAAAAACCTTCAACCTAGAATTCTTTACCTAACAAAGATACTTTTTTTCTCCAAATGTATTTATTTATTTTTGAGAGAGAGAGTGAGAGAGAGCATGTGCGTGCACACATGAGCAAGGGAGGGGCAAAGAGAAAGGGAGAGAGAGAATCCTAAGCAGGCTCAAACTCACAGACCGTGAGATCACGACCTGAGCTGAAATTGAGAGTTGGACGCTTAACTGACTGAGCCACCCAGGCACTCCCAACAAAAATATCTTTCAAAAAAGATGAAAAAGGACTTTTTCTGACATACAAGAGTTGAAAGAATTCATTATCAGCAGTTGAGAAATGTAAAAGAAATCCTTCAAGCAGAGAAAAAGTGATAACCAGCTGGAAACCTGAATCTAGGCAACTACATGGATAAATATAAAAAAATTTTTTTTCTTATTACTTAAATCTCTTTAAAACATAATTAACTTTTTAAAGCAAAAATAGCAATAATATGTTGTGAGGTTTATAACCTATGGTGAAGTAAAACGTATAACAATAACAGCACAAAAACCTGGAGGAGAGAGATGGAAATATACTGTTTTAAGGACTTATACTATATGTGGAATAGTATAATATTACGTGAAGGTAGACTGGTAAGTTGAAGATGAAAAGAGCCATCAAAATAATATAAGGATTTACAGCTATTGATCCAAAAAAGGAGATACAATGGAGTCATAAAAAATATTCAACCCTCAAGAGAATGAGAAGACAGGCCACAGACTGGGAGAAAATAATTGTAAAAGACACACTAGTTAAAGGACTATTACCCAAAAAATACAAAGAATTTTTTTTAAAGTTTATTTTGAGGGAGAGAGGGGGAACAAATGGGGGAAGGGCAGAGAGAGAGGGAGAGAGAGAATCCCAAGCAAGCTCTATGCTGACAGCACTGACGCAGGGCTCAATCTCGTGAATCATGAGGTCGTGACCTGAGCTGAAATCGAGAGTCAGACGCTTAACCGACTGAGCCACCCAGGAACCCCCAAAATATGCAAAGAACTCTTGAAATTCAACAATAAAAATAAAGCAGCCAAAGACTTTAACAGACACCTCACCAAAGAATACATAAGATGGCAAATAAGCATATGAAAAAATGCTCCACATCATATATAATCAGGGAAATGCAAATTAAAACAATGAGATACTACTACACACCTATTAGAATGGCCAAAATCCAGAACATTGACAACACCAAATACTGGCAAGGATGTCTTAATTGCCAAAACTTGGAAGCAACCAAGATATTCTTAAGCAGGTAAATGGATAAATAAATTGTGGCACATCCAGACAATGGGATATTATTTTGTACTAAGAAAAAATGAGCTATCAAGCCATGAAAACACATGGAGGAAGCTTAAATACATATTTAAATAAAAGAAGTCAATATGAAAATGCTGCAAACTATGATTCCAAGTATATGACGTTCTTGAAAAGGCAAAACTATGGAGACAGTAAAAAGATCAGTGGTTTCCAGAGGTTAGATGAAAAGGGAGGAATTAATATGCAAAGCACAGAGGATTTTTAGGGCAGGGAAACTGTTCTGTATGTTTCTGTAATGGTGGATACATGTCATTTTACATCTGTCCAAAACCATAGAATGTACAACACTAAGAGTAAACCCTAGTGTAAACTATGGACTTTGATGATAACAATGTGTCAGTGTAGGTTTAACACTTGTAACAAATGTACAGCTCTGATGGGGGATGTTGATAATGGGAGAGGCTATACATATGTAGGGGCAGAGGGCATATGAGAAATCTATGTACCTTTTGCCCAGTTTTGCTATGAACTTAAAACTTCTCTAATATTTTTAAAAATGTTTAATCTAAAAGAGGGCAGAAAAAGAAGGAAAAAGAACAAAGTACAGATGAGACAAATAGACAACAATTAGCAAAATGATATATTTAAACTCTGCCATATCAATTATATTAAATATAAGTGGCCTTTACAACTATTTACATTAAAAGGCAGAGATTGTTAGATTTAATAAAGCAAGAGCCAACTGTATACTGCCTACAAGAATCCCACTTTAAATATAAAGACAGAAATAGAGTAAAAGTATAAAAGTATGGGAAAAAATGTACTGTGCTTACACTAGTGAGAGCACCGAAGAGGGGCACCTGGCTAGCTCAGTTGATAGAGCATATGACTCTTGATCTCAGGGTTGTAAGTTTGAGCCCCATGTTGGGTGTAGAGATTACTTGAAAATAAAATCTTAAAAAAATAAAAAAGCACTGAAGAGGCTATAACGGGTGCCTGGGTGGCTCAGTTGGTTAAGTGTCCACCTCTTGATTTCAGTTCAGGTAATGATTTCACCATTGTGAGATCAAGCCCTGCTTTGGGTTCTGCACTTAGCATGGAGCCTGCTTAAAATTCTCTGTCCCTCCCCCTCTGCCCTTTCCCTGCACGTGTACATGGTCTCTGTCTCTGTCTCTCAAAAAGAAAAAAAAAGAGAGACTATAAAGTAGATTTCAGAGCAAAGAACATTACTAGGGATAAAGAGAGTCATTTCATAATGATGAATACAATACAGTGAGTACAACATAATGAAGATAATAGCCCCAAACATTCATGAAACTTGATAAACTTGAGAGAACTTTAAAATAAATGAAGCAAAACTGATAGAACTGTAAGGTGAAATAGACAAATCCACAATTTTATTTGGATATTTCAACATACTTCTCTCAATAATTGATAGAACAAGTAGACAAAAAATCAGTAAGTCTATGAAAGTCTTAAATAACACTATGAATTAACTTGACTTGATATTTATAAAACACTTTGCCCAACCACAGCAGAATATTCTTTTCAAGTGCAAAAGGGACATTTAACAAGATAGGCCATATTTTGAGCCATTAAATACATCTCAATAAACTTAGAGGATTCAAGTTATACAAAGTATGCTTTTGATTACAATAGGATTAAAGTAAAATCAATGACAGATATCTAGAGGGGCACCTGGGTGGCTCGGTTAAGCATCCGACTCTTGATGTTGGCTCAGGTCATGATCTTACAGTTCATGGGTTTGAGCCCCATGTTGAGCAGAGCCTGCTTAGGATTCTCTCTCTCTCTCTCTCTCTCTCTCTCTCTCTCTCTCTCTCTCTCTCTCTTTCTCTTTCTCTCTTTCTCTCTTTCTCTCTCTCTCTCTCTGCCCCTCCTCCCTCCCTCTCTTGCTCAGAAATAAATAAACCTTAAAAAAAAGATATCTAGAAAACTCCAAAGATTTGGAAATTAAATGACACATCACATATAAATAACCCATGGGTCAAACACAAAATCAAAAGGGAAATTGGAAAAGTATTTTAACTTAAATGGAAATGCAAATTATCAAACCTGAGACATCACTAAAGCAGTGCTTGGAAAAATACCTATGTTAGAAAAGAAAAAAGTCTTAAATCAATGATCTCAGCTTAGACTAGAATAAGAGCAAATTAAACAAAAGAAATTAGATAATAAAGTCAAAGTGGAAGTCAGTATATAATAGAAAAAAAAAAACAAAAATCAATGATATTTAAAGGTGGTTCATTGAAAAGATTAATAAAATTGATAAACATTTAGCCAGACTAATCAAGATATAGGAGAGAAGACACAAATTTCTACTACCAGAAATTAGAGAGGTAACATCAGATATTAAAAGGATTATCAGGGACTATTATGAACAAAGTTTACTTCAATAAATTTGACAACTTAGATTAAATGGACAAATTCCTTGAAAGAAATTACCAAAGTTCACTCAAGAAGAAATAGCACTATATACCTGGTAGTTCTCTATTAAAGAGATTTAATTTTCAGTTGAAAACCTTGAGACTATTGAGACTATTTTAAAACTGTCAAAACTCAAGAATAAGAAAACAACCCAGTTTTTAAAATGGGCACAATATGTGAACATACATTTCACAAAAGAAGATACACAAACAGCAAATAAACACCTGAGAAAGATGCTTAAAATTATTGGTCATTAGGGAAATGCAAGTCAGAACCACAATGAGACACCATTTCACACCTGCTTGGAATAAAGACTGACCATACCAGGTATTGGCAAGGATGTGGAAGAACTGGAACTCTTACACCCTATTTGTAGGAATAAAAAGTGGTACTGGGGCGCCTGAGTGGCTCAGTCGGTTGAGCGACCGACTTCGGCTCAGGTCATGATCTCACGGTTTGTGAGTTCGAGCCCCGCGTTGGGCTCTGTGCTAATAGCTCAGAGCCTGAAGCCTGCCTCGGATTCTGTGTCTCCCTCTCTCTCTGCCCCTCCCTTGCTCACGCTCCGTCTCTGTCTCTCAATAACAAAAACGTTAAAAAAATTTTTTTAAAGTGGTACATCCACTCTGGAGAATAGTTTGGCAGTGCTTAAAAGGTTAAATATGTACATCATATGATCCAACCATTCTACTCCTAAGTATTTATCCAAGAGAAATGAAAGCATATGTCTACACAAAAATTTATACACTAATGTTCATGGCACTTCTGCCGTATTTGTAATAACCCAAAACTGGAAACAACCCAATGTCAGTAGGAAAATTGATAAACAAACTGTGGTGTGTCCATTCGATGGAATACTACTTGGCAATAAAAGGAATGAACTGTTGATAATACACAGTAGTGTGGATGAATCTCTAAATAGCCCTGCTGAATGAGAAACCTCAAAATACTGGATCAGTTGTGGTAGTGTCCAGGGGGGAAAAAGCCCTGAAAAACAAGAGTACATACTGTTTGATTGCACTTACATGAAATTTTTCAAAATGCCAGCTAATCCTTAGTTACAGATCAATGATTGCTTGAAGATGGGAGATGTACGAGTTTCAGGGAATGGTTATGAAGTTCAGAGGAAACTTTTGAGGGGGACGGATATGTTCATTATCTTGATTGGGGTGATGGTTTCACAAATACATATATATGCCAAAACTTATCTAATTGTACATATTATATATATGCAGCTTATTTAAGTAAATGTTATATTCCAATACAGTTGCTATAAAAAAATTACACATTTCTGAGAGAGTAATAGATCCTTTTGTACTTCTACTACTTTTCTCCCTCTCCTACTTTAGTTTGCCTGATTGGATGGGGAAGTTTAGGTGCCCAGACACCCAAGGATCACAGCATCTCATAGATTTGCTTATCCTCTTCTGCTTTGTAGCGAGAAAGGCTAGAGGATGGGAGTGAAGTCCCTGTAAATGCTCCCTTCATCACATCTTTTTTCATTGCTTTATGTACCTTCTAGGAAGCTCATTCCTTGAATGCATTTGCTGTTCCTTTCAGCTGGTTCACTGCAAATACTCTTGCTGATGTCCCTCCAACTTGGAATGCTGTTACCCACAACTTGAGCAAACAAATTTCCACAAACTTCATGACTTAAAAACAACAGAAATTGTATTATCACGGTTCTGGAGTCCAGAAGTCTGAAATCAAGATTTTAGCAGTGCTGTGCTCCCTCCAAAGGCTTTAAGAAAGATTCCTTCCTTTCCCCTTCCAGTTTCTGGTGGCTCCAGATGTTCGTTGGTTTATAGACACATTACTCCAGTCTCAGCCTCCATCTTCACATGGCCTTTCTGTTATGTCTCTCAAATTTCCCTGTCTCTCTGATAAGGACACCTGTCATTAGAATTAGGGCCCACTTGGGGCGCCTGGGTGGCTCAGTCGGTTAAGCGGCCGACTTCGGCTCAGGTCATGATCTCGCGGTCCGTGAGTTCGAGCCCCGCGTCGGGCTCTGTGCTGACAGCTCAGAGCCTGGAGCCGGTTTCGGATTCTGTGTCTCCCTCTCTCTGACCCTCCCCTGTTCATGCTCTGTCTCTCTCTGTCTCAAAAATAAATAAACATAAAAAAAAAAAGAATTAGGGCCCACTTTAAATCCATGATGATCTTATCTTGAAATCCTTAATTACATTTGAAAAGACTTTTTTCCCAAATAAGGTCACATTCTGGGGCTCAAGACTTGGACATACTTTTTTGGGAGCCATTGTTCCGCTCATTACAGCCATCCACATCTTCAGATTTCCAGGGATAAGGAAATTTACCCTAGATTTCAGGGTAAGGCATACATCATTATCATAGGACTTAGAATGTATGGATAGGATCTAGAAGTGTTTCAGCCTGTGAAGACATTTTGCTTGGGCCTCTCTGATATCCCAGTGATCTCTCAAAAGGAAATGATCTGACCTCTTTTGCCCCCTTCTGTTGTTATAGTGATGGCTTATAGCCTCTGGGCCATTCATAGTCCAATTAATTTGGCAGATGGCTAGTGAACTCAAGGTCTTAGTAGTCCTAGGTCTTAGAAGAAAGGAACATTTATTGGATCCTTAATCTGTGCCAAGACTTCCACTTTAATACCACAAAGATCCTACAAAATATGTTGTAGTTTTCCCATTTTATAAATGAAGAAACTAGTTAGAGAACTTTCCTTATTTGCCCAGAATCACATAGTTAAAAGTGGCAAGGCTAGGCTTTGTACTGAGGTCTCCTGGTTCCAAAGCCTAGTAACATTGTTACCATATAGGACTGGTATAGGAATGTTCCATACCATATAACCCAGGGAAGATGAGTGATCAGAGGCACTCATGAATAAAACTTGTGCTTCTGCACTTAAGACCATTACTGTTTCCTTCTTATAACATCCCCTTGGTGATAAATAACTTGATAGTGGCACAAGAGTGGCACCCAGTGGCTTCAGCTAAAAATTACAAGGGTCAAATTCTTTTACCTCTGGACCAGTCCCTCAGTTTCTATTTTTATTTCTTTAAATGTTTATTTATTTATATTTGAAGGGGGGGGGGGTGGTTGGGGAAGAGATAGAGAATCCCAAGCAGGCTCCGTGCTGTCAGCTCAGAGCCTGACGTGAGGCTCAAATCCATGAACCATGAGATCATGACTTGAGCTGAAACCAAGAGTCAGTTGTTCAACTGACTGAGCCACCCAGGCACCTCCCCAGTTTCCATTTTTAAACTGATAAAGTAGAATAGCTGACCTCTTGAATAATATAGAATAAAACCATCTATGGCTGTTATATAGTTTATGGAGAAGTAGAAGAAATGAGAGAATATGTATTTAGAGTTTTATAGAAAATATTTAAGAAAAGGCCATGCCAGGAGTGGAGATTTATAGCTTGGGTGTTGGAACATAGGACAGTGGGCCATAAAGGATAGACAAGGTAGTTCTCCAGGGCTAGTGTCACAGATGTCTGTAGTGACTGAAAACATAAACCCATAATAAGAGCAGTGACAAGGAGGTAATTTTCTCAGGAAAGGTACTGTTTCCCGAGGCAGGGAGGGGAATTAAATGTCTCACAGTGTTAAATCCAGGGAGGTGTATCCTGAAGATAGAGCTGTCTCATTTGGGGGAATCTGATGATGAATGAAGGGTATACAAGATTCCCCTAGGTCTGAGAGCTTTATATCTGAATGTGAATTTCCTTGGTGATATTAGTTTCAGAATAAGAGAAAGTTTTGCCTATTACATGAGATTTTTCAGGGAAGAATGAAGTAAGAAAATAAGATTTCTCTTGGGGCATGTGGGTGGGTCAGTTGGTTAAGCATCCAACTTTGGCTCAGGTCATGATCTCATGGTTTGTGGGTTTGAGCCCAGCATCGGGCTCTGTGCTGACAGTTCAGAGCCTGGAGCCTGCTTCAGATTCTGTATCTCCCTCTCTCTCTGCCCCTTCCCCAGTAGTGCTGTCTGTCTCTCTGTCTGTCTGTCTGTCTCTCTCTCTCTCACACACACACACACACACACACACACACATTAAAAAAAAAAGAAAAAAGCTGGGGCGCCTGGGTGGCGCAGTCGGTTAAGCATCCGACTTCAGCCAGGTCACGATCTCGCGGTCCGTGAGTTTGAGCCCCGCGTCAGGCTCTGGGCTGATGGCTCGGAACCTGGAGCCTGTTTCCGATTCTGTGTCTCCCTCTCTCTCTGCCCCTCCCCCGTTCATGCTCTGTCTCTCTCTGTCCCAAAAATAAATAAAAAACGTTGAATAAAAAAATTAAAAAAAAAAAAAAAGCTTTCTCTCGAAGAAAAAAATGGAAATTTTCTTCGTACGGTTTCTTTTTTCACACCGTTAGGGCCATCTTTACCATTCTGTGTTCCTTGGAATGTACTTAGAAGTTGAAGTTTTATTTAATGAACAATACATGACAGTATTTTTTATTGAGTTATAACTCACCATAAAATTTACCATTTTAAGTTGTACAATTTAGTGGCTTTAAATATAATCACTGTGCTGTGCAACAATTACCACTAAATTCCACAATATTTCCATCATGCCAGAAAAAAACCCTGTACCTATTTGTAGTCAGTCCCAATTCCCCCACCTTCCATCTCCTGGCAACCACCAGTCTACTTTGTCTCCATGGATTTTCCTATACTGGTTCACGTAAATGGAACCAAAATAGGTAGTCTGGCTTCTTCCACTAAGCATAATATTTTCAAGATTCATGTTGTAACATGTGATGGTACTTCATTCCTTTTTATGGTTGAGTAAATATCCTTTTGTATGGATGTGCCATATTTCTTCTACCCATTCATCAGTTGATGAACCTTTATGTTATTTGCACTTTTGGGCGATTATAAATAATGCTGTGAACATTTTTGGATGGACATGTTTGTAAATCTCTTGGTTATATATCTAGTAGTAGAATTGCTGGGTCATATGGTAACTCTATGTTTAACATTTTTAGTAACTTTCAAACTATTTTCCAAACTGGCCATTTTACTTACCCAACAGTAATGTGTAGTGGTTCCAATTTTCTACATTGTCACCAACTATTGATATTGTCTATTATTATTGTTGTTATTTTATTACTATTACTACTACCATCCTAGTGGGTATAAAGTAGTATCTCATAGTGGCTTTGATTTGCATTTCCCTAATGAATAATGATGTTGAGCATCTTTTCATTGGTTTATTGGCCATTTGTATCTCTTCTTTGGAGAAAGGTCTCCAACTCTATCAAACCCACTTTTAATTAGGTTGTTTGTTATTGAATTACAAGAGTTCTTTATTCTGGATACAACTCCCTTACCAGATATGATTTGCAAATATTTTCTCCCATTCTTGTGGGTTGATTTTTCACTTATTGTGTTCTTTGAAGCACAAAAGTTTTTAATTTTGATGAAGACTGTGTCTGTTTTTAAATACTTGTATTTTTGAAAAACAAGAAGCTAGGATTGGGTTCTGATCTTAGTAAGCTTAGAGAAACTTTTGTTTCTCTATCCAAATTGAACCAAGTGTGGCAGGACTTTGAAAGGCTACAGAGGACGACGAAATGTGCCAGGCTTCCCAGGTTTGACTTCAGTCAGTTATATGTAGATCACTTACCTCTATGCAAGACACTGTGCTAGCTATAAAATGATGCAGTCACAGCGAACCTTACCTTTCAAGGAATTTAAAATGTGGAAAATGGGACACACATAAAAATGTTAAATAAGGGCAGGCAGTGCATCTTCAGAGCCCAAGGAGTGGGGCAGATGGTAAGCAAGTTACCAGAGGTCAGGTAGAAATGGGAAAAGGTGGGTAATGGGTACCCAGAGGTCAGGTAGAAATGGGTAGAGGTGGGAAATGCCTGGAGTACCTGGAATGAGCTGCAAAGGCTCTAACACAAGGAAGCCCTGATGATTGGGGTTGGGTAGGGGAGACTCGCATGAGCAAGGAGGAAGAGGGAATTCCAGGTAAGAGAGGGTAGCCCTGTGAGACCAACAAAGCCACCAGGCACACTTGTCTCACTGGAGCTTGTTCATGTTCCTGCAAAACTCACTTAGGACTTCTAATTTTTAAAGCAGCTGCTCCCAGAGAAAAATGCAGAGCAGAGCACAGAAGATGCACATGAGAACAGCAGTCCAGAACTCCTTACAGGTAAGGGATCAGCTTCTCAGGTGAGCCTAGGAGCAAAGCTCAGAAGTAAGGTACATTGGCTTCAAGCTTTCAAACTACACCTTCCACACCATAGCAAAATCATGGGATTTGGCCGGCTTCTACCACCACTATGGGTGTTCTGGAGCAGCAGGGGGGCATTCCCTCCCCAAAGTTGGTATGATAGAACTAGAAATTCCTAGTAACGTTGTACAGTTAAAGATAGCTGCACATGAAGGGGCAGGGCCCTGAATCTAGTTGGTTCCTTCACATCTTTTCTCATTACTGCTGTGCTCCCTGGTTTTGGTTACTACTCTGGGGCTCTGGAAGCTACTCCTGGGTACAGAATACCATCTCAATCTTGATGTATGTTATAGGGAGTTGTCATTGTGTGTGATATGGTGGTGATTGTACTGGTCTTTTCCCCCTCTCCCTCCAACACTTACACAGCCTTCAGAGCCAGCAGTGGCAGAGAGATGTGTGTATGGCCGGAAATAACTTAGCCACAGGTGCCTGAAACTGATAGTGCAGGTGCCAGGCACCTGCTCTTAATTCTGAAAACAATCTTATGATGTAGTGTTACTATTCTCATTTTACAGGTAAACTGAGACATTTACAGAGATGTCAGTAGACTCACCCAAGGTCACACAGCTAGTAAATGGCAGAACCAGAATTCAAACCCAGGCAGTCTGGCTCCAGAGCCAAGACTAGCAGGGATGCACCATCAAACAAAACAGAGCCTGGGCTTGTGGGAATTTGGGGACTGACTTCAGCACCTATACTTTGTTGGTAAAATTCCTCTTTCCAGGGTCACAACTACAACATACTGCATGATGTCCAAACTTAGGCCTGAGAGGTATTCCTGAATCATTCTGTCTGTTGAACCATGTTTCAAATGTTGTGGGGGCTGTTGGCTACTGAAAGAACCCTGCAGTGAAGGCTGTCATAATAAAGCAAAGAATCTATTTTTATACATTAAGATTTGGAGATTTAAAAGAATGAAAGTATACCACATTCAAGTCAGTATTTATGTAGTGAAGAGTAAAAGAATAAGTACTTCCCTTAGAAGGGAGAAATTAACGTTCTATCCAGCACCTTCTGTGGACCCAGGGGGATGCTAGGCTTTTCCAGTGACCCCTCTGACAGTGACCCTTTGGTATGGGCAGCAGTAGTCCCCTTTCACAAGAGACAACCCAGACTCAGGCTGGGTAGAGTGCTCTCCAGGAAAATAATCTGAATTTCAGCCTATGCTTTCTCCACTGCAATAGAAGCCTTAAAATCTAGGCATTTATTATCTGATGAACCACCCCCCCTCGCCTCCCCAGAAGACTGCTTGAGCTGCTCAGCTTTACAAAGTTGCAGCTCCAGTCACCATCAATCCTGTGTCCCACCCACATGAGCAGTTCTGCTAAAGAAAATCACTGAAAGTTGGATGATGCCACCATACATCCATGGTCCATTTACTAGTGGCCTCCAGCTATCGGTCCTTTGTGTCATCTTTCTGGCCTCATCAGCAGCTACTCCATTCTTTCAATAATCTACCCAGTCTCTGACTCCTGTCTTAGCCTCCTACTTCACACTTAGTGCCCAAACTGTATCAGCATGGGGATCCATCCCTGCTAGGCTCAGGGGTGGCATTAGCCCTGTTGCTTTCTCAGGATCTGCTTGCATCAGCCATCACTTCTGCACCTTCAGTTTCCCTTCTGAGGTCTTTCCTCTCAGCAGGGCAATCTCTTATTACTTAAAAAGAAAATCTCCCATGATCTTGAACTTCTTCCATTTATTCCTCTCCGTCACATCTCAGCCAGGGTTCTCAATCTGGCTCTCCCTTTCTCCTTCCCAATCTCCAGGGCACTTGCTTCTTCTGTGGCCTCTCTTGTTTGGGAAGGCTTTGTATTTACCAAATTGTACAATTTATCTTTACCGTACATGAACTATTTACAAAACTCAGCACTGTAAAACTGCGACTTACGTCATTCTTCCCTCTGAGTGTTCTCTTTACCTTCCTTTGGCCACCCCTAAACTGTGCTTGTATAGCACTTCTTCCCTCGCTGCTCTCTTCCATCCCAGGCATTGAACCTTACATCTGGGCTCAAGACTCCCCAGTTGGCATGACCAGCCCAGGCCTCTCGGGAGTGCCAGATGGGAGATTTATCTGCTCACTAGGCAGGTCCATGTGGAGGTCCCGTTGTCACCTCTACCATGATTAACAGCACCACTCCTTACCCAGTTTTTCACATCTGAAGTGAGATTCACTTAAGATGCCACTCATTATCATGTACCCCACCTCCTATTCTGTCGCCAAGACCTGTCGTTATGGCCTCATGAATATACTTCGGACACCTAGTGTCAGAAGTGGTGCCTCCATCCATCCCTGCTGCCTTCCCTCTCCTGGGTTCTTAAAGTCTTCTTGCTTCTAATTTGACTCTAGCCAACACCTTTGACAGAATAATCTTTCTAAGATACAAATTAACAATGTATCTCCAGTGCTTATTAAAATTCTTCCCTGCCCACTTTCTACAGTAAGAGTCCCTGTCCTTAAGTCTTCTCTGATTCGTACTAACCCCTTCAGATTCATCTCCTAGGAGCACCCCCCCCCCTTTTTGCATTTTATGGAGGATACTAATTAATGCCTTTGGGTATTTGCCTCTTTCCACCTGGAATTCCTTTCCTCTTCCTTGTTGGTCTGGCATATTTCTCTTTATCCTTTAAAACCCAGCTGAGACATCTCAGGGAAACCTTTCTCCACCTCTAGGAATGGTTAACAACTTCTTTCCGTGTTCTATCCCTGGGCTTTGTACACACTTCTGAATCCCTTCTAGCATGAGTGAGTGAGTTTTACCCAGGGAGCAGTTCATTGAGCTACATTCCCAGGACCTGCTCAGAAAGAATTTATGGATCCAAACTCCCTTTAAATTTGCACAAGTGCATCAGTTAATGGTAGGGAGGGTGCCAGTGGGCACTGCTCAACGCAGTGTGAGCTACGAAGGGAGGGGTGAAGCTGACTTTCAGGCAGGGGGATCACAGCTTGGCAGGGAGGGAGGAGCTGGATAGTGCAGACTCCACGAGGAATCTGTGCAGATAAAGAATGAGTGGGTGCAAGACCCAAGTGAGGATGGAAACCAATCTGCAGCCTCGCCCTGTAGGACCGGGGCTGCCGAGTTTTGATCCAGACAGACCTGATGAAAGGAATTTGAGATGGGAGGGCTAAGAGAGCCGGGACCAGCTCCTCCCTTCTCCCAGGTGTCTTCAGCCCCAAGGATCTTTCTAGCACTGGGCCGTGGGCGTAAGGTAAGTGGGCTTGTTTTCGTCTAGGAACCAGCGAGCAAGTGGAAAACAAGAGGCTCAAGAGGGTCAGCCTCCGGCGGGGCATGGAAGAGACGCAGGCTTTCCACTCTGCCAGGGCCCCGAGCCAACTAGAGGCCGCCGCGTGCCGCACAGCGCCTGCAGGGGCCTTCCCGACCCCTAGCGGAAGCAGGGCGAGCCATGGGGGCGGCCTGGAGGTAACCGGGCGAGGGCCGCGCAGGTGATGGAGCAGAGGGAAGGCGGAGACGGCCGCTGCCGATGGGTCCTCACCCCGAGCTTCCTTTCCTCCCGCAGGACTCGCTATGGCTGCAGGAGGTCTCCAATCTATCCGAGTGGCTGGATCCCGGCCCTGAGCCCTAAGCTAGGGTGATCTCCCCATGCGCCCACGCCCGCCCGGTAGCTGCCGGGGCAGCGTGCTGTCTGTTGTTCAATAAACCTGCTCCGCGCGCGCAGCTTCTGCTTCCGTGTCGGGGGCGGGGTCAGGGGCGGGGCTCCCGCGCTGCCGGATGACATCACTTGCACTTGCGGCAGGCGCGGGTCGAGCGGTGGCGGGATCGCGTCACTGGTGCGCGCCGCGGCTCCGGGCGCGATGGCGGCGCTGGGCGGGGATGGGCTGCGCCTGCTGTCGGTGTCGCGGCCGGAGCGGCAGCCCGAGTCAGCAGCTCTGGGCGGCCCGGGCCCTGGGCTGTGCTGCTGGGTGTCTGTGTTCTCCTGTCTTAGCCTCGCCTGCTCCTACGTGGGCAGCCTCTACGTCTGGAAGAGCGAGCTGCCCAGGTGCGGGGGCTGCGCGCGCGGCCGGAACCCGCGCCTCCGCGAGGCGGGGCTGTGGGCGGGGCTTGGGCGATCCGGGGGCGGGGCCGCGCTGTCCAGAGGAGGCTGTGGGCCCTTGAACTTACTGCCCTCTCCGTAGGGACCACCCTGCAGTCATCAAGCGGCGTTTCACCAGTGTATTGGTGGTGTCCAGCCTCTCGCCTCTGTGCGTGCTACTCTGGAGAGAACTCACAGGCATCCAGGTGCGAAGGAGGCGGGGCAGAGGGCAAGAGGGGGAGGATCTCAGGGGTCTGAGAGAAGAGAGCAAGACTGATGCCTCCTTTCCTGTGGCTCAGCCAGGCACATCCCTGCTCACCCTGATGGGCTTCAGGCTGGAGGGTATTTTCCCAGCAGCACTGCTACCCCTGCTGCTGACCATGGTGAGTACTTGTTTTATTTTTCCATTTGTTAGCATGACGTTCCTTTCTGTGTGTGTGTGTGTGTCCATCTTTTGACTGATGGGCGACAGAAATTTTGAGATGGCCCTTGGGTATGCCTGAGTGGGACATCCTGGCTAAGAATAGAAAGCTTTAAGTCTTATGAGTTCTCTTCTGGGTTAGGGTAGTGGGACTGTGGCTTAAACCATTTCTGTGATTGCTTTTTTGTCCCCAGATCCTTTTCCTGGGCCCACTGATGCAGCTCTCTATGGATTGTCCATGTGACCTGGCAGATGGTTTGAAGGTTGTCTTAGGTGAGTCCTAAGGGCTGAGAGAAAAAGCAGGCGGCCCAGCACAGTGGGGAAAGGGAATAAGTGGCCTCATAGTGAGTCCTGGACATGAGATGTAGGAGATGTTATTGGTTTCCAGATCAGTAAAATGGGAACATGTAACAGATGACCTGTAAGAGTTGGTTTCTGAAATCCAAGGAGGCTCCTAGGAACCCCCAGCAGTACTTTGTGTGGACTAAAATGCGTTGTTCCTTCCTCCCCTAATCTTTGGCTTCCTCAAACCAGAGCTGGTCTTGGGTTCTGGTTTTGATGTTTCCAGAATTTACTACTGAAATACTTTGCTTCAGCTATTCATGTCTTTTCTTCCAGTTCTCGAGACGTTGTTTTATACTGCGTGTGATAACAAAGCTTGACTCTTAAATGTCTCCTCAGGAGTATTGATGTCTGAGTTTGTCAAGGAAAAGGCTGTGGGAGAAGGGTCCCCTGGGGCCTCTAGGAGTTCTTTGTTCCATACCCTGTCACTGATTACTGGTCCGGAATCCCTTCCTTAGCTCCTCGCTCCTGGGCCCGCTGCCTCACGGATATGCGTTGGTTGCGGAACCAAGTGATTGCGCCCCTGACAGAAGAACTGGTGTTCCGGGCCTGTATGCTGCCCATGTTAGCACCATGCACGGGCCTGGGCCCTGCCGTGTTCACCTGCCCACTCTTCTTTGGAGTTGGTAAGTTTGCCTAACCTGGTTCTGTTGAGATGTTCCCAGCATGAGAGCCAAAAATGGGATTTGGGGCAAGGGTGTGGCATACAAGGTAGGCATAGAGGAACGTGACCTGGTTCTCGCCTTCCTTCCAGCCCATTTTCACCACATTTTTGAGCAGCTTCGATTCCGCCAGAGCAGTGTGGGGAGCATCTTCTTGTCTGCAGGTGAGTCTTAGAAAGCTTGCCGGGGGCAGTCCTGGGTTAGGGTGTGTAGGGGTGTCCCTCATAGCCATTCTGGAGGAAGAATTGGGAACAGAGGGATGTAGTATTGGAAGGGCCCCTGGCCATGGGAGTTGGGGTGTAGAGGACAGCCATAGGTGCTGGGGCAGGCAGCCACTGCCCTCAGGGGGAAGGGGAGGTTTCTGGCTGATGGGTGTGCAGTGCTGGGACTGGAAGAGCATGCAGGTGTGGTCACTCGAGGCCTCCCCGTCTCCAGCGTTCCAGTTCTCCTACACAGCTGTCTTCGGCGCCTACACTGCTTTCCTCTTCATCCGCACAGGTTGGTCCTCAGTCTCTCACGGGTCCCTGGGGACTCGGGCCCACAGGAGTGGGTGGGAATACGGGAATGCTGTGTTTGTTGTAGGAGTGACAGGTTTCTTCTACTGTGGTGTTTGAAACAGGCAGAGCCAGGGCTCTCAGTCTGGTGAAGTCTGAGAGGTGGAAGGGAGCAGAGGCCATGTGGTGTGTGTGGGCGGTCATTGACTTCCTATTTCAGGGATGTGGGTGATTGGCCCTGGGAGGCGGTGGGGCTGCTCCATGAGCTACTCTGTCTCCCCTCCCTAGGACACCTGATTGGGCCGGTTCTTTGCCACTCCTTCTGCAATTACATGGGCTTTCCTGCCGTTTGCGCAGCCCTGGAACATCCGCAGAGGCGGCCCCTGCTGGCAGGCTATGCCCTGGGTGTAGGACTCTTCCTGCTTCTGCTCCAGCCCCTCACGGACCCCAAGCTCTACGGCAGCCTTCCCCTTTGTGTGCTTTTGGAACGGGCAGGAGACTCAGAGGCTCCCTTGTGCTCCTGACCCATGCTCCCGTACATGCTCCTACGAACTCTCACGGGCTCCCCAGCCCTTCCCTGTCAAGGGGTACTGCAGGGGAGGAGCTGGCTGGGGTCCCCGAGATCTCAGGAATTTTTGTAGGGGATTGAAGCCAGAGCTAGTTGAATCCCAGGGACCAAGAGAAAGGAGCAGATATCCAAAGGGTGCAACCCCTCTCCAAAGGGGGTTGAGGAGCAGCTGGGAGTGAGGGGACAAGGGGCAGGTCCCAGGAGCCGTACACTCCCTTCCTCACTTTGGACTGCTGCTTTTCTGAGCTCCTCTGCCCCCCTCTGCCTCTGAAAAGCTGCTCGGGGGTGGAATTTACAAAATCCCTCCCCCCAACTTCCCAGGGTTTTCTCATTGTCTTTTTGCATCAGGACTTTGTATTGAGATACTAAAGAGATTTAACTTGGGTAACATGGCCTTGGACCTTTGAGAATCAATCTGTTTGGGGTCTTGTGAAGGTGCCCACCACCTGTCTTGGCTACCTTGGACACTGACCACTGGGCGGGTCAGCCTGGGAGGCACAGTTCCCTGAAGTGAAGGACAGGATGGGGTCGACCCCTCTGGCTGCCTTCGTCCTTTCTTAGCCATGCCCCAAGTTGTAGCACGTGGGGTTCTGGGATTGCAGGTACCAGGTGTGAACTCAGCTCATCCTGGGGCCTGTGCCTTGGCTACTAGGGTCAGGGGATGGAACCTAGGGCCATGACCTCAGTGATGGAGTCTCCAACCTGTATCCTCTGAGAGAGCCAGAGGGTCGACTGTGGGGCCTCTACCAGGACCTCCCCAAAGTCTACCAGCCTCACATTACACAGGAGAAAATAACAGGTCCAAAATGGTAGAGGAACCAGCTCATGGTCACCTGGGTAGTAGAGGCTTTCCTGGCTCTCTCTGCCTTGGGTCTCTGCCACCATGCTGCTTGTCTCGTCCCTAGAGGAACTCAGAACAAAGGCTGCAGCCCTGAGAACAGCAAGGACCCTGCCAAACAACAATGTAAGTCAAGCTTCTTAGACTCTTCTAGTGTTGTACCTGCCCATCATCTTCTTTTTAGAATGGTTCTCATATTTTCATTCCCCTGCCCCTGGGATTTTTTAATTTTTGAAAGGATATACTTTCAGGTCCCACTCTAAACTCAAGGAGGCTGTCCCAAGTCTTGTTCCCTGAGGCTGGTGGTTGAAAGGAAATGGATGTGCAGTCACTCCCCAGGCACCCCCAGTTTGGCTGTGACTAAACGACATTCATCTGGATCTAAAAAGTCATCTTGATAGTCACACACCTGCCTTGCTGTGGAGAGCCTTCCTGTCCTCTCAGCCTGTGTAGCAGCTGTTGGGGAGGCAGATGGGGTGTGGGGCTGTTTCAGAGGGTACCTTTGGGATCTTGGTGTCCAAAGAGGAGGAAGCCCAAAGCTGCCCCCCAAATTAGGTTGTGGTACCTGAGGAGCACTGGGTTGGCAGAGTGCTGGGGACATACTACCTGCCTGGTCCCCTGAAGGTTGGGAGATCCGAGCTCTGCTCCTCCCCTTCCTCATGCTACTGCTCAGAACTACGCAGCACCCCCATTTCACCTCACCATCGTCACCTCCCCTGTGGAGGTTGGGGGTGGGCAGCAATGCAGTGATACATGCAGGGTTGCCAAACCCCCTGCAGGTGACCGATTCTCCTGAGAGCTTGCTTATGGGAATGGGCGGGATTAGATCTTGAGACTCTCAATCCAGTGCTGACCTCCCACTAATATCCTCCCCCAAAGGCTCCCACATCCAAGGGTTTTTTGCCCATCTCCCGGAAACTGGTGCCTGTTCACATCCAGTCCTGAACTATTGAAGTGGCAGGCTGGCCCTGAGTTTAGGAAGTAAAGCAGTGTGGCTGGAAGCAAAGCAACTCCACTGACAGCTTGGGTGTGGACCCTCCTCTGCCTCTTATTAGCTCTGGGGTCCTGGATAAGCTATTTAACCTTCCTGGGACTCCCATTTGTGTCCACAAAATGTGATTGATTCCCTGAGTTAATGGGTGTTAAATGCGTAGAACAACACACCCTTGTCCAAGCTCTCCATGCAACTAGCTAATCCTGTTTGGGGTGTATATACCATAGGCACTCTAGTGGCTGAAACCAAGGCCACTACTATTCTCCCCTACCCTCCAAGGAGGATACAACTGACCTGCCCCTGCCATGGGGAGTCCCAAGAGGCAGCCCTGCCCCTATGCTGAGTAGTGCTGGGGGGGTGGGGGTGGGGGGGTGGGGCACTGCACAGGACCCAACATGAAGGGCAGGGGAAGCCAGTTTTATTGAGCAAAGTTCTCAGGACTTGGAGCCTAGCTCTTCCCCCAAGAGGTAGGACCCCTAAATTTGCTCCCCTGGGTCTTAGGCCCACCTACACCACCACCTGTAGTCTCCAAGTTGAGGACCCTTATTTGGCAAGAGATGAATATGTGAGCAGCTGTCCAGCAGGGAAAAGACAGATGGCTGGAGGAAGGGAATGTGCCACAGCAGGCAGTGCGTCTCCTGCCACAAGCAGCTGAGGACAGGAGCTCCAGGGCTAGGCCTTTCTGCCCTCGGGCACTGGCTGGCCTGGGCCTGCCCTGGCAGCTCAGTGTCTATTGAAGGCTTGGGGTGGGTATGGCCAGGCTGCCAATCTGGGGCAAGATCACTCAATCTCCAGGATGAGGTCATCGCCCTCCAGTGTCATGTCTGTGGTTACGTGGACCTTGCGGACAGTGCCCTCCATGGGTGAAGTCACTACAGTCTCCATCTTCATGGCGCTGAGCACACACAGGGGCTGGCCCTTGGCCACCTTGCCCCCAGCTGCTACCTTGATGTCTATCACCTTCCCAGGCATGGGCGCCCCGATCTGGCCCTTCACATCCTTCAGAGCCTTGGGGTGGAAGTGCATCTCCTGCAGACAGGACAGAAGGAGGAGTGGTGAGGCACAGGCCCTACCTGTTCCCACCGCCTGGCTGGCCCTAGTGGGGCTATACCTTCATGGCCTGAGTGTCCTTGACCAGAATGGACCGCAGCTGTCCATTGAGCTCAAAGAAGACCTGCCTCTGGCCAGCCCGGTTCAGGTCACTTATGGCCAGGGCTTTGATGTGCAGTGTCTTGCCCCGCTCCAGCTCCACCTGTAGGGAGGGCATGCAGGCTCAGAGCTGGTGAGGCGGGAGGGGGTGGGGCGGGCAATAGAACACACAGGTCTCAGTAGAACAGCCCCCTGACCCTGTCCCAGGCAAGTCCCCCAGCCCTGGGTCTCAGCTCCTCACTTGTAAAGGCCTAACCTCCTGGTTCCTCAAGGGTGCTTTTGGGTACAGCTTGTGAGGCCAAGTGACAGCCAAGCCAAAGCCTGGAGCTCTAGATGTGCTGGTGTCCTTAGGGATGCAGGGGCAGGGGTGCTGGGGTGGGGCGTAGATAGGTGCCAGAGCCACTGACCTCAAACTCCTCTGCAATTTTGGGTCCCTGCAGGAAGAGGCGGGTATTGAGGCTATCCAGGGGGCCAAAAGTAGCTGTGAAGTCCTTGAAGTGTGCAAAGACATCGGGGTATATGGCTGCTGAGAGCACATCCTCTGGTGTCACCTCCTCCCCGTGCCGCTCTATCAGCTCCTTCTCCAGCAACTGCAGATCTAGTGGAGGGAGGGAGGCTCCGGGCCGCCCCTCGACCCTTGGCAGGTCCTTTAGCACCTGGGGAGCAAAGCAGGGTCAGGCCGAATGCCTGTACCCAACCCCCACCCTCACACTGTACTGGGCCTTCCTACCTTAGAGCGAAGGGGCTCAGGGAACCCCCCGTGGGGAATGCCAATGTAGCCCTGCAGGAACTCTACCACGGAGCGGGGGAAGGACAGCTCTTCTGCTTGGGCTTCAGCCTCTGCCCGGCTCAGCCCATTCTGCACCATGAACTGGGCCAGGTCCCCCACGATCTTGGAGGACGGTGTCACCTGAGAAGAAAAGCCCCCTGGGTTAGGATGCTTGGTACCTTATAGGAGGTTCAGAGGCAGGGATGAGATCACTGGGCCTAGCTCACCTTGATGAGGTCGCCCAGCATCTGGTTGGCCTCCACGTAGGCCTTCTTGACCTCCTTGAACTTGGAGCCAAGCCCCATGCTGTGTGCCTGGAAGTGCAGGTTGGTGTACTGGCCCCCTGGGATCTCATTCTCATACACATCCGAATTGCCAGACTTCATGGTGGCCGTGCAGTCAAAGGCCGCATACAATCCCCGGGCCCCCTCCCAGTACTCACTGTAGTCAAACACGCGCTCCAGGGGCACCCCTGCAGGGAGGCCAGGAAAATATGCCAAGTTCCCAGGTGTTCCTCCCAGGACCCCAGAGCCAGCTCAGGTCCCATCTCAGATGTGGGTGATGGAGGGTAAGGCCAGCAAAGATCATCTGGATTCTAGGACAGGCCAGATTCTACTGGGACTACTACGGGCCATGGCTGTGAGGGAAATGGCCATGGACTCCTGCCATTCCTACCTGTGTCCATGGGAGTCCCTCGGGTGCAGGCCACCAGGGCCCCCATGCTGGGCTGTGAAGTCATCCCGGACATGGAATCAGCTGCCACATCTACCACATCGGCCCCAGCCTGGGCACAGGCCAGCATAGCTGCCACACCTGCCCCTGATGTGTCGTGGGTGTGGATGTGCAGCGGGAGGTCAGGGAAGCGGTCCCTGAGGGACCTGACCAGCATGGTGCAGGCCACTGGCTTTAGCAGCCCTGCCATGTCCTGGGGCAAGAAGAGAGACATGGTCGGGTAAGGAGGGGGTGTGATACGTATGTGGTAGGGGATATGAGGGGGACATAGTGGGGGAGAAGGGGAAGCTGGGAGAGGTGGGGAAGGGGCAGGGGGACTCCTGGGACAGGTGGGTCCAGGCACCTTGATGCACAAGATGTGGGTGCCAGCTCGAACCAACTCTTCAGCCAGGCCCATGTAGTACTGCAGTGAGTATTTGGTGCGGCTGGGGTCGGCCACGTCACCTGTGTAGGAGATGGCGGCCTCCACCACACCGCCAGCATTGCCGGCTGCCTCCATGCCCAGTAGCAGATTGGGCATGTAGTTGAGGGAGTCAAAAACCCGGAAGACATCCATGCCGTTCTCTTTGGCCACCTCACAGAACCTGAGTGGGTAGAAGAGCCCAAGGGTCAACCCCATCCCACTCTCCCCTGTACATCCCGCTCTGGCTCTGACCGGGCAGGGAGGGTGGTGAGCCCGTGTGGGGGCACCCCAGTGTGGACAAGGCCTTCTCTGGGGCAGCCTGGGCTGGGCAGGTCCCCTCAGAGGCATCTGGCATGGAGCAGTGCTGTCCTGCCCTAGTCATGTACGGTGCAGCTCAGTCTGCCCAGGTCAGAAGAATCAGCTAGGGATTCTTTGCAAGAGTGGTGGTCTGAGAGAGAAGGAACACTGGACAAGGAGTCCTGAGGCTTCTGCTGCCCCATGAGCTAGAAGTTCTTCAGTTCTTCAACTAGAATTCTGCACTTCATGAAATTTCCAGATAGCAGCTCTCGCTGGATACAGCTACTGAGAGACTTAAGTGTCAAGCTCTCTGTGGGAAGCGCAGGCCATTGCAGTGTGGCCTGGCACCCACTGGACCATGCTGTGCGGCGTCTGCCCACCCGACCCCAGGCTCACTTGAAGACCACATTGTCGGGGTAGTTGGTGTAGCCCACGGCGTTGGCCCCCCGCAGCAGCATCTGGAACGGGATGTTGGGGATGAGCTCTCGGAGCTCCTGCAGCCGCCGCCAGGGGCACTCATACAGGAAGCGCATGGCAACATCAAACGTGGCTCCTGCACGGGGACCAAGAGGCCCAGGTCAGCCCCTCACTTCCCCAGGCCCCCGCCACACCCTGCAGCTCTGCAGCCTGAGCCTCTAACCCGGACACCCTCGCACTCATCTCCAGGATCCTTCACATTCCTGTTCCAACCCCTGGAGACTTCCCTCTGCTGAGGGTAGCTCAGGATCAGTGTCCTCTTGCCCCCTTTCACAGGGTACCACTCTGCCACCAGTTCTCCATGCTAGAACAGGCTCGTGGCTCCTCTCTGACCCTGAGCTACTGGGATCTCAGCTATGCAATCTCACGTCCAGCAACCAGGCCTGCCCAAAGTGGGCACGAGTCACTGCTGAACAAATGGAACACCATGCCTTGTTCGCTTCTCACTAGTTTCCCCAATTGTTAACATTTTAGCTTCTCCTGGAGTGGCCAGTGGTGGGGCCACACTGGATACCCAATTCCTTCCAGGCGCAGTCCCACGTTCCAGCCCTCCTCCAGCCTACCTCCCCAGTTCTCTATGCTGAAGAGTTTGCTGAAGTTGTGAGCAACATAGGGAGCAATCTTTTTGAGATCGTGGGTTCGCACACGAGTGGCCAGCAGTGACTGGTGGGCATCCCGGAAGGTCGTGTCCATCAGCAGCAGCCCCTGGTGGTTCCGCACAGCTCTAGCGAAGCCCTCGGGCCCCTCCCGCAGCAGGATGTCTCTGAAACCAGCTGGGGGTGGGCCTAGGGCAGACCTGGGCATTAGCACCCATCCTTCAGGCAGCAACCTCCTCTTTGTCTCCCCCACAAGTTGGTAGAATGAGCTCACCTACCTATGGGCACTGCAGGGACAATGGGGTCTGTGGGGCTGGGACTGGCCTTGACGGGGATCGGGGTGGTTGGGCCGTTCACCATGACATGACCTAGGGAGAGAGTGGGAAGTGGGGTCAGGACAGGCTGGGGAAGAGTCTTGAGGGCAGGAGTAACATTTAGATGGGCCTGGGGATGAGAGGTTCCTCCAGGATCCCAAGTCCTCTAGTTGACCCCTGTCCTCTCCAAAGCCAAGGCCTCCTGGGTCCAGGCAGTGGGAACCTACTAAGGGCTGCATGGGTGGAGAAGGGGGCATCCCTGTGATCAGGAGCACGGAGGGTGAGCAAGGTGGGAGGGTGCAGGACCAGAATGAGGACAGGGACAGGGCATGCTAGGAAGCTCTTCTAGGCAGGGGGCCAGGAGCGAGGCATTTGAGAGAGGAGAGAAGGGCAGTCTTGGGGCCAGACCGAGGTAGTGCAGCAGCTTCTGGGCCCGGTTCTGTGCAGGCCGCAGCTGGAATAGCTCCGGGTTCTCATCGATGAACTGGGTGTCCACGGTGCCGGCCAGGAACTGCTGGTTGTTGAGCACATTCTGCAGGAAGGGGATGTTGGTCTGCAGAATAGAGGTGGGTGGGAGGGCATCACCATGGAGCACGGAGGGGGAAAGGAGAGGCTGAAGGCGCCACCCTGGGCCAGCACAGCTCTCCAAGTTCCCCAGAATACCATGCTGAAGTCTGAGGCCTCATCCCTCTGGAATGACATTTCCCCATCTCACCAGCCCCCTATTCTGGCAGAGTCCCTTAAGCTGTTAGGGGGATGAACCCACTTCCTCCCCCCTTGCTCACCCCAGAGCATGTGCTGAATCACCTCCTCCTTCATCAGGGATCTGGAAATAAAGCACCTTCCCACCACACACTCTAGAAAACGGGTCAGGCCTTTCTCATAGCACCATGACATAATATGCAGCCATGCTTCTTGAAACATGTCCCTACCTTTGCCAGCCCCTCCTCTACCACCCCAACAGCTACACTTTGGTATCCTCACTGAGGGCCATCCTTGTGGCTAACTCCCGTGGGCCCTTTCCCGCCCTTTCCCACCCTTCGCTTGCTAACAGCTCCCACCTGGACATTCTTGCCCTGGGCTTCCAAGACCTCTTGCTCTCCTTCTCCTCCCCGGTCCCCACTGGGGGCTCCTCTCACCCCTGCAGGATGGAGTTCTCAGAGCTGTCACTGGGCCTCTTCTCATACAGGACACTCCCTGGGTGGCCTCATCCTGGGCTTCCAGCTCCAGAGCCAAGACCCTAAAGCGGAAATCCCTCCTGGGCACCTCTCCTTGTGTGGCCCTCACACAAGTTCATCAAGTCCAAAGTCGGCTTCCCTCACCCAGTCCTCCTCTGCCTTCTGCTGCACGCCTCACTGTGCACCCAGTTACTAAAACCTGCACTCCGTCACCCTCAACACCCACCCCTGTGTCACCAGGTCAAGAGAGACAGCTCTACCATGGCCATCAATAGACTCTGTGACCCCTGGTCTCCAGGCCATGCTTTCTGCCAGGTTTCCAAGTCCTGGCTACCTCCAGCCACACCAAACTTGCCTTGTGCTCTCACGCCTCCACCCCTTTACACCTGCCCAGTAAGCTCTTCCTGGAAGTCTGAACTTGACGGCCTTCGTCTGTACCTCCTGCCCTCACAACAGAGCTGGACCCTCCCCTTTATAGTAGGCTTCTGCGGGATCGGCTGTCGGAAAACACCTCTCTTGTCCTCAGCTTTTACTTGTCTCCATTCTTCATACGCCTGGGACCATTTTGAGGGCAGGGGTGCTGAGGTATAGGTCCACATGCTTTGTGCACAAGGGCCCTCATTTCTGCTTATTAAACTGCTGGGGGACAACATGAAGCTGGAGCTGGGCAAGTCCAACCTAGGGGCCACCTGGGGCCTAGGAGCCAGCACTGAGAGATGTCCCAGGACTGCCAGCCCATGGGTGGAATCCCAGTGTCCACATGGCTGTCACTTCAGATAAAGCATCTCTGTGTCACCCATTCATGACCTCTGTTGGCAACTTCAGTGGGGACTCCAGGCCCAGCATGGGTTGCTGGGCCCTGTTGCTACTCTTGAGAAATTCTGCCTATCCGACCTAGCATTCCTATCACCTGGAGCCTCAGGTGGGAAGGGTGCCTCCCCCACAGGAATTGCAGAGCAGGACCTAGCCAACATTGCCTTGGGCCTGTCTCATGTGACAGATCAGTCTGTCTGAGGCTAGTCCCCATCTCTCCTAAAGGAATGGGGACATTTCAACTGGACCAAAGCACGGCATTTGAGAAGATAAAACCGATTAAATCATCTAAAGAACCTAGAACCACATAGGGGTGGGAGGGATCCTCAGAGACCTACCCTGTTCCACCTTACACTTCCCATTTGCAGGCCCCTCCTCCTTTTAATTTTGGGGGAGACGTCATGTGACCCCCTATGCTGTGAGCTCCACGGGGGGGGGGGGGCAGGAACTAGGCCCATCTGGTTCCTGATGTACCCCGGCTCCCAGCACAGAGTGGCTTGTGATGGATGCTAGTATGCTTGTACACTCAAGAAGGAATGAAAACATTTTTGAAAGGGAAAAGAGGAACATAAATACCAATGCCACAGAGCATCAGTTGACCTGGGCTAGGATCCAGTGCCTTCCTTTTACAAGTGCAGTGGCTGAGGCCCTGGGAGTGGCGACATGTAGGAAGGGCTTCCAGTTACCAGGTAGCTACACCCCCCACAGGCTACATCCTTTCTCCTGTCAGCCCTATGAGGTACAGAAGTACATGCAATTAATACCCCCTTGGCCTAGATGAGTAGTGTGTCAGTGGTTACAATAACTTGCCCAAGGTTACCTACTTTACCAGGCAGAATCAGAATTCCGTGTTTCCCGGGGGGGGGGGGGGGGGGGGGGAGGTGGCTGCCACCCCCTGGGGAACCACGTCTGGAGACAAGGGAAAGGGATAGGCGTGGGGGGTGCCCGGGTAGCCCGAGGACTAGGAGATACGTGGAGGAAGTGGTGACTTGCCTGGTTTCCCGAAGGACCAGAGTGCCCAGCCTGGTTCGAGCACTCAGTGCTCCCACTCAAGCCGCGGCTATGGGTGGCAGGAGGCCGGAAACTCTCCCCCACCGGGAGCCCTTCCTCAGCTGGGACGAGCTCACCGTGGGCCGCTCTCCCAGGAAAACGGCCCGGCAGGGGCAGAAGGGGGAAGGAGGGGCTGCCGGCTCGGCGAGGACCACTGACGCACAGCTTCAAACAGCGTGCCACCGCCGGCCTGCTGGGAAACGGCGCGGCGCAGACCAATCGGGCCGGAGGCGGAGACCGGTTGGCTCCCGAGCATGCCGGGCGGGGCGGGGAGCCCAGGAAAGGGAGGGAGGGGCGGGGCACGGCGCCAGCCGAGAGGCCGAGCCCTCTCCGCCCCACCCCGCGGCAGGCCTGCCGGGGGTGTCGCCCCAGCCCCTCACCCCCACTCCCGGCCCCGTGCCTGTTGGGGACCCTCCACGTGACTCGGTGATGCAGAACGGTTGTGACCTTCAGCGTGTGTCTGTGAGGGTCCCAACAACAGTGCGGCTTTGCGCCCGGCCCTGCCTGTGGGTGCGGGGACGTGTGGGTGTGTGGGCATGTGTGGGTGTGTTGGGGAGGGTGCCCAGCGACATGTGACAAAGGCTCCCGTCTCCGGGAGATGGTGAAGGGGCCCGCGAGCTGGCGCTTTGTCTGGCTGCCTGCAGAGTGACGGTTCGCGCAGCGGCGGCGGGCGCCCGTGCGGTGCAGGATGCCGGGGCGCCAGGGTGGCCGGGGGCGCGCGCGCCCGTGCCAGGGTGAGTGCGCTGCGGCAGCGCCGGGGGACTGCGCGGCGGGCCCGCGCCGGCCCGGGCCTCGGGCGTGACCGGGAGCCACCCGTGGGCGCTGCAGTGGCCGCGTGTCCCCGTGACCTCGGGAGCCAGCCGGCCCGGGTGGATCCCCGTGCGCCCCTCCCCGTCCGCCCTCCACGTGCGTGTCCGCGGAGCGCGCGCTCGCCGGCGCGCACCCGCCTGCCTGTCTTCGCCGCCGCCGCCGCCGCCACCGCCGCCGCCGCCGGGAGCCGCCGGGAAAAGGTGCCGGGAACCGAGTGAGCCGGGGCCGCGGGCCCGAGCGCCATGGGCTGGAGGGCGCGCGGCGGGCGGCCGGTCAGCCCCTGGCCTCGCCCCCGCGGGAGAGCCGCCTGGAGTCGGCGGGGGCTGGCCAGGCCCACGGGGAGGCCGGCCCGCTCCCCCTGAGCTACAGACACCAGGTGAGGGGGGCTGCGGGGCACAACAGCAGTGGCTGGCCAGGGAGGGGCGCGGGGCCAAGGGAGGGGCTTGGGGGGGGGGTGTCTTCCCTGGAGGGAGAGGGATGGTGCGGAGGGAGGGGGCTGGCGATTCCTGGAGACGCCAGAGAAAGGAAGTTCCGGGACCCTCCCTGCTCTAGTGCCCACCTCCGCTTCCTGCCTCATGCTGCACTTCATCCCCAAGGCCAGGACCCCCCTACCTGGTTGGGAAATGTGACCTTTGCTGTGGGGGGCCTGGCAGGCCCCAGCCTTCTTTCATCCCTGGGGGGCCCTCCGGGCCTCTGACCCTGATCCCCACCCAGACCAGGCTCCAGAAGCTGGCCGTGGGGACCGGGCCCCGGGGCACAGTGGGCACCTGCACCAGCCCCACCTGTGCCTGGGCTGTGGCCCTTCCCTACAGGGCGCTCACCATGGCCCCGCCACTCCTGCTGCTGCTGCTGGCCAGTGGAGCGGCCGCCTGCCCACTGCCCTGTGTCTGCCAGAACCTGTCCGAATCACTCAGCACCCTCTGTGCCCACCGAGGCCTGCTGTTCGTGCCACCCAACGTGGACCGCCGCACCGTGGAGCTGCGGCTGGCTGACAACTTCATCCAGGCCTTGGGGCCACCGGACTTCCGGAACATGACAGGGCTGGTGGACCTGACGCTTTCCCGGAATGCCATCACCCGCATTGGGGCCCGCGCTTTTGGGGACCTGGAGAGCCTACGTTCCCTGCATCTGGACGGGAATAGGTTGGTTGAGCTGGGCACCGGCAGCCTGCGGGGCCCCGTCAACCTGCAGCACCTCATCCTCAGTGGCAACCAGCTGGGCCGAATCTCGCCCGGGGCCTTCGACGACTTCCTGGACAGCCTGGAGGACCTCGACTTGTCCTACAACAACCTGCGGCAGGTGCCCTGGGCCGGCATCGGTGCCATGCCTGCCCTGCACACGCTCAACCTGGACCACAACCTCATCGACGCACTGCCCCCGGGCGCCTTCGCCCAGCTCAGCCAGCTCTCCCGTCTCGACCTCACCTCCAACCGCCTGGCCACGCTGGCACCAGACCCGCTCTTTTCCCGGGGGCGCGACGCGGAGGCCTCACCCGCCCCCCTGGTGCTGAGCTTCAGCGGGAACCCCCTGCACTGCAACTGCGAGCTGCTGTGGCTGCGGAGGCTGGCCCGGCCCGACGACCTGGAGACGTGCGCCTCCCCTCCAGGCCTGGCCGGCCGCTACTTCTGGGCAGTGCCCGAGGGCGAGTTCTCCTGCGAGCCGCCCCTCATCGCCCGCCACACGCAGCGCCTCTGGGTGCTGGAGGGCCAGCGGGCCACTCTGAGATGCCGGGCCCTCGGTGACCCTGCGCCCACCATGCACTGGGTCGGCCCTGATGACCGCCTGGTTGGCAACTCCTCCCGAGCCCGGGCTTTCCCCAACGGGACCCTGGAGATCGGGGTGACGGGCTCTGGGGACGCAGGGGGCTACACCTGCATTGCCACCAACCCTGCCGGGGAGGCCACAGCCCGTGTGGAGCTACGGGTGCTGGCCTTGCCCCACGGCGGGAACGGCAGTGCTGAGGGGGGCCGCCCAGGGCCCTCGGACATTGCCGCCTCGGCCCGCACTGCTGCCGAGGGCGAGGGGACACTGGAGTCTGAGCCAGCTGTGCAGGTGACAGAGGTGACTGCAACCTCAGGGCTGGTGAGCTGGGGGCCAGGGCGGCCAGCCGACCCTGTGTGGATGTTCCAAATCCAGTATAACAGCAGTGAAGATGAGACCCTCATCTACCGGTGAGGATGCGCTTTGCTGCCCACAGCCCCAGCTTGGCTCCCAGCTGCCCTCTGAGCCCCTCTCCACCCCTCCAGCACTCACCAGCTTTCACACACCCCTCCTAAGCTTCTTGGGGGGGGGGTGCGGGGGGGATGCAGAGGGAGGGGAGGGGCAGGCACCAGGGAGAGGGGGAGTGCCCCAAGAGAAGTCCCTCGGTGTGGCTGAGTGAGTACAGGCTTCCCGGGGTTTGGTCTCTGTTCAAGCACACAAGCCTGGGCTGCACATGTGTTATTTCGGGCTCTGGCGATGTGATTCTCCACCACCTCCTTGCCTTGCCCCGGCTTGTGCATCAGCACACACGCCTGTCTGTCCCCTTGCGCTGTCCCCAATTGCAAAAATGCATGCCTGTTTTGGTTTCTCTGCCTTCTTCAGTAAACAAACAAGGCCCATGTGGTCCTAGGGGAGGGGAGTGTTCAGAGCCGGGACTCAGGAGCATGCGGTGCGGGTGGGTGGCGGGTGGTGAAGGGGCCTTTGAGGCCATGTGGGGCTGGGGGCTGGGGTCAGAGCCTGGACCTGGGCTCTGACCACCCACCCTTGCCCATAGGATTGTCCCGGCCTCCAGCCACCACTTCCTGCTGAAGCACCTAGTCCCTGGTGCCGACTATGACCTCTGCCTGCTGGCCCTGTCACCTGCCGCTGGGCCTTCCGACCTCACAGCCACCCGGCTGCTGGGCTGTGCCCGTTTCTCCACGCTACCGGCTGCGCCCCTGTGCCACGCCCTGCAGGCCCACGTGCTGGGCGGGACCCTGACCGTGGCCGTGGGGGGTGTGCTGGTGGCTGCCTTACTGGTCTTCACCGTGGCCTTGCTGGTTCGGGGCCGGGGGGCCGGGAATGGCCGCCTCCCCCTCAAGCTTAGCCACGTCCAATCCCAGACCAACGGAGGCCCCAGCCCCACGCCCAAGGCCCACCCGCCGCGGAGCCCGCCGCCTCGGCCCCAGCGCAGCTGCTCCCTGGACCTGGGGGATGCTGGCGGGTGCTACGGTTACGCCAGGCGCCTCGGAGGAGCCTGGGCCCGCCGGAGCCACTCTGTGCATGGGGGGCTGCTCGGGGCAGGGTGCCGGGGGGTGGGGGGCAGCACGGAGCAGCTGGAAGAGAGTGTGGTGTGATGGGAAGGGAGTCGGCCCCGGGCGGGCTGGGGAAGGGGCAGAGGGTGTGGGGCGGGCAGCTGCCGGGCCTGGTTGGGTCGGCACTGCCTGGGAGTCCCTCCTGATTTTACCCTTGGTACCTCAGGCCTCCTCTGTGCTTGGCCAGGCAGGGGGCCCTTTCCCTGGTTCTGGCCTCCAGACCTGCGTTCCACTGACAGGTGCTCACAGCCACCGAAGCAGGGGCTGCGCCAACCAAGCAGGAGTCTTGTTTTTCTTTATAATAAAATTGTTGGGTACACCTCAGTGCTAGCCTTGTCTTGTCCTGCTAGGCTCCTGAGGGGAGGGGGAACGTGTGGGCCAGTAGAGGCACACGGACACAACAGGGTCAGGCCCGGGGGCTGCCAGCCCCACGGAGGCGGCCCAAACGGCCCGAGCCTCGTCCGCCTGATAGCGGAGTGCTGAGATCTGGTGCCTCCTGTCCCAGCCTCTAGAGCCAGCCTCTAGACAGCTGGTGGGTGGGGGACTACGCCTGAGCCCTCTGCGCCCTGTTCTTCTATCTGTAAGGACAGAACGCTCCCCCCTGGCAGGACGCGGACAAGACGTGACATCCTCACGGAGGCATGGATGTCACAATACCCAGTGGCAACAGGGGCCCCGGGGGACACGGCACAGCCCTTCAGGGCAAAGAGACCTGAACTGGCAACATTCTTAACTCTGTAAGAAAGTCCCCCATGGCTCCCGTCAGTGACAGCCTTATTCACCATCTCCCTGGGCAGCTTCTGGATTTGTAAAATATCATCCCAGAGAGACTAGAAGAGCCTCGGAATTCCACTGCCCTATCAGCCCAAGACCTTCTGGAAGGTGCTGTCAGGGCTATGGGCCCTGAGCTCTCAGCTGCTCCCCCGTGGCTTTGCTCTGGGCTTGTCCGGAAAGACTGAGTCAAACCCTCACTGGACACTGGAGGGGCAAACACCAAGGGGTGCCTACACCCACAGGGCCACTGCCCTGCTTCTATGCCCCACTCCAAGAAGCCACAGTCCTGGGCTGGGGGGGCACGCCCTGCTCTGCCTCCTCTCTGCCCGAGATCCCTGCCAGCCTCTGAACAATCATGGCTCCCGGTCACAGCTGGGAGGGATCTGTGCTCCAAGTACTTGCAGATCTGTGGTTCTTCACCCTGCACGGGGCACACCCAAATGCTTCGAGAGCACGCAGGTGCCTGGGCCCCACTGTGGACGGTGGGCACAGGCACCCCAGGGCCTGTGATGGTGCCTGGGCTATGGCAGCCACGGTCCACACACCAAGGGGCGCACGAGTGTCTCTGTGTGCGGCCCGCCGTGGTTCTAGTGGGCACCTGGGGAGAACCGGCACAAGAAGATGTGTGTGCACACGTGTGCTGGCCAAGCTCACACACTTGTGGGTTTGCACAGTGTTGACACACACGTGTGCCTGCCCTCCCAGCCCCAGAACACATACCTGGATGTGGCCAGGGAGAGACCCCGGTTTAAATAAAGGAAACAGAAGAACAGGAGAGCCTGAGCCCTCCTGGGGGCCGTGGAGAGAAGGCAGGGATGACACAGGCTGAAGGGCCCGTGGCAGAGGGACAAGGAGCGGAGAGCTGCAAGGTGGCAGGTTCAGGGTTCGTGGGAGGCTTTAGACATGCCAGGGTGTGAATTTGGGGAGGACCCTGAGGCCCCAAGGAACTAGAAACACGTGTCCCACAGCTGGCCTTCCCACCTTCCTCCCTGGGAGCCCCCTGGCCCTGGTCTCCCTCGTCCAGAGAGCTCTAAGGCAGCAGGTATTCGTGAACCTGCCAGGCTGTGGGACAGGTGGAGGATCCCATGGCCCAAGGGCCAGTCAGGGTCACCAATAAGGACAACACAGAGCAACATGGGCAGGCAGGTGAAGGGTGGCATAGCCGGGCCCCACACTAGGGTCATGGTGTGGTCATGCTGGCCACCCAGCCCCCAAAGCAGCCCCTGGACGCCATGTTGAGAAAACCAAGACCCCTCAGAAGCAGCTTGAACACATGACGTCACAACGCATCTCTGTACATGTGCAGGAAACCACCCCCAGACCAGGAGCCCTGAGGCTTCCCATAGACCCCCAACAGGGCCATTCCCTCTGAGGTGGGCCGAGGGCCCGAGGGGAAACAGCTGACCAAGCACTGGCCCCACAGTCTCCCTTCCTCCCTCTTCCCCTCCCAGGAGCTTTCTCGAAAGGCTACCGCACCCGCCGGGGCTGCTGCCACAGCTGAGAGGGCTGTCACAGGGCACCAAGAGAGGACAGGGCTGCCTACGTGGCCTGACACTGCCAGTGGAGCCCGGAGCCCAGGCAGTCCCGGCGGCAGCCAAGAGGAGAAGGCGACACGCGGGGGCCGCCAGCCAGGGCCCCAGCATGTCCCCGCCCCCCCCCCCCCGCCGACTGCCACCGCCACCGTGCACGGCAAGCCAGGGAGGGCGTCCTCTGCACCGGGCGCCTCCCTCCAGAGTCCCAGGAGCCGCACTGGGCGGCACGATCCACTGAGGGCAGAGCCTTTCTTCCCACAGTGTCTACTGGCAGCATCTGCCCAGGGGATGCCCACAGACATGTCAGCAGCGCTGGCCTCAAGGACAAGACGGTACATGGCTGTGATTTCATCTCTAGCCACAGACACAGGTAACCAAGAGGCCAACGAGCATTTCGGGTCCTTGCCTGGCACCTGCGCTATGAGCCCCCTGCGGCGGGGGAACCCTGGTCTCCCTCTGCCCCCTGCTCGTGCCTCCCGCTGCAGTCTCCCTTTCCCGGCCGTCCCTACTAAAGCACCCGACACGACGCATGTGCCAGGCAAGGAGAAGAGGGGAGTGAGGGCAGACGGGGGTCTCACTTTATGCAAAGTGACCTCATCCACACAGGCTAGTGCTCTCACCCAGGGCTGTCCTGGGATTAAGAATTACCTGGAAAGCTCGTTCAAAACGCAGGCTCTGAGGCCCCCACCCAAACCTGTGGGATCAGAATTTCCAGAAGGGAGGCCTGTAATTTGTGGACGGAACACACACTCCAAGGGATCTCACCTAAGAGGGGCAGGACGAGTGTGGGGCTCCCCAGAGCAAGACTCTCACCTGTGGGCAAGGGCCAGTGCCCCCCTAAGCATCTGAGAAACCTGGTGCCCAGGCCCACTCCCAGCAATGGCAGAGCAACCAGGAGAGTCCACGTGCAGCCAAGGACTGTGAGCGACCAGAAGGCAGGCAGGGCCCACAGCCTCTCACCTTTACACCCCGGACTCGGAACTCAGCCAGGGCTCTGCTCATCTTGGTGGCAGCCGTGGGGTGGTCTTTGCCATGGGCAATGACTTTGACCAGCAGGGAATCATAATGCGGGGAGATGACAGCTCCTTGGAAGGCAGATGCATTATCGAGGCGGATGCCCATGCCCTCTCCGCTCCGGAACACCTGCGGGCAGAAGTCAGGACCTGTGTCGGAAGGGGGAGTCAAGATGTGGCCCCCAGCCCAGGCTGGGCAAGCATGGGTGTGGCAGGGCACTGGGACTGGTACCAGGGCACCACGGGTTAGCCCCAACTCTGGCTTGCGAAGTTCTGCCTCACTCCCGTCAGCAAACCCAGGGGCATACCGACTTCTCTGGGTGCCACAGCCATGGCCTCCTTCTCCCTGAGAGGAGCTGGCAGGGGAAGGGGCAGGAGAGGGTAGGGGGCCGCATGTGCAGTGCTCAGGGGCTGACGCAGAGCCTAGCAGGGCGCAGAGAGGGGCCCCGGGCGGGCAGGGGCCAGATCCCATCGACCTTCCACCTGCCTGCCTGACCAACCCTCGTGCCTTGCAGATTCATCCCACAGGCGTTTGCACCCACTACGTGCCAGGCACTGGGGCGAACAGCTCAAAGAGAGTCCCTGCTCACAGGGGGCTCCCAGCTTGCTGGGCGAGGGAACGGACAAACAAGGAAATACAGACTGTTGACCGGGACGCTGTAGGATAAGAGCCCAGGGACAGAGAGAAGGCAGGCCAAGGGGTTTTTGTTTTAACATATACAGTAAAGTGATGGGGAAGGCCTCAGTGTCCCCCCACCCGCCCCCCCCTCCCCCGTCAGTTTCTCTTCCTCCCAAAAGGGGAGAATGGGAGGGAGAGGGAGAGGCGGCAGAGGACCGGGCAGGCAGACAGGAAATACTCGGAGAGAGGACTGTACGTGAGTTTGCAGGAAAGCTGGTGTGGGCCTGCGTGCCCAGACAGGAAAGCAGGGCAGAGAAGGACGGGTCACAGAGGCAGACTCGTGGACGGGGGATGGAGGTTTCAAATCAACAGACGGAGACAGGGTCCCGGGGGGACAGAGGTTCAGGGTGTCTGGGGTAACCAGTGCACACGAGCACATCCGTGATGGGGACAGGGAGGAGTTTCTGCAGGGTGAGTGGACACCTGGGACAGGGGACCCCCATGAGCATGGGTGAGGAAGGAGTGGGAGGGACAGCCCAGGGGGCTTGGGACACCCATTGCACCATGTTTCCGCTTCTAAGGGACACAGGCCTGTGTTCGATAAAAAGGAACTTAATAAAATATTTAAGGGTGAACACTCAGCTGTGAGCAGGAACCGTCAGCTAAAAATATTCTGTGGTGAACCAGCCTCAGAGGAGTCAGGCCTCGGAGGGGGAGGGGGGAGGCAGCGGCGTGTCACAGGGCTGCCCCTTCCCCACTGAGGGCAGGCAGTCGGGGGCCCGCCCGCTGGGCGGCACTCCAGCCTCAGGGCTCGCCCCCACCTATGGCTTGGATTGCTCCAGAAATGGGACTCCAGTGGCAGTTTCCTGCCTCAAGCCTACCAACACCACAACTTTCCAAGTCCAGAGAGCTCCTTCCCTCCCCACATCGCTGCTTTTTCAGAAGCCCAGGACCCATCTCAAAATCATCCTGGCCTTCTCCCTGGATCCCAGAGCAGAGCCTGGCTTCCTGCACATGTCCTGCTTTCTCGGAGGCTCAGACCAGATGGGGAGGCAGCAGACCAGCAGAGCTGGTGGCAGCGCTGCTGACACGCAGGTTCCAGAAGTATCCTTAGACAGTGTGAGATAGAGGGCCAGGGAACAGGTGCCCCAGCAGGTCTGAGGGCTCCTGCCCCAAGCAGGCCCAGAGGTTGGGAGTGGGGGCAGGGTGGCGGAAGGGAGGGCTGTCTGTGCTGAGAAAAGAGAGGAGGTACAGGAGATATTCCCGCGGGCGGAGGCACGGCAGGGCCCCCCTCGTCCGCCCACCCAGTCCCTGGCAGCCCCGAGCGAGCCTGCCTCCTCCTTGCCCTGCGCCATCTCCCGACTCCCTCACTCAGCCTTAACGGGCCCCTTGCTCAGCTGGTCCCCACCACTGGGACATCTGGGCCCTGATCCTTTGCGGTGACCCCTGGGTCCTGCCCTGCCAATCACACTCCCTCAGACTGAAGTCAGGACAGAGGCCACCACTCTGTCTCTGGGCTCTTTTAAGAAGCCAAAGTCAAGGGCCTGGCTTTGTTTCTGGGGACCCTACCTTTGGCTCCACACAGCTGGTCTGCCTCCTGTTCACTCACTGGCTCCTTAGTCTGCACTCATGACAGTCCCCGCGGCCCCCAGAATGCTCTCCCTGACTCTTGGACAGCACCTGGTTCCCCTGTGCCCTAAGCCAACCCAAGTGGGGGTCTTCCCTCCTGGCCAGGCCCACAGGAGGGTCTTCTCGTCCAGACTGAGACCAGGCTGTGCTCTATCAGGCGCTGGCGTACCTCGATGCGGCCAGTGTCTGGCTGGAAGCTGCGCGCGGGGTCCTCAGTGGTGACCCGGCACTGAATGGCACAGCCGTTGATACGGATGTTCTCCTGCCGCAGGCCCAGGTCGGGCAGGCTCCGGCCCTCGGCCACGTGGATCTGGGCATGGACCAGGTCCACACTGCAGGGGGGGCAGGGAGGAGGGGAGCGTGAGGCAGGGGATGGATGGGGCGGGGGGGGAGGCCGGGGGGTGGTGCCCACAGCCAGGCCGGCCTCGCCCCACCCCTCCCTGTCCCACCCCTTCACCAGCTGGGGCAATCAGTTCCTCCCAACCAGACCAGCAGCCGCTGCCCACTGCCCACCGCCCACTGCCCACCGCCCACTGCCCACCGGCGGCCCTGTGCAGTCTGAACAAGGAGAAGGTGGCAGCTAGAGAGGGGCGAATGGGAAGATTTGCATCTGCCTGCTCTTGTACTCCCACCAAACAACCCCTCCCCACACTCGGCCCTTTTTCCCTGGGGTCTCTCTGTCCTCCTGCCTTCCCCCAAACCCTCCCCGGTTCAAGCTGGATCTGAAGCCTCGGACGCTGCACCCAGAGCGGCATGTGCTACACCGTGGCGAAGGTGGGGGGCAGTTTGCAAGGGAACAGGGTTGTGAGGGCCAGGCTTGCTGAAGCTGTTGAGAGAGTCCGCGTGGGCAGGTGGGCGGGTGGGCTGGTGCCGGGGTGAGGACACCGCCCTTCCAGGACCAGGGTCGCAGCTGGGCTTAGCTCCAGACCCCGCCCTGAAGGAGACGTTAGTGTACAAAACTCTCCGAATGTGCATGATTTTATAAGCTCAGCCTCACTGACTGCCATGCTCCTAAGGACAGCAACAAATCCAAGAGGAACAGCTGTCTAAAAAAAAAAAAAAAAAAACTCAAGGTTTTAAATTTATTGTCACTGAAGCTTGTGGTAAGGACAGGCTGGAAACTACACTGGCAGATTTTCCTCAGTGTTTTGTATTTCCTACTAAAGCACTTCATAGTAGTGACGGTGATTACCATGCATCACCACGTCCACACGCCAGGGACTTAAGGCTGGGTGCTCTTTTCAAGCTTGATCTCCACAATGACGCTCTGAGAGTCTGTCATTTCCATCAGAGGAGGAGCCTGAGGGTCAGAGAGGCTGCAGCTCGCCCAAGCTCTATGCGGCCAGTGACCTGGAAGGAACCTGTGCCCTGCTCTGTGTCTGTCTGACACAAAACCTCTACTCCGGGGCAAGCATCGACCCCCACCCTTAACAGACCAGGCTTGCAGCAGGCTCAAGGCTGATGAGAAGTTTTAGTGGCACAACTGGGCAAAGTCTCACGGAGCGAGAATCTGAAGCTGGAGCATCCACCTCAGCTCAGGATTTACCTCAAGGGAGCAAGGAGTCTGGGGGCCTCTGAGCACCTGCTGGGCAAAGGCAGGTGCCCCACAGCATCCTCAATGTCAGGTGGGGTCAGAGGTCAGGGAAGCAACAAACTGTCAGGAAAGTGCCAGGGTGAGATGGACTGGCCCAAAGCCAGGGCTTAACACTTGAAGAGCTCAAAATATGTATCTTGAAACAACGGAATTGTTTATAAAATGGGCAGATTTTTAAAATGTCCATACTCATTGCTTGTGGGAATACAAACTGAGACAAGCAATCTGGAAGGCTGATTAGGCTTTGCTCAGGTAACCACACTGAAAATGTTTATCCCCAGACCTCTTCACAGGGGAAGGGAAAGACTCAGGTGCAAAGAACATTAACTGACTACCCTTATAAGCCACAAAACCCAGAGATGACATCTAGTAACAGAGGGCTATGTATATAAGTTATGATACACACATATCTAAAGTATTACAAAGAATACTGACCTGGAGAGTGCTTTCAACAATATTAAAAGTAGAAGAGGGGGGCCTGGGGGACTCAGTCGGTTGAGCATCCGTCCGACTCTTGATTTTGGCTCGGGTCATGATCTCACGGTTTGTGGGATCGAGCCCCACGTCGGGCTCTGCACTGATAGTGCAGAGCCTGCTTGGGTCTCTCTTTCTCCCTCTCTCTGCCCCTCTCCTGATCACACATTCTCTGTCTCTCAAAATAAATAAATAAACTTAAAAAAAATTTTTTTAAATAAAAATAAAAGTAGAATAGAAATTCTGCCCAAAGCATCTCAGTTGTGTCTAACTATTTATATACTAAAATACATACAGATGGAACAAAACCACGAGATGTAGCGTGGGCACAGGTGATGCCGTGCTGGGCCGGCCACTTGCTTGACCTGAGTCCCCAGCTCTTCACCTGAAACCCAGAGCTTCCTCCAGCCCACCCGTGGCCTGAGCCTCCTCACATCCCAGTTCTGGGGAGGCGGGGGGGGGAGTTCTCCATATTTTTTTTATTTGCTCCTCAATTCTTACGATAAGCATGTAGTACTTTTTTTTTTCCTTAATGTTTATTTATTTTTGAGAGAGCGAGTGGAGGAGGGGCAGAGAGAGAGGGAGACAGAGGATCCAAAGCGGGCTCTGAGCCGACAGCAAAGGGCCCAGTGCAGGGCTCGAACTCCCACACTGTGAGATCATGACCTGAGCCGAAGTCGAACGCTTAACCGGCTGAGCCCCCGCCGGCGCCCCAGCATACAGTGCTCGCTAGTAATATTTTTTGCAAAGAGTAAGTGCCTAGATCGCCAGCTGCTCTCTACCACAGTGGACAGTGAGCTGAGCTCCCCAGCAGCCGCCTGCTGTGGATTTTGTAGGAAACCCAGGGGGCGCGGCCCCACTCCCCCCTGCCCCACTCACTCAGTGATCTCCTCGGTGACGGTGTGCTCCACCTGCAGGCGGGAGTTGACCTCGATGAAGTAGTGTTTGCCGTGCTTGTCCACCAGGAACTCCACGGTGCCCGCATTCTCGTAGCCCACCTGTGGAGTGGCCGCGTCAGCAGGGCCCGACCGACGGGGGCCTGCCGGCCACCCCGGCTCAGACGGAGCCACCGGGCTGGTTCCGAAAGAGCAGACTGAGGCGGACCCCGCCCCAAGAGACGGCGGGCAGCCCACCAGCCCTGTCGCCCCTCCCCCCCCCCCCAAACCCTGGGTGAGCACCGCCAACCCAGGGCCCGGACCCCTGCCCGGATGTCTCTCCAGGGCTCCGCCGAGCCTCTGCCAGCTTCGGCCGGCTTGTCTGGGCGAGACATCAGAGGCACCACCGGATCCAGAATCAATCAGTGCCCTCTCCCCGGCGGACAGGCCCCGCCACGCGTAGCCCGGCCTGTGCAGGGCCTTCTCGTTCTTAAAGGGTTTTCAGAAAGTTCCCCTCTGCTCTACTCGTCCCCGCCTCTGGCCACAACCCAAAGAGATGCCACCCGAGACAACCAACAGTGAAGATTCTAATGCAAAATTCAACCCTCATTCAACCGGTCTCTCTCTGGTCCTCCCAGAACCCCATAGTAGACTTCAGTCAGTTCCCTCAAATCTATTATACCATGATACATGGCCTGAGCCGATAAATTAGACCCAACTCCAGGTAAGATTATTCCTCATACGAAGTAACCCAAATGACAGCTCTAAATTAGATCCTAATCAATGCCTCATATTAACTGTGGCTGAAGCCTCTCTGTAGAGCACCAACCCTGTCTTTCAGCTGGGGAAGGCTCTGGAATCATCTGCCTCCTGAGAGGTCTGAGGGAGCACTACTCTGAGAGGGAAAGCAGGACCAAGGCCCGCCGGGGTGCTGGGGAAGGCAGGTGTGAGAAGATGCTCCCACTTGGCCCTGGGAAGGGGAGGCGGAAGTGGGGGCGGGATGCCTGGACTCTGGGGGCGGGAGGGGGCAGAACAACAGACAGCAGGACCCCTGCTAAGGCCTGGCCCGGGTGGGTGCTCTCCCGGGCAGGCCTAGCGGGGCAGGTCACTGCTGGGGGAGCCGCCTCCATGACCCAGTAGAGCAAAGATTAGCAGAAGGAGGATCTGAGAATTCCATGGGTGGCAACAAATGTGATGCAGGGGACGGTCAAGAATGAATGGAAGAAATGCCTTAATAATGCTTCTTAATCCTAACAGAAACCACTGGATCTCATGCCTTTTGTTCCAGGGGTTAGTTGGTGCCACGCAGAAGCTCGATTTGTGCAGAGGGTGTGGCCAGTGGCCTCTTTCCCTCCTTCTTCTCAGCCTTTCTGGACTCTAGGCTTGGCCTCTGGGCCCGGGCCTGACACCTCTGCTCTCACACAGGGAGGACCCCGAGGATGCTACGTCAGCCCTTTCTCCTCCAAGATGGTCCTCCCCCCCTCCCTCCCAGAGCCAGTCACTCTGGACCTCCTAGCTCCCTGGCAGACTGTCCACATCTGGACAGCGACCACTGGCCATGAGGCCTAAGCCGGCAGCAGCTCAGAGGGAGCCTATAGGAACAGGCTCCTTGTCTCCACGTGGGAGACTGTTCCTGAAGGCCCCCGCCTTTCACCTGCTTAGCAAGTTTGACAGAGTCACTGGTGAGTCGGGTCCGAAGCTGGGGGTCCAGGTGGGCAGCAGGAGCAATCTCAACCACTTTCTGGTGCCGCCGCTGGATGGAACAGTCTCGCTCGTACAGGTGCAAAATGTTCCCGTACTGGTCTCCTGCGGTGAAAGGTAAACCGGCCTCAGCCTCTCCAGGGACCAAAACACTTCGTGAACACCCCCAGCCCCCACACAACTACCGCGGCCAATCAACGCTTGCTCCCAGCGGTAGGGGGCAGCCGGGAAGGAAACCGCCACGGCCAAGGCCTGAGCCCTTCCTGGGGAAGGGTCTTCCAGAGGGACAGCTCCTGGAGGCCAGCCGTCGTGAGCCCAGAAAGCTCAGGCCTGCTCCACTCCTGCCTTGTGCTGTGGCCCCACAAATGCCCCCACTCACCCAGGATCTGCACCTCGATGTGGCGTGGCTTCTCGATGAACTTCTCCACAAACAGTGCGCCATTCCCAAAGGCAGCCAGAGCCTCCGAGTAGGCCCGGTTGTAGTTTTCCTCCAGCTCCTAAGACGGCAGGCAAGGCGAGCAGACATGGGGCCCTGAAGCCCTGTCTCACCTTCTGCAGGACCACCCCCTTCTCAGAACCCCAGGGTCTGCTCTATGGGTGGCCTCACGGCCTGGCGGGGCTCCCTGCTCTGCTCCCAGCCCTGGGCTTCTGCTCACCTCATAGCTGTGCACGACCCTCATGCCACGTCCCCCGCCCCCGTAGGCGGCCTTGAAGATAATGGGGAAGCCGTAGGTGTTGGAGAACTCATGGGCCTCGTGCAGGGAGGTGATGGGGGCGTCTGTGCCAGGGACCACGGGAACACCTGTTGGAAGACAGGCATGTGGGTCCTCCCTGCCCAAACCCGCCAGCCCCCTCCTCGGACAGCCCCTCTTGAGGAGCCGTACGGCCCCCAGTGGCTCATCCGCCATATGCACCTGCACTGATAGCGATGGCCCGGGCCTCCACCTTATCTCCCATCTTGCGGACGACCTCAGGGCTCGGCCCAATGAACCGAACCCCGGCATCCTGGCAGGCCTGGGCGAAGTCCGCGCGCTCTGACAGGAACCCGTAGCCAGGGTGCACCGCGTCCACATTGTTTTCCTGGGGGCAGGAGGGACCAGAGGAATGAGGCATCTCTCAGATTCCTTCACACAAGCCCGGACCAAACCCTGTGGCTCCCATACCTGCCCCCACCTCACTCGTTCCATTCACTCGTTCATTCACCCATTCACCCATTCACAGCACTTACTGTGGGCTGGCTTGGGGCCCGGGCCCAGCGTGGGGAAGGCACGGGGTCCAGGCCCAGGCCGGCTCACCTTGGCCACCTTGATGATGTCTGGGATGTGCAGATAGGCCTGCACCGGGGCGAGGCCGCGGCCGATGAGGTAGGCTTCATCTGCTTTCTGCCGGTGCATCTGGCCTGTGTCCTGCTCTGAGTAGACAGCCACGGTGCGGATGCCCAGCTCCGTGCAGGCCCGGAACACGCGGATGGCAATCTCACCTTGGAGGAAAGGGGCAACAGGCCAAGACGTTAGATTCCTGGGTCCTTACAGAAGCAGAGGCGGGCGGGGAGCTGGTGTACAGGGCAAGGGCAGAAGAGGGACGCTAAGGCTGTGCTGGGCTCCTCTCACTGGGCCCAAGGGCACTCACCTCTGTTGGCCACCATGACCTTCTTGATGGGCTTGTACTCCAGGCGCCGGACGTGTGGGGAGGCAGCAGGGGCAGTGGAGGCTCGGCGGATCCCCAGGAGCCTCAGGCCCCCACGGATGGTTCGGAACTTCAGCATCTGGAAGTCAAGAGCCGGGTTGGAGCAGCCTCAGCACAGAGGGTCTCCCTAGGAAGAGTAGGCGTCCCATCCCAGCCCTGCGGCGGCCCCACACAAAAGCCAGCACCCTCTCCCTCCTCAGTTCCCGGCCAAGCCCAACACTCCCTGGGGGGCTGACTGGCTGTAGGGCAGGGCGCGAAGTCAAGCCCAAACAGAACCCAGCCCACCCTAGTGCCCTGACAACTTTCATAACACTACAAGCTCTCAAAGCAATCCTGGCAGTGAACCAGAGGCCCTGCGTTCCCTCGCTGTGCATATCGTCAGAGTCCCCTTCGGTGCCCTCTGCGGGGCCCGGCAGCCCGGGTTTGAGAACCTCCCACACCACGCTGACCCCCGTGTCCCTCCCTCAGGGTTCCGCCTGGCCAGGCAATGAGGGTGACGACAGATCTCCCGAGGAGCCCCCCTGCACCAGTGCTGTCTCAGGAAGCCATCCAAGCCTCCACTCAGACTTCAGAAGTGCAGACTTCTTCAAGTGGTAGCAGAAACCTCCTCTTCTAGAGGCCACTTAAAGTGCAGCGATCTTCAGCTATTACCGTGCTATCTCCCCCTCCCAGATCCACCAGCAGCCCGATCCTCTGAGATCTGCCTCAGATAACCACCCCCCGGGAGGGAAGCTCTTTCCCGGCAGAGCTTCACGAACCCACCGCCTTGGCCATCGACGGCATACACGCCAGAGAGCAGGCCTGAGGTACAAATCTCGCCTCGTCCTGGGCACCGAATGCCTGCTCTGCTCACGGCCACATGCGGATCTGCAGCTGGGACAAGGCCCCGTAGAAAGAGCCCAAACCACCACACGGGGTCAAGCCGAGAAGAGGCAAAACGCTCCTTTAGGACAAGCGTGGCAACAGAGCAGTAAACAGAAGCGGTTAATAAACCCTTAGCAGTTTCACCTCAGGAGAAAACACAGACAGAAGAGAATAGTGAGGTGGCACTTTGCCTATTAGATTAGCAACAGTGTTGTGCAACAATCAGGTTCAGCACTGGTAAGGCCTATGGGAGACAGACCCGCAGGTGAGGTCTGGAGATCAGGGCAGTTCTCTGGAAAGCTCCCTGGAAACCCTATCAGGAGCCTTTGAAATATTTACACCCCTTGGCCCAGTCGTTACCATTCTAGGAATCCAACCCAAGGAAATATTCTAAAATGGGAACCAAGATGGGTGCAGAAAGATGCTCAAAACAGTATTATTTACAGTAGCAAATAATTAGAAACCACTTATGGATCCAACAGGAAGACATCTATACAAACAGACATTATGTAGCCATTAAAAATGAGTGTTTCAGGGCACCTGGGTGGCTCAGTGAGCTAAGCGTCTGACTTCGTCTCAGGTCATGATCTCATGGTTCGTGAGTTCGGGCCCCGCATCGGGCTCTGGCCTGACAGCTCAGAGTCTGGAGCCTGCTTCAGATTCTGTGTCTCCCTCTCTCTCCACCCTTCCTCTACTTACGTGTGCGCGCTCTCTCTCTCTCTCTCTCTCAAAAATAAACATTAAAAAAAAAATGAGTGCACAGCTCTGGTGACATAGGAAATGCTTATGCTAGAATGTGATGCTACAGAAATTTAAAAGGTAAAAATATGATTTCATGAAGCTTTTTTTTTTTTAGGCAAGGAAATCAACTGGAAGGAGCTCTGTCAGCACATCACTCACTCCTATGTTCTAGAATTGGCTCAGTGTTGGGTTTTTTCCTTCCTTGTGTTTCTCCAGTCTATACTTTCTCCACCAGAGATGTATTATTTACAATTAGAGGCGCAATGAAGACATACAGGAGAGAGAGAGAGAAGATCTTTGCAGAAAAAAAGCTAAGCAGAGCACCTGAACCGTCTCCCCGAGGGAGACAGAGAACTCCGCTATGTCCTGTGAGACAAGCTGCCAGTGAACGAGGCTGGGCCCTCTCCCCACAGCAAAGTGGGGCCACCTCACCTTCCGCACCTATTGCCCGGAAGAACCGGCTATGGGTCTTCCTCACCTGTCTACAGGTGAGCAGCCTCACAGCAGGTGACACTGGCCCCAACAGTCACAAACCTCCAGAAGTTTCCAGGGAGGCCCAATCTTTTCTCCCACCTGGGTGGGTTTGCTCCTACCATGTAGGAACTTACCCACTGCCTCGTGTTAAATGCCCCCTCACACTGCCCTCTCCCTTTTCCAGAGACAGAAAGGGATCCCTGGAGGCTAGGTGGACAGTGGGTGCCAGCGCCTCCCAGCTCACAGTGACGACACAGGGAGCCCGAAAAACCCCCAGGCCTCGGTGGCCATTGCACACACATTCTCATGTTGGATCCTCACAGATGCTGCAGCCAGGCCTTCCCTGGCAGTTCTACGTTACATATGCAGAGCCGGGATCTAGGTGGGAGCCTCCAGATGCCCCTGAAGCCATGTCCAAGCAGATCAGGCCCTGGGGTGCAGGAGAGAGCCAGGCAGAAGCTCACAGAGAGGAAAGGTCAGGGCCTTCTTGCCAAAGCCAGAGCAATGGAGAAAGAGGAGTAGAGAGCAGCCCCGTCTAGCTGCTGGCGGCCCAGTGTTCAAGCCTGGAGTCCACAGGCCTGGGACTGCCCCCCCTGTAGGGTCCCCACAAGCCGTGAGATCTGGACAATCAAGGCCTCATTTCATCATCTGTGAAACCGGGCACCCCCACTCCCAACCTCGACAGGTCGTCCTGGGGATCGCTGAGTCCGGCGGTAAATGCTGGGCCACGATCACCATCTTCCCACCATCGTTTCTTCCCACAAGAGCACGGGGACAAGAAGGAACCGTCTCCATGCAGCCCCACACAACCCACGCTCCTGAGCCCCCTCCACAGCACCAGGCCCACCGCCCCAGGGCACCTGGCCCATGTGCAGTTAGACCCGCACTCAGGGGGTCGCAGTGGGCCCTCCCCACAGCACTCACTCTGCACCAGCCAGGGGCCCACAGCTGCTTCTGCCCAGGGAGGCCACGGGCCAGTGGCTGCTCCGCCTGAGGTCACTGGCTCTGGCATACACAGTGCTCAGGCACCAGGGTGCTGGAAGCCTAGGTGGTGGCCAAGACTGAAAGCAGGGTAAGGGACGCCCACGGTGGCTGTGGGGCCCAAGGCAAAGGGAGGCAGGGAGGTTGGGTCATGCAGGCAGTAGGTGATTCACAGCCTTAAGCTCGCTCCCTTGACCCCCTGGGGCCAGGAAAGATTGCAAGGCAGATGATCTGAGGCAGGACACGAGCCAGCAGGGGGACAGCGGACAGCCGTGAGTGATTAGGACCTGCTGCCACTGGAGGTTAAAGGCACAGAAACATCGGTGAGCAGCCGGGGCAGGGTCCGGAGAGGCCAGTCCGGACAGAAGGCACCAGTCATGCTCCCCTCAGAGCCTAGACACAGCTGTGCAGCTCCATTCACAGCTGAGTCACATGTGACCCCGACACCCCCCACCACCCCCAATGCTAGGCTTGGGACAGGAGGACACGGGGATGAATAAAAAGATGTCACTCCATGGGGCGCCTGGGTGGCTTAGTTGGTTAAGCATCCGACTCTTGGTTTCAGCTCAGGTCATGATCTCGCGGTTTCGTGAGTTCAAGTCCCACATCGGGCTCTGTGCTGGCAGCCAGGGGCCTGTTTGAGATCCTCTCTCTCTGCCCCTCCCTCATTTGTGCGCGTGCTCTCTCTCTCAAAATAAATAAACTTAAAAAAATTAAAAAAAAAAAAAGTTACCTCATTCCCAGAACATCTCCACCCTTCTTAGAACTCGGCTAACTCAGCACCCAGCCTTTCCCCTAGTCAAATTCCACTCTCCTCCCAGACTTGACCCCTGGGGGTAGGGGAGTGCAGGGTCAGCTGCCAGGTGCTTCCTGAGGCCTTTCCAGAATCAACTATAGCTGGGGGAAACTGCAGGGCAGAGGTCGGCTGCCTGGCAGAGCCCTCTCTTCTGGGAAGCGGGACATTCGTGGGTCATGTGTGTGATGAGTCCTCTCTGGGTATGTTGAGTTTGAGGGTTCTGGGATGGGCCAAAGGGAGGGGCTGAGTGGGCAGACTCCCACTCCTCCCTGAATCTCACCCCATCTCCCACCCCTGGAGGGAGGAGAGGCCCCTGTGCAGTGCTTGGGGGTGGGGGAAGTGGAGGCCGGAAGCTGTGCTGCTGGAGGCACCCGGCGAGACCCACCAGTAGAAGCAGAGCCCCTGGGGCGGGAGCGGAGGGCAGTGGGAAGGCCACGGAGCACCAAACTCCCTTCCCGCAGCCCTCCCACAGGGGCTGCCTCTGGCATGACACGGGGCCCCTTGCCCAGAGATAAACCCTGGCATCGCAGAGTGTGACCTGAGCGCCAGCTTCTCACAGTGGCACTCTCCCCCAAACAGCCTCCAGAGCACAGGCCTTCCCTCAGGCACTGTTCCAGGTGGCCTCCTTGTCATCCTCACACCTGGCAGAGAACAGGCAAAGGTGCAGAAGTGCTGGTCACGGGTGAGTGGGGTGGGGCTGGAGCCAGGCTCCCACCACAGGTTTTTGGTTGGTGGATGATAACCAAGAAATCCTCAAGGTCATAGACAGTTTGAGAATCTCCGATTCCAAAGGCCTTGTTAACCAAACTCAGCATCTTGGAAAGCCCTCGTGGTGTCGCATCAGCAGACCCTCCCTGACACAACTGGAACCCTTCAGCAAGGGAGGCGCTCGCCCGGACAGGACAGCCTCGCTGGGCGGGTCTCCTCAGGAGGACAGGCCGCTCAGATGCTGCCAGAGCACAGCGGGCCTTGCTCCTGGCTGGTGATGCTCAGGGCAAAAGTCTTCTCTGACCTCAGCGATGGGGACAGAAACGGTGGGTAGGAGAAAAGCAACCATCACCCGAAGATCTCATCCCGGTTTCCTCTCCAGAGAGCTGACAGTCCCAGAGAGGGCTGTTTGCTATTTTTTGCAAATGCCAGCTGACAGATCTCTTTCCTTGGCCTCGGGTTGTGCATTAGAGATGGGGAATAAGACGGCTTTGACTCTCACTTGGGACGTGTAAACAACGCCTTGCAGGCAAGCGTGAGGCGCTGCGAAGCAAGGGGTGGCTGGACACCTGCTTTCTCCCGCTGCCTCTCAGCAGGACTCCACGGTTTCTACTTCTCCCCGAGCTTCAATTTCTCCTCCAACACTGATCAATACGCTCAGTGTTCCCCTTCCAGAAGGTAGTGATAACAACCAAGTCAGGAAGGTGCCTAAAGAACCTGTGGAAGGAGGTAGGGGGAAGGTCTGGAGACCTTCTGCCCAATCTCGATGACCTGCCCACTTGGCTTCTACGACACCCAGCACTCACCACGCTCCACCTACGTGCCAGGCCGGTGCAGGCAGGTGGGGACACACGGTGACCAGCAAACCCGGCAGAGCCTCTAGCCTTTACCAGGTGCTGGGCTCCGCGTGGGATGCTCCGCAAGTGCTAACTCACGTAATAGGCTCCTTATCGCTCCCTCGTACAGATAAGGAAGCAGGCAGGTGGGATTAAGTAACAGCCCAGGTCACCCAGCAGGCTGCCCTCCAGAGCAGGAGCTCTGATCTCTCAGGGCACATGGTGTCATGACCAACCAGCGAAGTAAGCTGTGGCCTTTATCAGAGGCACAGTGTGACAGGCACTTGGAAACCAAAAACCAAAAAACCGACTCCTGATAAAAACTGTGTCACTGGCCTGAACTTCCTGCAGGGCAGCCAGTGGCTCTGCACTTCTCCCCCCCCCCGCCCCGGGGGCAGGCTAACAGCGCCAGCAATCATGTGTCCCCGATAAGCTAGGACAGCTTCACTTACTCCAATAAATCATCAAAATGTCCCTAGACATCTGAAGTCCCACGACTTCCGACCAAAACTACATCTCCCAAGCTGCCTCTTGCAACCCTGAGCAGCACAAAATTCTGGTGTCGAGCTATCATCATCCAAATTTTGGTCCAGACAATATGACCACTGTGCTCAGGGTGTGTGTGCTCCCGGCCAGAGGAGCCTGCTGCGGCCCAAGTGTCAGGCCCCGGAACGTTCCTTCAAGGATCTGTACTGCGTCCACCCTAAATATCCCTGTTCTTTACACAGCACCTCCTGCAGCCTCAGAGGACAGCTGTGGGCAGTTGGAAAGGGAGGCACATTCGGAAGGGAAAGCCATGGCCCTGCTTTGGGAGTACCTGGTTGATGGCAGTCTTAGAAGCCCACAGTCTGGACTGCCCACCCCCAGTTCCCAAGCCCCTTAGCACATCCAGGTCAGAGGTGTGTAGGAGGGCAGCCAGAGGGAGTGAGGAGAAAGGACAGCGGCCCAGAAATAGGCCTCAGGAATCTCCAAAGTAACTAACAAGATTCCTATCCATCTACTCTCCCGACCCTCCCAGCACCAGTACCATTATCGTGCTCCTTCCCCGGCCCCCAGTTGGCCTCAGCAGTGCCAGCAAAAGCAGGTCAAAACCAGGACGGAGTTCTTGGCAGTGGACTCCAGCCGTAGCAGAAGCGAGCCTCTGATGGGTGGGGCTGCTCTTGGGGAGTTTTCTCTCCAAGCAGCTCTGCACTGTCCTCAACGTGTCCAACGGGGCCCCAGGGCTGGCGGCCAACAGAGACAGATGAAAGGAAAGGACTCCGTTGGACTTTGCAGGCAGCAGCAGCTGGTATTGAAGCTCCCGAGAGAGGCTTGACTAAGGCTGAGACATCTGGGTAGGGGGAGCGGAAGGGAGGACAGGAAGACAGTGAAGGTGACAGATGAAGAAAAAAGGAAAGCGAGAATACCAAAGACAGAGACAGGAGTAAAAACAGCACGTGGCCTGGGGCCACACAGCCGGCTCCTACCCTGAGAGGCCACTGTGGTTCAGAACCAGCCGACAAGGCTCCACAAAACCCCCACAGCCCCTGATTTAAGGCAGCAGGCAGAGGGGAGAAGGTGAAACAGCCACACTGGGACAAATGGCACTGTGTGGGCTGCTGGGATTTGTGGGCAGGGGGACGGAGGCTCAGAGAAAGGAGGTGAGCAAGGGGTCTGGGCCTGCAGGGCAGCAGCAGGGAAGGACAGGGATGAGGAGGGGGCAAACTGGTGATACAGTTGCTGCCCTGTCCCAGCCTCGGTCAAGGGCAGGGACACTTGCAGGTTGAACACTGCCCCCTGGTGCAAAAGGAGAGCTACGGCCGACCTGCTTGCCCAGGTACCAGAACGTCAGAAGGCCACTTGCCCTGATTTCTCCACATCCTTTAGACTCACTCAGAAAGTCATTCCTGGACACCCAACCTCCTTGGCGAGCTCAATACCCACCCTGGGAAAGATCTGTCATTGTTCTTGCCACACCCTACTGTCCTGTCTGTGGAGGATGTGGGTGAGGTCACATCTGTCCTCAGAAAGGAGCAGTTAATGTTGTAATGATTCGTTCACCCATCCCACAAGACATTCTAAGGACCTTGGGGACAGGATCCTCAGTCTATTTTGTCCTTCACTGTTTCCCTAGCACTCCATACTGTGCCGGACACCGAGATTAAATGTCTCGGGAATGAATGAACAAACGAACGAATGAATAGGTCACAAGAGTTTCCAGAAACATTTTGGAATGCTGAGACAAAGATTAATACGGCCTGGTCCCCCCTAGGATCAGCACACACAAGTCAGCGGGACATACAAGTGCCCCTTACCACAGATTAGAGCCCAAAGTGTTGACAAGGATGTTTAGTTAAAAGGGCAAGGTCAGAAAAAGGTGGGAACCAGGAGGACCGCGCAAGGCGACTGGCACTAAAGCCTCCATTCTGGACAGTGGCTGGATAGTGGCTTTTCAGGGAGATGGGACACCAGAACAGAGCAGGCATGCAGGCAGTCCAGGAAGGTCCCTGACTCCTTCACAGCACAGCACTCCGGCTGGAGAGTCACGCAGGACCTCCTCCCCCATGTGCTTACCCAGTTCACCCTAATCCCAAGATGGCAGGAAGTAGATGCCACTGTATGGACTGAACTGAGTCCTCCAAGGAGATCTATGCAAGTCCCAACCCACAGCACCTCAGAATGCGACCTTAGTTGGAAACAGGGTCTTTACAGAGGTAATTAGTCAAAATGAGGTCCCCAGGGTGAGCCCTAAAGGCAATATGCTTGGTGTCCTCATAAAAAGGGGAAATTTGGACACAGAGAAAGACACAGGAGGAAGATCATGTGAAGACACACAGGGAGAAGACGGCCACGTGTCCAGAAAGATGCATCTATAAGGATTGCTGGAAAGTACCAGAAGCTGGAAGATAAAGGAAAGATCCTCCCCTACAGCTTTCAGAGAAAACAAGGCCCTGCCGACATTGATTTTGGACTTCTGGCCTCCAAAGCCGTGAAATAATAAATCTTTGTTATATGTTTGGGGACTTTGCTATGACAGCCCTCGGAAACTAACAGACCCAGGTTCCCCACTAATGACCAGAACCTACAGAGACCCTAAAACCAAGGAGCGGGGAGCACCAGTTGTTAAAGATGTCCCCTTCTCTCACCTGCTCATCCTAACAGAGGCCGCAGCAGGGCCCTGAGAGCTTGGAGCTGTTCGGGATCGTGATCAGCGCCCCCACCAGGGAGGGCCGAGTGGGAGGCAGCAAACACGAGCAGTGAGCAGTGCCAGCACGACCAGTGAGCAGGAAGACCTCCGGAGGGACACCGGGCCAAGTCTTCAAGGAGGAGGAGGAGGGGGAGGTGGTTCAGGTGTGGGGCAGCTGGAGCCAAGGCAAAGGAGCAGCCAGCCTAGTGGATGTCCACTGAGGCCAGAGGCCAGGGTGAAGGTGCTCAGGGGAGACCAAGGGCAGACACGTGGACTCTGACGCCAGGTCAGGGGCTCGCGTGCACGGCAAGGGGCGTGGACTATATCTCCAAGGTCAGGAGGTGCCACCAAAGAAACCAGGCAAGGGAAAGAGACTTGCAATGTACAGGGACCACTCGGGTCGTTGTGAGGAAGCTGGATCTGAGGAGGCAAGGCTAGAAGGTAGCAAACAATGAGGAAGATGTTCTAATGTAGGCAAGAGATCGTGAGAACCGAACTAAGAAACGTGGCGCCATCGGACGGCCAGCACCTTTCAGATGAGGGGTGGCAGCTGCAGGTAAGGAGGACTCTTGGCTCCTGTTTTAAAAGCGGGATGAACGGTGGTGATGCCAAGTTAAAGAATAGAAGCGGCTGTAGGTAAAGACCGGTGAGGAAGAGCAACACTCGTGGCCCCTGTGAGGGCCATGCGGTCCCGAGTCCCCTATGGTCAAGTCCTGAGTTTTCCCAAGCTCCCCCCCCCCCCCCGCCCATGATGGTTCCCTGCGCCCCTAGGACACAGGTGTGGAGCCCCAGGAAGTGAGACCCAGGCAAGCCAGATGCTCTGGCCACCAGGCCCTGCAGAGGGTTCACCTGGGGGCAGGGAGGCAGACAGAGCCCAGGGAACTGGGGAAGGGAGGCCAGGCAGCACAGGGATGCTGCAAACCCCTCCCCTTCCACAAAGTGGCTTCCAGGCTGATGAGGCAGCAGGCAGCGAGGACCCCTCTCTAGGAAACCGGCAGCCCAGGGCAGGGCTGCAGCAACCAGCACTTAGTGGGCACCGGGGAAGCGGCTGCCTCAGTCTCCCCTCCAAGGCCGGTGGCCCTCGAGCCCCGCTGTGCTCAGGTTTTCCAACCCACGTCCAACTCAGTCTTCAGCATGAATGGACAGCCAAGATCCCCAGCTATTTGAGGGGATCGCCCCAAATTCACCAAGACAAATGGGGAATAAAAAACAGGGAACTCTGGTAATATGGAGAGCAGATAGTTAGGAAAAAAAACTATAATTAATCTCTGAGAAGTAAGAGAAGCTATCGCATTGAGAGGCGGCAGCTATTTTAAAGGCAACGAGGAAGAGCTCTAGGAAATTAAAAATAGAGTTGCAGACATTTTTAACCATAATAAATAGAAGAAGGAGAAGACAGTCGAGGACATCGCCCAGAAAGCATAACAGGAAGACCGGCACATGGCAGTCCCGGGGCCAGGGACGTGCATTTCGGTGGCGGTGGCAAGGGCACTCTGAGGTGCCAGAGCGACACCACAAGTCACCAGCTGGCAAAGGCACCGGAAAGGCTCCACCAGCTTCCCGCATGAGTTTGCTGGCCAGACCGTCACAAATCACTGCAGCCTTGGTGGCTTAAAGCAACAAAGATGTATTCCCTTTTTGTTTGGGAGGCCAGAAAAGTTCAGCATCAGTTTCACGGGCCCAAATCGAGGCGCTGGCAGGACCGTGCCCCCCCAGAGGCCTGGCCGTGGGGGGTGGTGTCCTACCCCACAGCCCCCAGCTCGCAGCCCCTGCCAGCTGCCTCTGTTGTGGCCACATCCCTCCAGTCTCGGCCTCTGTGGTCACTTGGTCTTCCCTGCCAAGTGTAGCCTCATGCCTCTCTCTCCTGAGGACACGTGTGATGGCATTCAGGGTCCCTGCATAATCCGGGATCACCTCATGTCAAGGTCCTTCACTTCATCGCCTCTGCAAAGACCCCTTTTCCTTATAAGGTGCCACCTACAGGTTCTAGGGATGAGGACCTGGAGATCTTTGGGGGCCATCCCTCAGGCTACTACACTTTGGAAAAGGAGGAGAAGGTCTTCAGCAGTGACACTGAGCCTGAGGCTACTTTTGAGGGAAGATATCCTCCAACCTAGAACGCTCCCCAATTAAACTACCAATCAAGTGTGAGGGCAAAATAAAGACCTTTTAAGGCACGCCTGGCCAAGGCAAGTTCACTGCCCAGGAGCCCTGGTGCCGGGGAAGCTCCTGGGAGAGGGGCACTAACAAGACAAGGAAGTAAATAAACCAAGATGAGGAACCTGGGAGCCGGCATAGAAGGAGGGGAGGAGAGTTCTCTGGAAGATGGTGACAGAGCCCAGAGAGCCACCGCCTGGGACATCAGCAGAGGGAGGGGAGTTCCAAGAGAGGGCAGGAAAGGGGAGGGTTAAGTAACCAAAAAAACCAGGCTGCGTTGCCCCTAGCCCCTGAAAGAATGGAGAGGAGATGGCAATTTACAATTTAGGGATGAAAAAGAAGGTAAATAGTAACTCCAGGAAATGGAGAAGTCACACAAGAAAATGTTACCATGTATACATTTGGGTTCACCAATGTGAATATTTACTTGATTTTAATACTGTAAAAGCTAAAAATGTACTTTAACAAAAATGGGTACACATGGGGGGGCCGGGTGGGTGGTAAAAGCCAGCTGGATCTTCCACAGCAGAAGCCCAGCCCAGCACACGGAGTCAAATGCTCTGTGCAAACAGGGTGTAAGCAGCTAGGAGCAGAGGGTTTGTCTCTGGAAAGACAATCCGGGAGGGCGGGTCGGACAGGGGACTTAGGGGGGTTTTAGAGGCCTCATGACACAATTTGACTTTCCCAAGTGTCCACATGTGTTCTTTTGATAAAATTACGGTTAAATTTAGTAAGAGGAAAAGCACACTCTACGAACAGCTGCAATTTCTTTTGAGGTTCTTCCAATCTAGCCCCCCACCCCTTTCCTCCTCCCCTGATCCCTAGGGGCTACCAGTCAGGTGCTGGGGCGGGGGGGTGCTCCCCTTTGTGGATTTTACACTGATTAGATACATGTGTGCCCAGATCATACACTTGTGTTTTAATTTTTCCATAAATGATACACTGTCATTTTTTAACTCACCTTTTTCACCCAACGTATTTGGAATCTTTCCACACTGGTACAAGTAGATCTAAATGATTAATTTTAACAGCTGTATAATAGTATATGTACCACAGCTTATCCCCAAATGAGGGACACAGGGGTGGTCTCCAGATTTTAGCTATTAAAACTGTGACGTATAGATTGACAAATGGATCACTATTGAAACTGAGGGGCTGGTACCCGAAATTCACTGTACTATTTGCTCCATTTTGATGTATGTTTGAAAAAAGCCATAATAATGTCCATTAAAATGTTACAGATGAATAACCCTGAATCCATATATAAAACACGCAGGAATTTCTCCAGGGCCCACACCTAGAATTGGAACTCCTGCCTCAGATTGCAGGCACTTTCTAAACATCGATACTGCCAAACAGCTCTCCATAGCAGTTGTCCCAATAATTCATGCAGCTGCCAGAAGCACAACAGAATTTCTATTTCCCCACATCTCTACCAAGTCTTCTACTGTCAGACTTGTATTTTTGTCAACCTCACGGGCAGAAAACCATTTCCCTGATTATTAGGCAAGCTGGATATCTTCTCAAGATTGCTGACATATTTTTAGGCTTTTTCTTTTATGGATTGCCTGTTCATATCATTTGCCCCTTTTTCTGCTGGACTGCTTGTCTTCCTCTGAGTTGTAATAAGTCTTTACATATATTAGATACGAATCCACTCTCTATTATAGATGTGGCAGTTACCTTCCTGCAGGACAGAGTAGTTAGCAAGCTCTAGGAAGAGGAGAGAGTGAGGACGTGGGGTGGGCGGTAAGAAACGAGCAAGCTCAGGGAAGGGTTCCGTGGCACAGGTGAAAGACTGGCCTTGAAGTGGATACGGAACACCTCCCTCCTCTGAGACTGAAGCACCTACGTTTGCTGGGACAGTCCCCGTGGAAACATGCCACAGGCAGCTACAATATGCAGGTGGTCGAGACCCAGTATCACCCACTAACCGGATGCACTGACCCGGCCAAGGCCTGAAATGACCACTAGCTCTTGCACTGTGGCTCTCCAGGCTGAGAAGCCCGGACACCACATTCCAGGAGGCACAACCGGAAGAGTAGCAGCCCAGGAAGACAACTCTGCAGACGGCAGGACTCCCTGTTCACACCCAAACTCCCTGTGAGCAGCAGCTGCTCCAAGAACCAGAGTAATGAGTCCAAGCTGCACCACAGAGGAGCGATACTCAACTTTAAGAAAAACGCCTGGCCAGTCAGAGCGGCCAAAGATACAGACTAGACAAAGCAGTGGCATTTCCCTCTGAGAGAGTTTTAAAAGAACTCAGGCAGTTTTCGGAATGAGTTGGTTTGGGTCACGTGACTTTTGGAAGAGTAAAATGTTAGCCTGACTGTACGACACTTCTTGAACTTCTGTTATGACCATCTGTCCTCAGAAAATGGGGAAGCATACAGTTTTATACCTGTATTTTGTCATGTGCCTACAAAATGCTGTCTTAATATTCTTTCTTTAGAGGAAAAACAGCAAAAGTTAAACATGTTTGGAGTTTCGATAATAAGTATGTTTTACGTTACAATGTACCAGAGATCAGAGACATGGAGCCCTCAGCACAACCTGGCCAAAGAACCAGCGAACAGCAAGACCGAGAACTTCAATCCCCTCCCACACCCCCGACTCAGTTCTCAACCGACATAAAACCAGCTGAGGGTGGCTGTTCAGTTAAAATCTGATTTTCAGATAAATAGCATTTTTTTCAAAGTATAAGTGTATTTCATGCAATATTTGGGGCATACTACAAAATTGTTTGCTGTTTCCCTGAAATTTGGATCTAACTGGGCATCCTGTATTTTATTTGTATTTCACCCCACCGAGCCAGCAGTGCTGAGGGCCCGACTGGGTCTTAGGAGGAAAGAAACATGTCAAGAGAGTTCTCAGATGCTGGCATCACATCAGAGGGCAGGGATAGATAACACTGGTTAAGATGCCAGGGGTCCAACTGCCTGAGTTCAGATCAGGGCTCCACCAAGCTCACTGACTCTGGGCAAGTTGCTTAACCTCTGGCCATCAGTTTCTTATCATAGCGATGGCAATGGCACATAGGGTTGTTACAAAGATCAAATGAGTTAATGCTGGTGAAGTCTCAGAGCAGTGCCTGGTATATAAGCAGTCTTTATTATTATAACTGTCAGCTTCCAGTACTACAAGCTGGGCTGCGAGGCTGGACCTGCTTCTGATGGACGGAGGTGGCGAGGGAGGGGTCGTGAAGGGAGAGCCAGAGGACAGCCGAGGCCCAGTCGGGGCCGGGGCTGTTCCACGAAGCAGGCTGTTCATGGAGATGACACTCTGAAGCGTGCCTCGACGCCAACAGCCTCCTTATAACAAGACAACGTGAGAAACGGGGTCCGCCTGCCCAGCCACATCACGTCATCGAGAACCCACCACGAGCCACACGCAGGAGGTGTGGCTCGCTCCTGCTCGTGCCCGCTGGCTCCTCGCCTCTGCTTCTGTCCAACTCTGTGCTCAGTGGCATAGCACTGGGAGGCTGCAGTCAGTCACAGGGGGCAGCTGTATACCACAGAAATCAGCAACCTTGACGATCAGGGCCCTCTTCTCCCCTCCCGGAGCCATCGCTGAAAGAGCACCGAGATGGCCCAAGTATGCCACCTTGATGCAGAGACAGGCGGGGGTGGCTGAGAGAATGACGCTCCTTCTCCATTTTCCCTTTTGGCTACAGAACTCAAATAAAGAGGCCTCTTTCATTTGTAAAAGCCTGATGTCCAAGGGCTTGATTCAGTTAAAACATGAGGGTGAGCTAAGGAAGAAATGAATCTGGCACTCTCTCCACGTCTTAAGGAAATTCAGAAGCCGGGGGCGCCTTGGGGGTTCAGTTAAGCATCCGACTCTCGGTTCCAGCTCAGGTCATTATCTCACGGTTTGTGAGATTTAGCTCCGCACTGGGCTCTGCGCTGATGGTGCAGAGCCTGTTTGGGATTCTCCCTCTCTCTCCCTCTCTCTCTCTCTATCTCTCTCTGCCCCTCCCGTGCTCACTCGCTCTCTCAAAATAAACTTTAAAAAAATTTTTAAATTAAAAAAGTGAAGTTCAGAAGCCACTCTGCAACACCTATTAACCTGTGAGAATATCAAAATAAAAATTCTTTCGATAATCTCATTTAACAACATGAAAATTATTCTTTTGTTTTGACCGGTTCCTTCGTTCGTATCCTTGAGGCCTTTTCTTCCCCTCCCTCTCTTCTTAACCAACATAGGCACGTGCAGGTTGAAGTGTGAGGACTTAAAATAAAAGCTACTGGATGTACACATCAAACATCTATTCTAGAACACAACCTACCCCCCCCCACCCTCTTCCTGCTCCCCCAAATGACACACACCCCCAAAGCCCAAACCAAACACCTCTTCCTGTCTTTCCCAGGAACTCGGGCTTCAGTGGGGGGACCATCTTCAGCTCTTCCCTCTCCTTCACCCACCATCCGGTCAAGGAGGCCTGTCAATTCTCTTAAAGCCCCATGTCCTCCTTCCTTTCACTTCTACTAACACACCCTAGATCGTCCCCCTCATGTTACTTCAACTACTGCAAAAGCCTACTAACCGTGACCAACCACTAACCTTGGTTAGCTTTACCTACTGCTCCGTGCCGTGCTATATATGAGCGATCGTCTCCCTAAATACACGCATTATTTCACCCTCCTCTTAACACACCCCACTCTCCCCCCCACCCACAGGTAAGCTTTCCTTCCTGCAGACCCTCTCTGATCATCAGTGCAGCCTGCCTTTTCCAGCCAGATTGCCCATCAGTCAGTCCTCCACCTCCTGAATCTTTTAACTCCAGCCCAACTGCCTCCTCTTTGTTCCCAAAGAATCCAAGCACCCCCCCTCTCCCTTGGAGCACGTCTTCCCTGAGACGCCCCCACCTGAACACCCTTCTCCTTGGGCTGACCTGTGCAAAGCCTGCTCGTGGCTGGGTTATGTGTCTAATTTTCCTCCCTCCTGAAATCCCACCAAAACTTGAGTGAAGACGTTTTTGTTGTTCTTAAGGCTCTAAAGCCCCTAGGACAGAGAGACCAGGAGAGGAGACCACGGCAACATCACTGTGGAAGCCAGAAGGCAGCTCACACCATCTGATGAGAAGGCCTCTATCTGGGAGTGGGAAGGGTGCATACCCACTGGTTTCCTCCTGCAGAATCCACCAGAGGCCAGGGAACCGTGGCTCCAGGTCCCCAGTGCCTAGGGCTGAACGGCTTTTCATACAGCTAGGGACCACCCCCCTCCTGCCCTCTCCTGAAGACGGTTTACTCTCTGGAGACGGTAAAGCCCAGGGTCTACATTGGAGGATAGGAGGCATAGCCGAGGGCCTGGGCACCTTGTCAAAAATGGTGGAGGAAGGTTAAGTAAGCCCATGCGTCCTGTCCCCTCACCCCACTCTGCTCCTATAACACAGCAGCCGGCCCTTCCTCTCCTCGGAGACCTGACCCAGCTCAAGAGGGAAAACCTCAGGATATTGACGCTGAGGTTCCCCAACAAATGGCACATGCATCAGCCACCATGCAGGTCAGAAACGGGGCTCTCAGGCAGCTTTTAGCCCCTGCTAACAATCAAGAGCAGGCCACCAAAGGTCACCGGGCGGCTGAGGACAGAGGCCTTCAAATGGAGAGACCAAAGGAAAGTAGCAGAAAAAAGCAACTGGGAGGAAACAGCCTGAGCAAGGAAAAAAAAAGGAAAGAAAAAACACAGACACCCATAATATCCTCAGAGAAATCAAAGATTACACCAGCAAATCAACAGACAACTACACACATATTGTTAAAGAACCATTCAGGCAGCAAAAAGAGTTCTTGGAAATTAAAAATATGACCGGAGAAACGAACAAACGAATCAACAGAAAGAAGCCAAGGTAGAGGAGACTTCCTAGAAACGGAAGCAGAAAGACAAAGAAATGGAAAACAGGCCCAAGAGTGAAAAGGGACAGACCAAGTGCTCCAGGGGCCAAGTGACAGGAGTGTCAGAACAAGAGAACAGAGGAAAAATGAAAGATTTCAAGAAACTCCTGGATGTCCAAGAGAACATCTCCACACAGAAGGACACGCCATGAGCCAACAGGATGGATGAACCCAGACACACACCAGGCAGGTCGTGAAACTTCGGGTCCTGGGAGCTTTCAGAAAAGGGGGAGAAGGAAAAAGGACACAGAGAATCAGACATCAGCAAGGTTTTGGATTTCTCAACAGCAACTCAGGAGGCCAGAACAGTACAAAGCAATCCTTCAAAACTGCAAAGGAAAAATGACTTCCTTTTCCAACTCCTTATCCAGCTCAACTACCAACTACTTATGAAGGTAAAATGAAGGCAGGGGCTGCCACGCCGGACTCTCCCTGGCGCTCGACACTTCTTTTCTCAGAAAGCTACCTTGGAGGAGCTCCACCCAAGCAAGGCCACGGACAGGCCCACGAGGGTGGCAGGAGCTGCAGCGAGAGGCGGCAGGAGACCCCGGGGAGCACGCACGTGGGGAGAGGGGGGCGCCGGGCAAGGCAAGGACCTGGCAGGACCCCTCCGTGGGGGCACCCCGCCCTCCAGGGGACCTGAGGGGAAGTGGAGCCAGCTTTCCTGCTGGTGGGCCCCACGGCAAACCTAGCCGAATGTGACTGCAAGGCACAGAGGCGGCATGAGTGACACCCTAGCCCGAGCCGTCTGTCCCCAAGCACCAGCAGGGAAATATGTCAAACCTGCCCCACTGACAGCAGTTCTCCTACAGAGACACACATTTGCTCGGCTGCGGGTAGAATACCCTAGAATTCCCCCCAGCAGGTGCCTCTAGGGAAGAGAGATGAGGAAAAGGTTTATCTTTCACCATTTACCCTTGTGACTTCACATCATGTAACTGATTATTCACAATACGAAGTAAATGCAACATGTGACGAGGGGATCCTCCTACTCTCGCGGCCCCTTCTTGGTTCCGCACCCACACCGCTGAGCCAGGAGGATGTCTGGTGTCCCCTTCCTGCTGCTTCTCACCGGGCGCTAGTTAGCTAGTGCTGGTTAAGGCTGGACCTCAAGCTCTCTGTGGTCAGGTTGTCACTTGTCTCTGCACTTGCTCCAGCAGCGCGGCAGAGGGAGGTTCATTTTCTGCCGTCTGGATACCAGGCCCCTTCTCGTTCGCCCTAATTCACACTACAATCCCAGGGGGTCGACCCTCGCTTCACCGATTAGAAAAATCCACCTTGGAAAGACCCACAGGAATAGCCAGCTCAGTATCACCGAGCCCATCCAAATCCGCAGCCCCTGTTTTTCACGAGAGTACCCAGTTTGTTTGGTGCCTGGTTCACAGCAGGGTTCCAGAACTGTTCACCTGAACCAAAATGCAACTGGGTTGGAATTAAAATTTTCTAGGGGGTCTTTCCATGCTCTGAGACCCAGAAAAAGAGGCCAAGAGCTCAGTGGCCGATGCAGGTGGCATCTCTGCCCAGCGCCGGCCGTTACAAAACAGGTAAGAGCTTCCTAAGTCACAGACTTAGCCTACAGGGGACTAGGTCGTGGGTGGGGGAGAGGGGGTGGCATTCAACAGTTTACGGAGATAAATAATCACATACCATATGGTTCACACACTGTAGTACAATTCAATGGCTTTTAGTACACGGAGTTGCACATCCATCACCACAATCAGTTATAGAACGTGTTCAACCCACACCCCACCCCCACCGACTCCCAGCTCCCCCAGCCTCTCGGCCATCACTAACCTGACTCTCTCTCTATGGATTTGCCTATTCTGGACATCTCATATAAAAGGAATAACAAGGTCCTTTGTCACTGGCTTCTTTCACCCAGCCTAAGGGGTTCAGGGGCCATCATGTTGCAGCAGGAGTCAGTACGTCGTTTCTTTGAATTGCCACGTAATGTCCCGTTGCATAGATAGGACACATTGTATTTATCCACTCATCAGTTGATGGACATCTGCGTTGTTTCTACCTTTTGGCTATTATGAACAAAGCTGCTATGAACATCTGGGAGCAAGTGTTTGGGTGCACGTGTGTTTTCATCTCTCTTGGGCAGGCATGTATTAGCCGGCTCACATGGTAACTCTATGTTTAACTGCCAGACTTTTCCACAGCAGCTGCTCCATTTCATAGTCTACCAATTCCTCCACATCCTCACCAGGCCTTATTATCTGTCTTTTTGGTTAGCCATTCCAGTGGGTATGAAGTAGTATCTCATTGTTTTGGTTTACATTTCCCTGATGGCTAATGATGCTGAGCATATTTTCATGGGCCATCTGTCTATCTTCTTTGGAGAAAAGTCTACTCAGATCCCTTGTCCGTTCTTAAGTTGGATTATTTGTCTTTTTGCAATTGAGTTGTAAGAATTCTTTATATATTCTAAATACAAGGTCTAGATGCAAGTTCCCTCTGAGACATGAGATTTACAAAAATTTTCTCCCATTCTTTGGGTTACCTTTTTGCTTTTGTGAGTGTCCTTTGCTGCACAGAAGTTTTTAATATTGAGAAAGTCCAGTCAATTTTTTTTTTATTGTTTGTGCTTTTGCTGTTGTAGATTAGAAACCACTATCTACCTCAACATCACAAAGATTTATGATTGTTTCCTTCTCAAAGTTTTATAGTTTTAGCTTTTGCATCCAAGTCTTTGATCCTTTTTTTTTTTTTTTAATTTTTTTTTTCAACGTTTTTTATTTATTTTTGGGACAGAGAGAGACAGAGCATGAACGGGGGAGGGTCAGAGAGAGAGGGAGACACAGAATCGGAAACAGGCTCCAGGCTCCGAGCCATCAGCCCAGAGCCTGACGCGGGGCTCGAACTCACAGACCGCGAGATTGTGACCTGGCTGAAGTCGGACGCCTAACCGACTGCGCCACCCAGGCGCCCTCTTTGATCCTTTTTGATTTCTGTCTGTGGTGTGAGGTAGGGGTCCAATTTCGTTCTTCGTTCTTTTGCATGTGGATATCCAGTTGTTCCTGTACCATTTGTTGAAAAGGCTATTCTTTCCCCCATTAAATTGTCTTGGCACCCCTGTCAAAAGCGAACTGACTCTAAGTGTGACAATTTACTTCTGGGCTCTCAATTCTATTCCACTGACCTACATGTGTGTCTTTAGGCCAGCACCACACTCTCTTGATTACAGTAGCTTTGTACAAAGTTTTGAAATCAAAGTGTGAGTCCTCCACTTGTGTTCTTTTTCAAGATTCTTTTGGATATCCGCTTCCCTTGCATTCCCATGTGGATTTTAGGACCATTGTGTCAATTTCTGCAAAGAAACGCAGCTGGGATGGTGAAAGACTTTGCACTGAATCTTTAGAACAATTTGGGGAGTACTGCCATTTTAATAATATTAACACTTCTGATCCATGAACATGGTGTGTCCATTTATTTAGGTTTCCTTAAATTTATTTCAACAATGCTTTAGGCTCTTGTAAGTTTTACACTTCACGTTTTTTGTTAAATTTATTCCTAAGAGTTGTATTCTTCTTGATGCTATTATATATGGAATTGTTTTCATTTTCAATTTGTTCATTGCTACTGTATAGAAATACAATTGATTTTTATATATTGATCTTATGTCCTGCAACCCTGCTAAACTCCTTTATTCATTTTAACAGATTCTGAGTGGATTACTTGGGTTTTCCTATACAAGATCGTGTCAGCCGCAAATAAAGATACTTCTTTTTTTCCAATCTGGATGCCTTTCATTTCATTCTCTCTCCTAATTGCCTTTGATGACCAAATTTAAACTGGTGACTAATTTTGATTTGGAGATAGCCCCTTCCCAGAAGCAGCAGCTCCTCTGACCCACAGGAAGCCAGAGCCCTCATTCCTGTGCTTGTCACGTCTGTTAAGTGGATGTTTCCACACAGATTTAGCCTTTAGGAGAGGCTTCCTGGTTGGTTACTCTCCACTCACCTACCCACATCCCTCTGCCCTGCACCTAGGGAAGCTGTGACGTGTGAAAGGGCTCCCTCTGCAGGGTGGCTTCCCACAGGTTCAGCCAATGGGAAGCACAGGAGGAGAGGCAGCATGGGTATATCTTTTCTATGGGCTTGGGTGCCACAGTCCTGACCGGGTGCATCCTGCCACTATGACAGTCCCTGCTGGGCATTCCTGCCTCCATGCTGCCAACCCTCCCTGAAGTCTAGAGGAAGCACTATTTCCTCTCCCGACCCTGTCAAGCCTTGTGGAAGTGATGGCTTCCCACTGCTGTCTGTTCTGGGTGCCTCGATTCCCCTGGTTTGGTGCCTGATTTGCCTTGCCTGATTAATTCAGTTTCTCAGAATCAGTGTGTGACCTCAACCATTCCTGGCCAGGCTTTACTGCTATTCTGCTAGATACCACGCCCCAAGCATCCCTCTGGGAGGAAGGGGTAGAACCTGGCTCAGACAACTTGGTTTTCTGGGTAAACTGATCACATAAGTGCCCAGTCCATGAGCCAAGGAGACAGTGAGGAAACTCAATGGCAAAGTGCTTCAGTGTCCAGAAGGAAGGAAGTAAAAAGCAACTCACATAGGATATGACCTTGACCATGGCTGCTGCTGCTTATTCTCCCTATTCTTGATCCAGGAAAACATATCTTTGCAGCCCCCTGATCTGACCTTTCACCCTCTGCTTTGGAATTTAAGCACAAAAACTGGACTAGAGGCTTTTCCAAGATAGAGTCCTAGGCATCCACTATTGTTGGTTTTACCTTTTTACTTAAATGAAGTTAGTTAACATACAGAGCAATATTGTTGGTTTTATCCTAATGACCACAGCCATGTGGCAGGATGTCAGAAGCACTGATAACGTTCGCACGGGCTACGTGCTGCACACCATCTCATTTAATCACCCAAAACCTTATCTGGAGGGTTACAGCCCCAGCTTTGTAAGTAAAGAAACAGAAACTCAAGACAAATAGCTTGGTCATGGTTTCAAAGCCCAAAGGCACCCATAGTCCAGTCCGCCCATCATCCCAAATGGTGCCTCACTCCTGGCCTTAATTCCCAGGAGCCCCCTGTGGACACCATCCTCTCCCCTTCTTGCCTCTTGACCCCCAACTACCCTTCCTCAACCATCACACTTGCCCTGGCCACACCTCGGCATTCCATCACCGTGTGAAGGGCTGCCTCCTCTCTCTAGCTGGCTCAGTGTCACATCTGGGCCACCCCCTCTACCACACTTTCCCTCACAGGTTAACTGTGCCTCATCACGGTCAAGCTCCCCATCAGTGGACTGAGCACCCAACTGAGTGGAAGAGAAACTTTCCCTAGGGTGTTCTGGAGTTCCTCAGAAATAACCAGAGGCTCCCATGCTCACAGTGGCCTTTACCCTGCCCTGCACACCCAGGGAGGAGGGGAAGGCAGGGGAGGTGATGGCAGGGGAGGTGATGGCAGGGGAGGGGATAACAGGGTGCCTGCCAGGAGCTCCAACCCCTACCCTACTGGGCAGGTTCTAACTTGTCAAGACTCCCTTTCCTGCTCTGCTGGCATGTTCGTCTGAATACAACAGTTTCTCCCCAGTGTTGAGGGCAGCATCCCAGGCGAGAACTTCAGGCTTTGTGGGAACCAGGCTTTTGGGACCTGAGGTAGTGAGTGAATTAGGAAAGACCCAGGCGGCAGACTGCCTTTCCCATCTTCTCAGTCCCAACCCGAAAGCTACCTACTCCAAGCCGTCTCCTCAGTGTTGCCACCCTCCATCTGAGGGAAGAGGTCATGTGTTACAATAGTTGTAAAAACAATAATGGCTGTAAGTGTCTGTAAAGTGCCAGGCCCTGCACTAGGTCATCCCCCAACACTTATAAGGTGGGTATTGTTGCGTTTGGCAGTTTTATTGACCTGTAACTTGTATACTATATTTAACAACAATATACTTCTGGCTCTCTGCAGTTTATAAGGTACTATTTATTTATTTATTTTTAAGTTAAGAGTCCAGTAAGTATTTTTTGTTTTGTTTCGTTTTTTTAAATGTTTATTTATTTGAGAGAGAGAGAGAGGGAGACAGAGAATCCAAAGTAGGCTCCGTGCTGACAGCAGAGAGCCTGATGTGGGGCTTGAACTCACAAAACATGAGATTATGACCTGAGCCAAAGTCGGTCGCTTAACCAACTGAGCCACCCTGGCATCCCAAGATACTTTAAAAGACACTGCCATTTGCTACTAACATCAACCTTGCCTAGTAGGAAGGGCAGGCATTACCTTCATTTTGTTTATTTTTTTAAAGTTGTATTTATTCTGAGAGAGAAAGAGAGACAGAACGAATGGGGGAGGGACAGAGAGAGAGAGAGACAGAGAGACAGACAGACAGATGGAATGGGGGAGGGGCAGAGAGAGGGAGAGAGGAAGAATCCCAAGCAGGCTCTACACCCTCAGCACAGAACCCGATGGGGGCTCAAACCCACAAACTGTGAGATCATGACCCAAGCCAAGATCCAGAGCCAGATGCTTAACCGACTGAGCCACCCGGGTGCCCCATCTTCATTTAATAGATAAGGAAAGCCCCATCCGCTGACCCACATCACTTCTTGCACTCCTTGCTGCTGCTGACACCACCGTGTTCTTTCACACCACACACTGTGTCAACAGTCCCAGGAGCTGGAAGGGCAGAGGGAAAAGCAGCCGGGGTCCTGGGTGGGGGGCGGTGAGGTCTGGCAGGAACCTCCCTCTCTGCAGGGCAAGAGAAGCCGAGACAAGGTGCAGGTGGGGGCCAGATGCTGCTGTGATTCCACGGAAAGGGCAAAGTCTTAGTCAGAAAAGTCAGGTTCAAATTCCAGCTTTGCCGCCATCTGGTCGAATGACCTTGAGGATCACTCCACCTCTCTGCACTTATGTGATATATTGATAGAGGAACTACAGGATTTGGTTTTCCTCCCTGACTCCAGGCACAGAGTACCTAAAACCCTTGGAATTTCCTGAGTGGTAGGGGAGTCCAGAACAACTTTTCTTATTCATAACAACCCCCTTTCTAAGGCATCTGAGCTGATGCTAATGAAGGGGCTCCTGATGAGCCTCTAGATAGCTTTGGGAACAAACCATCAGTAGAAAGCTGCAACTTTCGAGCCCCACATGGGGTTCTGTGCTGATGGTGTGGAGCTTGCTTGGGATTCTGTCTCCCTCTCTCTCTGCTCCTCCCCTGCTTGCTCTCTATCTCTGTCTCTCAAAAATGAATAAACATTTGAGAGGAAAAAAAAAAAAACAAACCTCTAAACAAGGAGGTTCAGAGAGCTTCCAGGATGGTGAACGCATCCACACACGCCAAGAGGATGGTGCACCCCAATCCATGCGGACAGAAGCTCCTGCACGCAGGACTCTTCCAGACTTCACCTATATCCGTCCTAATCTGGCTGTCCAACTGGATCCTTTACAATAAACTGGAAGGAAAGCACTTCTCTCAGTTCCATGAACAGTTCTAAAAAGTTATCAAACCATGGGGTGCCTGGGTAGCTCAGCTGGTTAGAATGTCCAACTTTGGCTCAGGTCATGATCTCGTGGGTCGTGAGTTTGAGCCCAGTGTCGGGCTCTGTGCTGACAGCTCAGAGCCTGGAGCCTGCTTTGGATTCTGGGTCTCCCTCTCTCTCTGCCCCTCCCCTAGTGTGTGTGTGTGTGTGTGTGTCTGTCTGTCTCTCTCTCTCTCCTTCCCTCAAAAAAATGAATAAACATTAAAAAAAACCTTTTTAATTACCAAACCTGAGATGGGGATCACAGTCATCTCCAACTTATCGCTAGTTTGTTAGAGGTCCAAAAAGGCAATCGCGAAAGTCCTACAATTAGCGTCAGGTGGATACTGTCTTGTGCGACTGAGCGATTCACCCATGATGTCTGTGCTAACTCTGGGTAGTGTCAGAACTGAATTGCGTTGAAGGATTCCCAGTTGGTGTCTACAGAAAACTGGAGAACCAGTTGGTGTGAAGAAAAAACCACCCATATATTTGTTGTCAGAAGTATTATGAGTAGAAAATGGCTCAGAACCTGTTAGTCCATCAATGGAACATCAATTGCAACGCAGAGGATTGACAATTAATCAACCTGCCATAAATGAAACCTCAGACCATTCTCCTTCAGTGTTGTAAACTATTAAGCCTCAATACATACTCCAAGGGCTATGATTAGATTTCATACAATTAGAGCCATCAAATGTTTATTGAGCACCCACTGCCCATAACACATACTTGAGAGACAGAAGATAAGCTAACACATGGCCTCTGCCTTCAATGAACTTTCTGGGGGCACCTGGGAGGCTCAGTCGGTTAAGTGGTCGACTCTTGATTTCAGCTCAAGTCATGATCTCACAGTAGTGAGATCTAGCCTCTCGTTGGGGTCTGCACTGGGCATAGAGCCTCCTTGGGATTCTCTCTCCCTCTCCCTCTCCCTCTGCCCCGTCCCCACTCACGCTCACGTCCCCACTCATGCTCATGTGAGTGAGTGCACTCACTGTCTCTCAAACAAACAAACAAACAAACAAACAGATATCTTAAAGCCTTTCAAAAAATTCTTTTCCATCTGGTGAGGAGACAAGACTAGCGCATTTGAAATATAAGGGATTGGGGTGCCTGGGTGGCTCGGTTGAGTGTCCAACTTCGGCCCAGGTCATGATCTCACAGTTCATGAGTTCGAGCCCTGCATCGGGTGTCTCTCTCTGCCCCTCCCCTGCTCTCTCTCTCTCTCTCTCTCTCAAAAATAAATAAACATTAAAAAAAATTTTTTTAAAGAAATATAAGGGATATTAAACAGCCAGCATATGCAAAGGAACTGTTTGGAGATAAAAGGGAGATGGGGGAAGAGTAAAACGGTTGAGGACAGCTAAGTGTCATGGAGGAGGGGCTTGATCTGGGTTCAGAGGAAGAACCCATTCCAGAGGCCCCAGTGGGTGGTGGCACCTGGCCCACAGGACATCAGCACCTGCTCAGCATGGACCAGTGGTGACAGGCAGGGCCAATCAGACTTTCCCTGTAAGCATGGTCTTGCCTGATTAGTTTAGAGTCAGGGTCGGGTGATACCAAGTAGATGCTGATCAGGTGAGGAACCAACAAAAGATGAAACTGGAGAGGTTTAGTGAAGTGATAAGCAGAGAAAAATTGTTCATTCCTTCACTCACTCAATATTGATTGAGCCTTTGCAATATGCCAGCTACTGTTAGGGACTGGAGATACAGCTGAACAAGAGAGAAGAGGTCCCTGCCTGCATGAAACTGACTATTTCCTACTAGTCAGGAGGAGATCAAGGGCACAAATGAGATCATTCCAGACCCAGCCACTCAGATAAATTAAGCACTGACTGTCTTCTTGCCTCAGACTTCCTCCTGATGACAGGACTCCTTTTGAGTCACCCAACAGAGAATAAAGTCATAGAAGCCACATCCCTCCATCCCTGGTCCAGAACACGAGGAGAAAAGGCACATTTCTTACCAATTTTGCTCTGGTAAGTTTGGGACAAAGCAAAGGGAAAAGTAAGTCCTCCTTCTCACCTGTTCCTCAAACCACACACACACACACACACACACACACACACACACACACACACACACTCAACCTGTTACTCCCTTCTTGAATTTTTTTTTTTATGTTTATTTATTTTGAGAGAGAGAGAGAATCCGAGGCAGGCTCCATGCTGACAGACCAGGAAATGGGCTTGATCTCACCATGAGATCATGACCTAAGCTGAAATCAAGAGTCAAATGCTTAACTGTCTGAGCCACCCAGGCACCCCTCCCTTCTTGAATTCTTATCCGGACCTGGAGGAATCTGGCCTGTTTGCAGTGGAAGATAACCAGAAGCCATTTCAGGCCTGAGTTTCTCCTCCTCCTGAACCGAGGGAAAGGTTTTCTTCTAAGCAAAAGTTGTCTCCCTTTGGATCTGAGCAGTGGGTCCTGCTCAAATGCCAGAAATCTGTTCTCCCAAAATGTGGGTAGTTACATGCTTTCTCTTCACTGCTGTCTAGAACGTAATCACAAACTCAGCTCTTGAAGAGAACTGATCTTGGCCCTTCCATTTCAGATTCCTGAAGGAGAGCCAGGCCTCCCTGTTCTGCAGCTCCAGAGCATTTCGTCAAGGCCGAAACTGGCCAAGGAACTGGGGCACAGCACGTGTAGACCCCTGGGCCCCTGATCTGGTGCTGTACTAAGAGCAGACCCTTCTCCTGACCACTTGCCGCTTCACCATTTCCACAAGGGACCCCAGTCAAGGGAACCACAGGGCCTTTCCCCCAGATATCACCACCACACAAAGGCACTCGGGCCCAGAGCTCAGAGCCCCTAGGCCCATCTTCCTCTATCCCCAAGTTCTCAGGCAGAACCCATTTCCACTGTCAAATAGGGTTTGCCCACTTTGGGCTCCTCGGTTTTGTCCATTCCTTTCCAGAGCTGTCCCCACAGGCCTATGAGCAATGATCCAGCCCACCCTTCCCCTGGATTCTTGTCTCTAAGGACTGTTCCCAGAATCCCTCTGCCCTCTTCTTTCCTAAGTAGCAAGTTCCAAAGGGAAGAGAAACAATGACCACAGTGTGTACACAGCCCCACCCGGGACAGTGTGCCTATGACCGCTGAGAGGTGGTCCTCTTACCATTACAGGTGGTCTGCAGAGCCCTAGGGAGGCCACGGCGTTCCTGGTACTGGAATACCCAAATCTGGGCCCTCTACCCGCCGCCTGTTTATAATTGACGCCGCCTGTTTATAATTGATGTTCTAGGTTAAGCCTCTGTCAATGACTCTCTAGAATTATCCCCTCCCTACAGCTCAGAGGAGAGAGCCAATCTCTGGCCCAGGAGTTGACCTTGAACAGCCTGTTTGAGGGAAGGGAGAAAACAAAACCAGGTCAGGGGTGAGCTGGGAGAGGGCAGTCAAAACCACTGCCCACAGATTAGCGGAAGGATTAAAGGGCAGTGGTGTTTGGCTTTTACAAAGGAAAGAAAGCCAGGGATAGGAGAGTCAGCCAGATGAGAGAGCTTCTGGCCTAAGAAAAGGAGCAGAGAAGGGTGCCTGGGTGGTTCAATCAGTTAAGCATCTGACTTCGCCTCAGGTCATGATTTCATGGTTTGTGAGTTCAAGCCCCGCGTTGGGCTATCTGCTCTCTGTGGCGCAGAGCCTGCTTCGGATCCTCTGTCCCCTTCTCTCTCTGCCCCCCGCCCCCTGCTCTTCTGTCCCCTTCTCTCTGCTTCTCCCCACCCCCCCCCCATGTTCTATCTCTCTCAAAAATAAACACTAAAAAAAAAAAAGAAAGAAAAGGAAAAGAAAAGGAAAAAAAAGAAAGGAAAGGAGCAGAGGATCTGACAGGAGAAGAAAAAATGAGGAGTTTGATGTCTTCTTCCTCTTGCTGAGACCTAAGTCTCAAGTTGCCCCCCTGGGATCTGGAGACACCCTGGTCCTTTCTCCTCTGGGGCCAGGAGACAGGATTCCTCACAAGGGCACATGTTACCTAGCGGCTCTTATGGGCTCTTGGCCTCGTCTGACTTCATTAGCAAGGTTTTTAAATGCTTGAACATACTATTAAACCCACTCAGATCGATGCATTTAACACAGTGTTATCCCCACGACCTCTCCAGTCCTGAATAGGGATACAGCTCCTACCCCCTGATGCCACCCCATACCACCAAAACAAAAACCAGCCCAGGCTGAGCTCAGACAAGAGTTCTTGGAGGAAGCACAGTCAATAATGCACATCTCTATCTTTGCTTAGCTCCCTGAACCCGAGGTTAATAAGTCAGAGAGGCCTTCTCTGCTTCTGAGTTCTTGCTCTCTGCCAGGGCAGGGGGCATCCAGAGAAGGAGGAGGGATAATCCAGGGATGGTCCTGCTAATGAAATGTGGGTGCACCTGCTCTGGGCAGAGGTTCTAAGTCAGGAGGAAGTCCGAATGTCAGGAGTCTCTGGGAGACCCACGAGTTAAAGGCAAACTCATTGTGGGAGGGAACCTGCTCACTCCTCTGGGATCCAGGACCTCAACCCTGCACAGGTACTCTGTTCCCACCTTGTGCCCATCTTTCTCCAGAGCCGACAACAAGCAGCGTTCTGCTTCCAAGGAGGGGTGTTAACCACTAATAAACCCTGACAAAGGCAGGCAGCTGCAGATCCCGGAAGAGGAGGCCAGTGACACTCCGGAGGGGCCCTGCCCGGGAACAGTAAGAGTAGAGGGTCGGCTGGAATGCCGAGGCGAGAAACCGGCAGAGGCTCCCTGCGTACGGCACCCTGGCTTCCGAGCCGAGACAGGCCTCATCCTTCCCCGGCATCGGGACAGGCACCCGGTGCCGCTTCCCCGGCTGGAGGCGGAGCAGTGCCACGACTCCCACATCCACCTTGACGCTGCCGTCTGGCCGATGAACTGCTGAGAGGATCAGCCGGAGGCAAGAGTTGGCATCAGGCTGGCACACAGGCCTCGGCCTCATCCAGGGGCAGGGCCAGCAGCGAGACTGGTCTGAAGAACATTTCTACAGCATGAGATCATAGTCCAGTGCTTCACATACCTTACTTCAATCTCCTTAGACCACGGCGAAGACAGGACAGGGACATTTATCCCCATCGACAGAGGGGAACTGAGACCCTCTCAACACAAGTGCACAAACAGGTCCGAGAAGGACCGGACAGTCCGAGGCTACTTAGGAAAAGGCACAGACCCTGGGCAAGTACCCCTGGACACGAAGTGACCAAAATCAGGAAAGATGGGAATCCCTTCACCAATGCTCCGGATATGCTGGCAACACGGGTTCAGAGATGGGTGGTCCTTGCTGCTCACGAGGATAACCAGGCACAAGACAAGAACAGGGCTTCACGGTGAGAAGGACCTGGGCTTGGGTCTTAGCTCTGCTGTGTGACCCTGGGGGAGTCCCTTAACCTCCGAGTCTCAATTCTGTCATTTGTAAAATGGGCATCAACAACACATACCTTGCAGGGCTGTTTGCGAAGGCTCAATGGATCAGATTATGAATAGCCAGTTTCTACTTCCAACTGTTCCCAATTTTTCTCACAGAAGTAGAACCTTCTTCATGAGAGAGGTGGGCAGACAGAAAGGAGAAACCTATCCTAACATTCTACTGTTTCCCCAACTTGTGTTAATCTTCCAGCATCGAAGAACTCAAGAAGGACGAGGGTTAAGGGGAAAGGCTGGTGGTTGAAGAGGCTCCGTTAGATGGCTGGGTACGTACCCACCTCTCCCTGTAATCTTCTCCCAGACACCCGCTGGCATCACAGAGGTGCTATGAAATCTGTACCTTTCTTCCCACAGCACCCAGGTCTGGGACGAGATCCAGAAGTAAGCCACCTAGCTTTGAGTGGGAATAGTCCCAGGAGCAGAGTCCTGCATTCTGAGAGGAACTGAGAAGACCTGGGCCCGTCTAGGGTCGGTCAGAGGAGACTGGGGAAAACTTCCAGTGGCACTGATGCCACTCCCCACGGGACACTTCTCCAGCTGCCTCTGCTCATGCTTTTCATTTCCAGCACATGCAGATCAGGCAGAACAGTAACCCTCACAGGTGTTCCTGCTCCTCCAGATAGAAGCTGCTTGAGACGCGGCCCATGTCTTACTCAGCTCTGCCTGCGGTGAGCATTTCACAGGACCAAAAATATCACCACCGGCGGCAATGGTGGCACCGTGTTTTCTGTTGAGCCCAGCACAGCCTGCCTAGATGTCTCTACCAGCAGTGGGGACACAGAACGCCTGAGGGACTGAGGAGTGGTCCTTGCCCTCAAGGCATTCAGGGCCAGGGAAGACACTAGACATGTAAAGAAGTGAAATGAATTGCTCAGCACGGTGACTACAGTAAATTGCATTGTATATGTGAAAGTTGCTAAGAGAGTAGATCTTGAAAGTTCTCATCACAAGAAAAACAAATGTGTAACTATGGATATTAACTAGACTTACTGTGATCACTTCACAATACATACAAACATTGAATCATTTCCCTGTACCCTTGAAAGTAGTATGTCAATTATCCCTCAATAAAGAAAAGTAAGCGAAGTATGGCGGGTGCTGTCATATAGAAATAAGTAGGGAGGGTGAGGGCCTAAGAAGCAGGTGTCAGGTCTAAGCTAGGGGTAGGTGAAGGGGGAATGGAGTACCCAGAAGGGCATCACAGAAGGTAGCCTGAAAGATGAGGAGAGGGACAGGTGGTCTGGAGGGAAAGGAGGAAGGGCAAGCATCCAGGAAGAGGGAGCCATGTGACGGGGACACCACCTGGCTTTGCGTGTTCACAAGCCATGCACACAGCTTGGCGTGGCTGGGGCGGCAGGTGCCAGAACAAGGCTGGGGAGGATGACGAGCTCACTGCATCACAGCGAAACATAATCATCTGTGCCACGGCTTTCAATCTAAGCAGAACATCCAGCATCAAAAACTGCAGCAATTAACTTTCTATACGATTGTAAAACACTGCCAAGGCCACCAGTTACTATTATTTCCTAGTTTGGGTGTTTTGTTTTGTTTTAGAAGAACAGAAGTGGGGGGTAAGGAGTCAGGGTCTGACTCAGTTAAACCAATGGCAAAGATATTCACTGCTGTTCTGGTTCATGGGTCACTCAGATGTGGAAACAACAGTGTAGACCCTGGGTGTGACAGACCAGATTCAGCAACTCCAAGATGGAACTATCTCTGTCTGTGCTCTGCTCTGGGGGTGGAGACGTGGCAGACAAGAGGCAGATCTTGCATCTGTCCCACACCACCAGGGCAGCTGGACCCCTCTAATGGCCTTGGTCCCCCATTCTTCTATATCACCCCAAATCCAGCCCCAGAGGCATTAAGGTTCTACCACTTCTATGAAGCAAAGCGGGAAGGTAGAATGTCTTTCCTTCATTCAAAAGCTTGTAAGGAATGTCCACTGGGTAATGAAAATGATGCTAGGTGCTCTGAAGAAACAGAGGGAGAGAGTCACCCCCAGAAAGAATCAGCAAGCCACTCGTTTTGACAGCAGCTCCAGGCCAATGAGCAAATGCTTCTGGACTGACCCAATTCAACCCTGGTGTTAATGAGCTTCACAATTTCTAAGACAGCCCCATTCCCTTCGTCCTCCCCACAACTCCCTCTTTCAGTACCACAGCTGGAGCTTTGGGAACGGTGTTCAATGTATAACTCACTCTTTGATTTGGGAGTTTACATGACCCTTTGAACTTTCCTCTCCTGGTCTATAAAATGCAGAGTGATCTGAGTCATCTTGTAGAGCTTCTCTGAGAACTTAACTAGGTCACGTATTTTGGAAATACCTAGGAGAGTCTGGCACATTAGAGCTACCCACAAAAGTAACCCCAATGGTCAGCCCTTGTGATAGCAGCCTTAATCCTTCTCTCTTCCCCTCACACTCTGGGGCTCAATATAAAAGGTAGAAACACAAACGCAAGTGGAGGGGGTAGGGGGCAGGAACAGTGTCAGTGCCGTACAGGATGATGCCTGGAAAGGGAACTGGACCGTGTATCAGAAAAATCCTGGTCCTACCTCTGCTACCACTGATCAGTGCTGTGCCAAGAGGCAAGTCACCGTGCACTCCGGGCTGCAGTTTCTTCAACTACTAGGCCAGAGACAGTAAGACCAGTCCTTCTTCACAAGAACAGTGTGAACAAAAAATAAACAAGAAATCTCTACTGCAGTGCACTGTGCTACCAAAGCGCCAGGCCCTATGGAGACTTGGTCTAGTTGAGGAGAGAGTCGGCAGGAGGGTTAAACGACAAAGTTAAGTCAATGTATATAGTAAGACAAGCATCAAAAAGAATAAAACAGTGAGGAACAAATATAACAAAAGAAGTGCAAGACTGGTACACTGAAAACTACAAAATATCACTGAAAAAATGTGAAGACCTAAACAACAACAACAACAAAACGCCTCATGTTCATGGATCAGAGACTTAACACTGCTAAGATGGAATACTCCCCAAACTGACTCAATGCAAAAGCCCTGTCAAAACCTGCAGCTTACTTTAGTTGCAGAAATTGACAAGGTGATTCTAAAATACATACAGAATGCAAAGGAAGCAGAACAGCCAAAAGAATCTTGAAAAAGAACACAGTTGAAGGATTCACACTTGCCAATTCCAAAACGTAATACAAAGCCATAGTAAACAAGATAGTGTGGGACTGGGATAGGGGACACATAGATGAATGGAATAGATTTAAGAGCCCATAAGACCCTCATATTTACAGTCAACTGATCTTCAGCAGGGTACAAAACAACTCAACAAATGGTGCTGTAACAGTGGATATATTCATAAGCAAAAGAATGAAGTCAGATCCCTACCTCACACCATTTATAGACACAAAATGGATCAGACTTAAACATAAGGGCTAAAACTATAAAACTGTTAGAATAAAATATAAATCTCTGTGGCCTTTGTTTCTTAGCTATAACAGAATAAGTACAAGCAACCAAAGAAAACAGAAATAAACTGGCTCCATCAAAATAAAAAACTTTTGTGCTCCCAAAGACACTAAGAAGGAGAAATGACAACCCCATAGAGTGGGAGAAATTTTTCCAAATCATATAATCTTATCAGGGTCTAATATCCAGAATATTCATTAAAAAAAAAATTTACAACTCAAAAATACAAACAACTTCACAAAAATGGGCAGAAGATTTGAACAGACATTTCTCCAAAGAAGACATACAAATGACCAATAAGTACATGAAAAGATGCTCAACATCATTAGTCATTAGGGAAATGCAAATCAAAACCACAATGAGATACTACTTCCTACCCACTATGGCAGCTATAATCAACAAGACAGACAATAACAAGTATTGGTGATGATACAGAGAAATCAGGACCCTCATACACAGCTGGCGGGAACAGAAAATGGTGCGGCCACCTTGGAAAACCGTGGAGTTCCTCAAATGATTAAATACAGAGTTACTGCATGACCCAGCTATTAGATACATACACAAGAAAAATGAAAAGACACGTCTACACAAAACATATATACAAATAAGCACAATGGCATTGTTCATAATAACCAAAAAGTGGAAACAACCCAAATGTCCAACTGGTGAATGGATAAACAAAATGTGGTATATCCATCCTTACAATGGAATATTATTTAGCCAAAGAAAAAATGAAGTACTATTACTTGTGACAAAGTGAGTGAATCTTGAAAACATCCAAATTTAAAAAAGCCGGAGACAAAAGGCCACATATTATATGATTCCATTTATATGAAATGTCTAGAAGAGGCAAACCCCCAGAGAAAGAAGGTAGATTAGTGGTTGCCAGGGGCTGGGGGTCACAGAATGACTTCTGATGGGCACAGGGTTTCCTTCTGGTGTGATGAATATGTTCTGGAACAGTGGTGTTGGTTACACAATACTCAATATACTAAAACCACTGAAGCACGCACTTTAAAAGGGTGAATTTTATGGACTTCAAGCTGTACTACAAAGCTGTAATCATCAAGACAGTATGGTACTGGCACAAAAACACACTCAGATCCATGGAAGAGAATAGAGAGCCCAGAAATGGGCCCACAAACGTATGGCCAAATAATCTTTGACAAAGCAGGAAAGAATATCCAATGGAATGAAAATAAATACAGTCTCTTCAGCAAATGGTGCTGGGAAAACTGGACAGCGACATGCAGAAAAATGAACCTGGACCACTTTCTTAAACCATACACAAAAATAAACTCAAAATAGATGAAAACCTCAATGTAAGACAGGAAGCCATCAAAATCCTCGAGGAGAAAGCAGGCAAAAACCTCTTTGATCTTGCCCGCAGCAACTTCTTACTCCACACGTCTCCAGAGGCAAGGGAAACAAAAGCAAAAATGAACTACTGGGACCTCATCAAAATAAAAAGCTTCTGCACAGCGAAGGAAACAATCAGCGAACTAAAAGGCAACCGATGGAATGGGAGAAGATATTTATTTGCAAACGACATATCAGATAAAGGGTTAGTATCCAAAAATCTATACAGAACTTATCAAACTCAACACCCAAAAAAACAATCCAGAGAAGAAATGGGCAAAAGACATGAATAGACACTTCTCCAAAGAAGACATCCCGATGGCCAACCGACACATGAAAAAATGCTCAACATCACTCATCATCAGGGAAAGACAAATCAAAACCACAATGAGATACCACCTCACATCTGTCAGAATGGCTAACATTAACAACTCAAGCAACAACAGATGTTGGCGAGGATGCGGAGAGAGAGGATCTCTTTTGCACTGCTGGTGGAAATGCAAACTGGTGCAGCCACTCTGGAAAACAGTACGGAGGTTCCTCAACAAATTAAAAATAGAACTAACCTATGACCCAGCAATTGCACTATTAGTATTTATCCAAGGGATACAGGTATGATGTTTTGGAAGGGGCACATGCACCCCAATGTTTATAGCAGCACTATCGAATAGCCAAAGTATGGAAAGAGCCCAAATGTCCATCGACGGATGAATGGATAAAGAAGATGTGGTATATATGTATACAATGGAGTATTACTCGGCAGTCAAAAAGAATGAAATCTTGCCATTTGCAACTACATGGATGGAACTGGAGGGTATTATGCTAAGCAAAATTAGTCAGAGAAAGACAAATATCATATGACTTCACTCATATGAGGAATTTAAGATACAAAACAGATGAACATAAGGGAAGGGAAGCAAAAATAATATAGGGCACCTGGGTGGCTTAGTCAGTTGAGCATCCAACTTCGGCTCAGATCATGATCTCATAGTTCGTGGGTTCGAGCCCCGCGTCGAGCTCTGTGCTGACAGCTCAGAGCCTGGAGTCTGCTTTGAATTCTGTGTCTCCCTCTCTCTCTGCCCCTCTCCCACTAGTGGCCTGTCTCTCTTTTTCTCTCTCTCTCTCTCAAAAATAAATAAACGTTAAAAAAAATTTTTTTTTTAAAGTAATATAAAAACAGGGAGGGGGACAAAATATAAGAGACTCTTAAATATAGAGAACAAACAGAGGGTTGCTGGAGGGGTTGTGAGAGGGGAGATGGGCTAAATGAGTAAGGGGCATTAAGGAATCTAGTCCTGAAATCATTGCTGCACCATATGCTAACAAACTTGGATGTAAATTTAAAAATAAATTATAAATAAATAAATAAATATAAAAGGGTGAATTTTATAGTATGTGAACTGTATCTCAAGTAAAGCTATTATAAAAATACATTTTTAAAATTAATGCACGTTAAACCTTAAGAAGTTAAAATCCTTGGACAAACAAAAATTTTGTGTTTGCTTCTTAACCACTAATCAGTAGTCTATATACTCCATGACCTCAGAGAGTCTTCTAGGAAGGAGTGGAGAGCTTTTTGTAAGCAAAGCAAATTCAGTGCTGGGTTACTGTGGAATGTGGTACCCTCACTTACATTTATTAATCTGTTTTAAGATAATAATAATAAATACCTTATAGGCTAACAAATATTTTTCATACAACTGGATTTTTAAAAACACTGGGAATGGGGCGCCTGGGTGGCTCAGTCGGTTAAGCGTCCGACTTCGGCTCAGGTCACGATCTCGCGGTATGTGGGTTCGAGCCCCACGTCAGGCTCTGTGCTGACTACTCAGAGCCTGGAGCCTACTTCAGATTCTGTGTCTCCCTCTCTCTTTGCCCCTCCCCTGTTCATGCTCTGTCTCTCTCTGTCTCAAAAATAAATAAACATTAAAAAAAAATTTTTTTTAAAAAAACAAAAAAACACTGGGAAGAGTGGTATTGTTTTACATTTTTTTTTTTAATCTCTTTAATGTCCAGCTTAATCAAAGATGCTGGATTTTCAGGGTACCCGGGTGGCTCAGTCGGTTGAGCATCTATCTGACTCTTGGTTTCAGCTCAGGTCATGATCCCAGTGTTGTGGGATCAACCCCCACATCGGGCTCCAAACTGAGTGGGGAGCCTGCTTGAGATTCTCTCCCTCTGCCCCTCTCCCCCACTTGTATGTGTGTATGCTCTCTCTTCTTCTCTAAAAATAAATAAATATTCTTAAATAAAAATAAAAAATAAAAAACAAAGATCCTAGATTCTCCTATCTGTGCTTCTACATTCAATCTGTTGTGATAAGTCATGCTTATGAAGAAAATCTGGACAACTCGCCCAGGCATGTATTTAGCAAAAGGGAGGAATATTTTAATAATAGCCTTTTCAGACAATTGTGGATACTCCTGTTTGATTCTACACCAAAACTTGACCAACAGTAGTTAATGATAACATGAAACAGGAAACCCTATGAACTTTAATGTACTCTGTTAGGTTTAAATCCACTGGCCCATCTTCAAATATAAATGGGCCTTTTACCCAACATGATTTTGTTGCACACTAGTCATTTAGAAAATACTGGTTCACTGACTCATGCTGATCTTCAAGATGTGGACACATTTTATAATAAAATGTCAAGATACCACATGTGTAATATTACCACCAAGATCATCAGAAAAGTCTAGGTACTGAAAAAAGCTGCCAAGCTCATGATGTTGGATATAAGCTTTCCAAAATTCCAACCGTGGCGCCACAGTTCTAATTTTGCCATTGGTAATAAATGCTATTAGTTGTTTTCTCTGAAGCAACAGGTTCCCTAGAACCATTTTTCAAGAAAAAGTCTGTCAAATACCCAAGTCTGAATAACCACAGCAGCCAGTTGTGCTTTCAAGTAAAAACAGCATTCCCTGGAAAAAGTGGCTAGTCCAGCTGGCAACCCAAAGAACCCCAGAAATGCTTGTCCTCAAGCCAACAAACGTAGTTCAGCCTGCGGAGCGCCTTCCCAGTTTATCACACAGAATATTAAGGACGCGCACACGCGCAGAGAAGAGTTAATGAAATGGCTCTCTTTCCGTAACCATCCTGAAGTGACCTCTGAAAATGGTTTGCTACTCACTTGACCCAGAAAATTCCACAAAATCATACAAATTGAGTGTTCAAATCTTCCTGTTCACTTTAAGAACACACATGAGGGGTGCCTGGGTGATTCACTCGGTGAAGCATCCGACTTCAGCTCAGGTCATGATCTCACAGTTTGTGAGTTCGAGCCCCGCGTCAGGCTCTTTGCTGACAGCTTGGAGCTGGAGCCTGCTTCGATTGTGTGTCCCTCTCTCTCTCTGCCCCTCCCCAGCTCTCTCTCAAAAATAAACAAACATTAAAAAAAAAAAAAAAAAAAAGAACACACATGAAATTGCCTAGGCCATCAAGGGTATGCATACCCGAATAGCCACCAAGTATCTGAAAAATGTCACTTTGCAGAAGCAATGTGTGTCATGAGGTGACTCAGCAATGGGTGGGGTTGGTAGGTGTGCCCAGGCCAAACAGTGGGGCTGGACACAGGATCGGTGGCCCAAAAAGAGTGCTGAATTTTTACTGTACATGCTTAAAAATGCAGAGGGTAATGCTGAACTTGAGAGTTTAGATGTAGATTCTCTGGTCATTGAGCACATCCCGGTGAACGAGGTCCTCAGGACGCAGCATAGAACTTTCAGGGCTCATGGTTGGATTAACCCGTACAATGAGCTCTCCCTGCCACACTGAGAGGATCCCCACGGAAAAAGAACAGATTGTTCCTAAACCAGAAGAGGAGGTTACACAGAAGAAAAAGATATCCCAGGGGAGTTAACGAAATGAACCATCTTCACTGAGGCTCCTCAAGGCCACTCAGTGAAGCCGGCTCTATGCAACAGCAAGCGTAAGGAGGCTAAGGGCTCTGTGCCCCCCGCAAACCCCCGCCCGGGCAGTCTGCTGCGGCTGCCCTGACTCCTGCAAAGGCACCAGCTTTGCCCACCTTGGCTTTTGCACCATCGGTGCAAATGTCAACACAGTGGAAAAGACAAGTCATCTCCTGGTATTATTGTGAAAATCATCCTGACTCAGGGACCCCCTTGAAATGGTCTTGGGGACCCCACTTGAAGAGACACTTGTCTAGGAGGCCACTCCCTACAGACTGGGAGAAGGGAAACCAACTTTAAAACAACCTTCTTCACCTCGTGACCTAAGAAGAGGCAAAGAGGTGAGCAGAGAATGAGACAGGATTCCTGTTCTGAGTCAGAGCAGGAGAACTGACTCAGCGCCCTTTCACTGACAGCCTGAAAGGGCCTGGGAGTCTGAGCGGGAAAGACTGCTCGCCTCGGATTTCAAAAGCTTACAAAGGAGCTCCTTCCCCGTTTGCTCTCCGCGCCCCCACACCACCCTTCCGTTCCTTTGACCCCAACACAGAAGAGGCACCTTCAATTCTTAGGACTGTCCCCCCTCCTCCCCCGTTTCCACACCAAAAAGGGCCAAGTGGCAACCGCGTGCAGGTGGAGGAGAACAAGGAGGCAAACGGAGAGGAGAGCAGCAAATCCCATCCCCCGCCTTTGCCAGGCGGCCCCCAGCCTGGGCTCACCCGGCATTCCCACCACATTCCCTTCCTGCGAATTCAGAGCAGGCCTAGATTCCTGCCAACTAGCTCCTCAACTCAATGTGAACACACAGTTCTCCCCGCTTTCCCTGCTGCCACAGCTAGGGTCTCCTGGTAGGGAAAGCCCCTTCTCTCAGCATCTCGGTTCTTACTCCCACCCACAGAGACGAACACAGACCCCCGGGCTCACAGCCCCAACTTTCCACAATATTCAGTAGAACGTGAAGTGAGAGTGAGATCGGATTTCTCATCCTAGACGTGACTGCTGCAACAGCCCCAGCAGAAAAGCCATGGGCCTGGGAGTTCCAACTCGGAAAACAAAGCGCCATTCAGGCCCTGGGGACAAACAACAGGCCCTTATCCTCTTCTGTGGTCTAGGCCAAGAGCTGCTAAGCAGAGCTGGCTGGGCCCAATGACTAGCCCTTGGGCAGGACCACACCTAGGATGTGTGGGCCCCAGGCAAATATTTGGGGGGGATCTCCTCCTCCACAAAAAAAACTTGAGTCACTCACACTTTGCGTTATCAGCACCATCGTGGCTGCGCGATCTCACGTGATCCCACAAAAGAAATACTGTGGCCACCGGTGGGAGCTGCCCTTCTGGAACCGGGCCCAGACGTGCGACCTTGGGACAACCTCTTAGGACATCTGGTTGTCCCCGCACAGGGCAGAGGGCAGAGAGACCCCAAGGGGGCGATGTGGGTCCCACTCCTTTTTGGGAATGCCGAGCCAGAAAGGCACCGGAGGTGGGACACAGAAGATTCAGAGGGAGGTACTCCCAAGGGCGGGACCCCTGAGGTGTGCCTGGCCTAAGGGTGGCACTGGCCCTCGGACACAGTCACAGTCATGGGCTTGAAGGGTTAAAGGGCTGCCTTCAAAAAAAAAAAGAAATCTAGGAACTCACAGCCCGGTGCTTCTTGTTTCCTGATCACCAAGCCCCTGGGTGACCCGAACACGGCTCCGTCCCCTCCACCTACACTCATCCCTGCCTGGTCTCGGCGCAGGCAACAGGTAAGACACCACGAAGCAAGGCCCCAAGGAGACTTTACTGGGAGTTCTTGGAGGGAAGGACTCAGCCTGGTCCAAAGTAAATGGCTGACAAATATGAGGAAAGAACAAGCCCAGATAACCCATAAACTGACGATCCGCTGCCAGGCAAGAGAACATTTGACTCAACTTAGTGACACGAACAGACCCTGCCCCCTGGGGGCACCATGAGGTGCCTAGGATCTCCGTGCCACCAGAGGTCCTAGGGTGTGCCAGCTAGAAGACGCTCACCAGGAGCCCGACTCTGCCAAGGAGGGGGAGGAGCTGGGGGGAAGGAGGGTGCCACTCCCGTTCACAGCTAGGTGGAAAGCTGGAGTGGCCAAAACCTGCCTCAGGTTCCCTGTGTTCTGCCAAGATCCACACCCAGCAGCTGCCTACTGTGGAGGCAGATAACTGCCCGGCCCGCCCTGCCAAGGCGCTCTCCTTCCCCACCACGCTCTCCCTCGCAGCACTTTTCACGGCTGTAATTAAACAGTAACAGGCCTGCTGCCTGTCCTCCCTGCTACCAGGCCACCAGGGCTCCATCTTTGTGGTTCCCTGCCGTGTCCAGCAGGGAACATGGGGCCCGGAACACAAGTAATCAGTCTGGGGCCGGGGGGTGGGGTGGGGGCATGCAGGTCTCTCTCAGCCACACAGTGGCCCCTGGGGGTGAAGGCCAGCTGCAGACCACTCCGCGCCCAGTGACCACGGACACCAAGGGCTCCAGTGGTGATTCGCCATTCGGCCCAGCCCACTGTCTCCACTTAGCCGTGGGCAAGCCAGGCTCATGGCTGCGGATGGCCTGCTCTGCTTGTTGCTGAGCAGTTTTACGCGTGTGGTCTGTGCTCCTAACAAGGTGAAATAGAGCCTAACCTCCCGAGTGACACGGCTGGCTAGAGGCAGCACGCAGCTCAGCCAACTGCCAGGCCTGAGACCACGGCTTGTTCCCCCTGGCAGCCCAGACCTAGCAGAGCAGGAAACCAACAGGCACAGGGTAAATGTCTGTGGCAGTGATAAGCCATTAAGAGGGAGACACAATACTGCAGAATGTCCAGGGGATTGCGTGGATCCAGAACATCTGGATCCCAGGCCTCGTTCTTCGTGACCATCTGCAAAATGAAATCCCTAAATTCCCTCGGGATCACATGTGAGAGTTCTGTGCTTGCCGTGAGGATCTATGCAAACGGGTACAGGTTTCCAGAGATGGGCCTCACCTACCTGGGGTCAGAAGGGAATGCAGAACTGATAACCTGAGAAAAGAGGTCAAGTCTGAAATTCCAGAAGGAAGCTCCTAGGAAAACTGGAAGTAGGCCCGGAGGGCTGATTATCCTTAATAGCAGTCGGTGTGTCTGCTGTTTCTTCCCTGCTCTCAGGTTTTGTCTGGTGTGTGTGTTTCGCCTCAGCTAGGCCAAAGCTTCAGATTAATTAATCTAACACCTAAATACATGTGTGTCAACTGCTTGGATGGATGTAAGAAAGTTACCAATAAGGGGAAAGGGTCTGGAAAACTATTGGCATTCTTGTGTAACAAGGCAGAGATTATCTTTTGGCCTGCATTTGGGTGACCCAGGGCAAGCAGCGCCTCAGCCATCAGGGACAGCAGTGCTCACAACTAACAGCCAGCTGTGGGGAGGGCCTTTGGAAGTTCCAGGAGGGCCTCCAGCTACAGGGAGGGGAGAAACTGGAATCCTGTCCACTCTCCCCTAAGTTACACGTGTTCTTACCCCTATGGAACACCCACCATCCACTGCAAAATCTTGACTCCAAATGCCAACTCCTTCCCTGGCAGCAGCCTGTGAGCTCTCCAGCAGGTAAGGAAAACAACAAATGAAATCCTCTTTCCTCCTCCTAAATAATTTTGCATTAAAGGAGAATTCACACAAAGGCAATCAGAATTCTTGTCTCCACCCGCAGCTCCTGCAGAAGGGGGGCATAAACAAACCACCAGGCTTCACGTCTACTGGAGTCTATGCCTATGCCGCTGTTAACATTTCTACTTCTGACGGTCTCTTTTGGCGGTGTGGGTGAGAAAAGAAGATGGGTGGGAAGATGAGAGGCAAAGGAATAAATAAATAGAATGAATAAAAGGCTTCTCCACCCCTGAAGCTTCCAGATGTTCGGCTCGCCCTAGCCTCAAAGCAGAGCCCCAGCCAAGTGGAGGCCCGCAGCACTCCCCGTCTTCTCCCTGCAGACTCCTCTATCCAAAAGGGCTTCTAATGTGGCAGCTCAGAGAGGAGACAGACCAAGCCCCACAAGCCTGCAGGCCCCCAGCGCCCACATAAACCAGAGGGTTTCAGGAGAGGCCCTGGAGAAGACTCAGACAATCCCGGCACCATGGACCCAAATGGGCCATCTCAAGCCATCAGGTTAGTCTCAAGGGGTAAAATGAATGAAGAAAATATTTTCTATTTTCAAATTCCCCCTTCACTCATACCCTTAAAGAGCATCTTTGAGGAACTTGGGGGAGGGGCTTCCTGTGTGCTATCAGAGGCTCCCCTGAGACCTCCAGGAGCTTGACAAGCTGCAAAGGAACAGAAGCCGATGCTTGGGGAGGGGGGAGGTAGTGACAACAGTGGAACGGGCTCCAGGCCAGAGGCAGTGAATGGGCCAGTCCTGAGGATCTGTGTGCTAGGAATAGTAAACAGACAGCAAGGAGGGGGAGGGGGCTCTAACTCCCAATGCCGAGGGAAAAAATGAGGCCTGGCAGTGAGGGGCCTGGCCCAGGCTCCCCCTTTGAATGAGGTCAGAATCCAAATCTAGGCCTCAACTCTTTGGGGAAAAGATACTGTATTACTCGGGAGGAACAGGAGTTTATAAAACAGGCATCAGGTCAAAGGCACATCAGTGACCCAAACTTCTGCAAGTGATACTGGTTTGAGAATGCAGGTTTCCACAAAGTCTGGCACAAGACACTCGCTGAGTGAATATACAGATGAATGGATTCAGAACAAGACTAGTTCGATCCGCAGTAATCAGACTAGCAGAGACAAAGACAAAGTACGTATGTAAGTAATCTGGAACAACGAGGCTCACTTTACCACGGGCCCAGAATACACCACGCCACTAGCTGGGGTATAGAGGGAAGGGGAAGGGAGGAGGGGCAAGGCAAGGGAGATGTGTTCTCAGACTCCACACGCCAACAAGACAAACCTCAGCCTGCACAGTAGATACCCTAAACAAAGGTGCCAGGCTGTCCATCCAACAGGGCCATCAGCCCCAGATCTCAGAATACGGGCTGGGAGAAATACGGGGGAACAGGAGAAATGGCATGGACCTAAAAGCAGGCGAGGCACACGGACTGTCCTCCAGGGACCTGTTGCAGCTTCACAAAGGACCAAGGGCCAACTCTTGGCCACAGTTTCCTGTCAGCTCCAGGCTCTGGAAGCCACCACTATGTTATCACCAAACCCTCCTCCAGGCAGCCTCACCGGTGGCTCTCTTCCTCCTACTGGAGAACTCTGACCACCTCGGGAAATGGCACTGGGCCTGGACTCACATTTGTTCACTGCAGAGAAATAGGACGGAGGCAACGTGGCCAAGGACAAGATGCCTTAGCCGGTCGGTGGCTCGACTGCCCCCTGACTGCATCTACTTATACCCTCGCCCCCGCTGTGTCACGAGGAAGACAACCCACTCTCACTAGCGCATCGAGGAGTGTGGCAACAACCTTGCTAAAAACTCAACTGTTTGCTAAAAAAACTCCTCCTTTACATCTCTTCAAACCCTTGGGCAGGATTATCTTTATCTTCACTTTAGCCTTAAAGCAGCAGCATTCTAGAGATGAAATAAAAGCAAAAAGAAAACAGAGACCAAGGATAATTTTGTAAACCAGAGAAGGACCAAGATGTTCTGAGCAAAGAACCCTGCTTCTACACCCTGGGCATCATGTCAGATGCTGGCAGGGAAGGGAAAATAAAAGCAGGTGAAGGCTTCTCGAAGGACATCAGCACAGACATGACAAACAGGAAACCCTGGGCCATTGAGAGAAAGGAGCAAGCATGTGGCCTTCTGGCGGAGGGCTGGCCGTGTCGTGCTCTGTCAGCAGTGGCACAGCAACAGGGCCGGCATGTGGCCTGGGTGTCGGGCCAGAGAGACGAGTCTGAAGCTGAGTTTTGCTACTCCATCACTGCACAACTTGGGGCAAGGCGATCACCCCCAGGAGCCTCAGTTTCCTCAAGGTAATACCTTCGACCTCCACAAGAGACCACAGCAGAGCAGAACAAACGTAGCAGCCGTTATTATTTCGCTGCTGATTTCTTTTATATAAATTTAGTTCTCCACAAGGGGGGAAAAAAAAAATCAACCAGCAGGTACAAAACCACCCAAGAATTCTGCTCTCATTTTCCCCACACTTTGGAAGACCCCCTGAGAATTACAGGCTGACAAGGCTCTACAAAGAGAAAGCTGCCAACCCCTATACATCATTTACAAAGGGGTTCCTTCCCTAACCCCCGGCTCAGTTAAACAGGAAAAGGGAGACCCACCATCTTCCTCATTACAATTCCCCTGTGCTTGTGAATGAGGCTATGCGTCCCTTTGTCTGCATCAAGCCCACCCAGAATCTACGATCCCAGAATAGACTTTCTGAAGAAGGAAGGGGGTTCCCGGCAGTCTTAATTTAATCAGAGTGGGGAGGCACTTGAAATCTAAATAAACAGAACGATGACAAGAAGGATGAAGAGGCAGCTATAGATAGATGTACTTTTCATTCAATGAGCACCTGCCCCAACTTCAGATGAAAACACGCTTTCAGTCTTCAGTGTCAATCAGGCAAAGCAATAGCCCGCAGCCCTGGCGGACGTGCATCTACACCTCCAGACAGAAGTGCCTGCTTATCCTGTGCTCTACCTTTCTTTCCTGTCTCTGGTCCACATCCCTCCATGGCTGCGGGTGACGTGGGTATGAGTTCTTTGCCATCCACAGGAAGCCGAGGGCCACTGGCCTCTCCATCCCTGAGAAGGCCTGTTAGTTTTGGCCTAGGTCCTAGGCTCTACCTCACCCTGATGAACTGTCCTGTCCAAGTTTGCCGTTAGCCAAAACAGGGGTTTCAAACAAGGACACAAGGAGTATGTGAGCATCCTCACTGCTGGAAAATAACTCCCAGGGCCACCTGGGTGGTTCAGTCAGTTAAGCGTCCGACTCCTGGTTTCGACTCAGGTCATGATCCCACAGTTCATGGGACTGAGCTCCCTGGTGCGCTCTGTGCTGACAGCATGGAGCCTGCTTGGGATTTCTCTCTCCCTTTTTCTCTCTGCCCTCCCCGACTTGCGCTCTCTCTCTCTCTAAATAAATATATAAATAAACATAAAAAAATAACTCCCAACAGAAAAGCAAGGTACAGGTGGGTCAATAACATCAGCTGCTAAGTAGACAACGGCCTGTCACTGCTGCCATGTCTCACCTCGATCGAGGTTGCTGAGCCATAAGTGCAGCAGAGAAAGGGGACCACATACCACTGTGGCAAGAAGGCAGGCTAGTGAACATCTCTGCCACATACAAAGAGAAAGGAAGAAGTCTTGGAAGTCTACTGCTTCTTTTCCACAAAGGAGCTATGTCACGGATGAAGGCTTTAAATGGGTCGCAGAAAAACACACAGCTTCGGGATTCAGAAAAGCACGAGGCAAAAAAAAAAAAAAACAAAAACAAAAACCAAGGGAGAGAAAAAAAAAGGTAGGAATTAAGGGGGCGTTGACTTGGCAGAACAAATGGCAAACACCATATATTCTTTCTTCTTATTTGCAAACCAGACAGGCATGATCTTCGGACAAGAGGCAATAGCATCCTCGTGTTCTCTGTGTCAGAGAAGGTGTCTGAGAAGCTATTTGGAAAGAAGTGATGAAGGCCAAACTAACTCAAGAATGCAGAGACGATAATAAAAAGAAGGATAGGGCAGAAAGAAGCTCCTTTTCATATTCAGAATTGTCTGGAGGCTTCTGAAAGCTAAAGGCCACAGTCTAGGCAAGACCATTATCTGAATCTTGCTTATAATTAGCAAATATCACCTTTGTGATCAGAAAAGGCAAACACACTATTTTCTACCTGGAAGAAATATATACCCAGCTTATAAATATAAAATGTAGAACTCTTACTGAAAGACACATAATTTAAGGGGCATTATCTTTTTTGAAACAATCTTGAGCAAAAGGTAATTATAGCTAATCTGCAATTGTCCGCACTAATGAAATGGGAATAGCAAGCTTGGATAATTCAATAAATATTTATAGTGTACTGTACTTCTTAAATTCCTAGCATAGTATAGGAAGTAGAATTTTTTAAAAACTATCAAGTCATGGTAAGTTGATAGGACCCCAGAGTAGGTACGTGACCAAAGAGAACTGTTTGGCACATGGGCCTAATAATGTACATACAACATACAGGTGCACTGACAAAGAGAAGTCTAATGTGATATGATTAAGCTTTCAGGTTGCAACTTTAAATTTTTAGTTTTTCTCCCACCATTTTAAAGCACACAATTCAGGAGACCTGGGCAGCTCAGTTAAGCATCCAACTTCGGCTGGGGTCATGATCTCACAGTTTGGGAGTTCGATCCCCCCGTCAGGCTCTGCGCTGAGAGCTCAGAGCCTGGAGCCTGCTTCTGATTCTGTGTCTGTGTGTGTCTCTCTCTCCCTCTGTCTGCCCCTCCCCCACTCACGCTGTCTCTCTCTCTCTCTCTCTCTCTCTCTCTCTCGAAAATAAACATTAAAAAATTTTTTAAATAAAGCATACAATTCATTGGATTTCAGTACTTCACAATGTTGTGCAGCCATCACCACTATCTAATTCCAGAACGTTTTCATCATCCCAAAACGGAACACAGTACTGTTAACAGTCACTCCCCAATCCCTTGTCCCCCCAGTACCTAGCAACTACCAATCTACTTTCTGCCTCTATGAATTTGGACATTTCATATAAATTTCATATACTGTATAGCCTTTTGTACTAGCTTCTTTCATGTAGTATAATGTTTTCAAGGTTCATCCATGCTGTGGCATGTATCATTCCTTTTTATGACTGAGTACCATCCCATTGCATGGATATAACATATTTTGTTTATTCACTCATTGGTTGATAAGCGTTTGGGTTGTTTCTACTTTTGGGCTATTATGAATAATGCTGCTATGAACATTCATGCATATATGACATTTTAAATGTATAATTTTTAACCATCCAGGCTGGCCTCCCTAGTTATGCTTTGATTAATCAAACTATTGAATCCAATAGTCTGACTCCAGAGCTCGACTCCCAGTCACACGGCTGGACTCCTCTCTGTTCCCATGGAAGATAACAGCAGCCCAGAAATGTGATAGATGGCAGAAGAAAGCTGCAGAAATTTGAAAATCATTGACAGTCAATATACATGAAGCACTTAGCTGCATGGACAGAAAACCACCTGACTGAATGTATTCCTTCCCGTCCTCACAGACTAATAGAAGGAAGATTATAGATAATCAATGGAAAACTCTACAAGCTGACCTTTAGAATCCTGTACTAAAACACGCTGCTGTGAGGCTAAATGAGACCACGGGACGCCGAGTGGGAAGCACTTACTCAACCCCCAGCACACAACATGCTTTTGGTAAAGGTTCATTTGTCCACGCAATAAAGAACAGCACTTGGGGTGCTAACTTTGAGTTCTACTCTCCCCACTAGGAAGGGCTGGATGGTGTCAAACCTACTTAAGGTGATAGAGTGGTGATGAAGGCAGGAAACCAGAACATGGGAAACAAGCAATATTAGTAGAATCAGGCCTAAGAGAAAGAAGAGAAAATATGTAAAGAATAGGAGAAACTTACATGAAGGAATAGGAAAGGAAGTCTGAGACAACAAAAATAGAAGAATTTACGTCTAAATTGGCCCAGAGAACAGACTGGTGGTGTGTGATGAGCACAGCATGACAGGCAAATACCAAAGGGACTAAAGAGGGCAAAGACCACCTGGGAGCAGGAGCAGAACCACCAAAGAGGTCTGTCCTCTAAAATGTGTAGGCAAAGTAGGCATTGAATGAAGTCACATATGAAAGTACATTGGAGATGGTAAGGTACTACAGAAAGATGATCATCTATCTGTATGTATGCCAATAATAAGTAGGAGGATTCTGGGAAGATGACAGAATACGAAGTACCAGGAATCTGACTTCCCTCCTAGACAACAACTACGCTGGCAGAATCTTTTGATGTTACTATTTTGGAACTCTGGAGTCTGTGGAAGTCTGGAGTCTTCAATTTCCATGGAAAGTCTTAAGGGGTAGATTGCAGTTAATTTCTGTCAATTTCACCTCTTAGCACAGTAGCCTCTATGCATTCCCAAACCCTAGCCACAAGGCAGGCAGCTGTGTGCATGTTCCTGGAGCAGAGGACACACAACATGCTGGGGCAGGGGTGGGCAAAGAGGACCCTCCAAATAAAGATCTGTGTTCTGATTACTGGCTACTGTTTCTGATCACAGAGGTGCAGACAAAGAAGTGCGTAGTCACGGTTACTGCACTTCCCTCCATTGTCATAAGCCCCCTACCCCTCCCATGGAAGTGAGGGCAGGGGATTTAAAGGGCATGTACCCTCTTTTCTCTCCTTCATGGTTTACTTTTCTCCCTTTGGGAAGCCAGATGTTAAGGGCATGTACCCTCTTTTCTCCCCTTCATGGTTTACTTTTCTCCCTTTGGGAAGCCAGATGTTAAAGACTAGTACATTCAGAAACAATGGCTCACACAGAATTGGAAAGTGACCATGCATGCCAGGAAAACAGAAAACACTTGAAAGACCTTACATATACACCCCAGGCTGATGGCAGCCTACAGTAATTTAGGAAGACAATAAATAAAAACAGACTTTTCCCTGGGGAAAGGGAAGAGTCTGATTTCCAGAGTACCACACTATTAGAATAAAATGCCCAGTGCTCAACAACAACAAAATCACTAAGCATACAAAGAAACTGAAAAGTATGGCCCATTCAAAGGAAAAAATAGAAACTGCCCCTGAAAAAGACCTAATAGCTGATATACTTGACAAAGACTTTAAAACAACTTGTCTTAAAGATTCTCAAAGAACTACAGGAAAAAGTGAAAAAAAAAAAAAGTCAAGAAAATTATGTGGAAAATATCAATAAAGATATAAAAAAACTAAAAAGAAACTCTAAAGCTGAAAAGTAAAATAACTGAAATGAAAATTTCACAGCAACAATTCAAAGGCAGATTTGAGCAGGCAGAAGAAAGAATATGTGAACTTGCAGACAGGACAATGGGAATTATCAAGTGTGAGGAACAGAAAGGAAAAAGACCGAAGAAAAGTGAACAGAGCCTAAGGCACCAGTAGGACACCAGCGAGCACACCAGCATATACACTGTAGGAGCCCAGAAGGAAAAGAAGAGAATATTTGAGGAACTAATGGCTGAAAACATCCCAAATTTGATAAAAAACATGAATACAAACATACAAAAACCTCAACGAATCCCAAGATGAAGTCAAAGAGACCCACAGCAAGACACATTATAATCAAGGTTCCAAAAGACAAAAACAAAGACAATCTTGAAAACAGCAAGAGAGCAGCAAATTGTCACATACAAGGGATCTTCAATAAGGTATTTAGCAGATTAATCATCAGAGACATTGGAGGCCAAAAGGCAGTGGAGTAATATATTCAAAATGCTAAAAGAAAAAACCTATCAACCACAAATCCTGTATGTGGCAAAACCATCTTTCAGAAGTGAGGGATGAATTAAGATAGTCCCAGGTAGGGGCGCCTGGGTGGCTCAGTCAGTTAAGTGTCCAACTTTGGCTCAGGCCATGATCTCATAGTTCATGATTTCAAGCCCTGCATCAGGCTCTCTGCTGTCAGGGTGGAGCCTGCTTTAGATCCTCTCTCTCCCCTTCTCTCTGCCTCTCCCCACTCCTCTCAAAAATAAACATTTAAAAAAATAATAATTCCAGGAGCACCTGGGCAGCTCAGTCAGTTGAGTGTCCAACTTCAGCTCAGGTCATGATCTCATGATTCGTGGGTTCAAGCCCCACATCGGGCTTTACACTGACAGCGTGGAGCCTGCTTTGGATTCTGTCTCCCTCTCTCTATGCTCCCACCCCCTGTTCGTGCTCTCTCTCTCAAAAATAAATACACATTTAGGGCACCTGGGTGGCTCAATCAGTTAAGCGTCCAACTTAGGCTCAGGTCATGATCTCATGGTTCGTGAGTTCAAGCCCCGCGTCCAGCTCTGTGCTGACGCTCAGAGCCTGAAGCTGCTTCAGATTCTGGGTCTCTCATTTTCTCTCTGCTCCTCCCCTCCTCACACTCTGTTTCTTTTTCTCAAAAATGAATAAACATTTTTTAAAAATAAAAAATAAAAAATAAACATTTTAAAAATTAAAAAACAAAAACAAAAAACAGATATTCCCAGGTAAACAAAAGCAGAGGGAGGGTCTGACCACTAAACCTGCTCTGCAAGATAAGCTCAAGGGAATCATGCAGGCTAATATAAACAGATACTAGAAGCAAATTCAAAAAGCCACATGCCGAAATAAAGATCTCAATAAAGGTAATTACATTGGCAATTATAAAACTAGTATTATTGCAACAATGGTTTATAACTGTACTTTTTGTTTTTTTACATCATTTAAGAGACTAATACATTTGAAGGAAAAAAACAATTATTAGTGTAGACACTAGTATTAACGTAATTTAGTTTGTAGTTTCAAATCTTGTTTTCTACATAATTTAGGAGCCTGTTTAAAAGAATTATTAGTTTATGTTTTGGGGCACACAATATAAAGATGTAACCTTGTGACATCAACAACTGAAAGGGGTGAGGACAGAGCTATAAAGGCGCATTTTTTTTATATTATTTAAGCTAAACTAGTATAAATTAAAATTAGAGTGTTACAACTTTAGGATGTTAAATTTAATCCCCATAGTAACTACAGAGAAAATAGCTTAGAATACATACAAAAGGAAAAGAGAAAGGACTTAAACACTTCACTACAAAAATTAAACTGAACACAAAAGAAAAGAATAATGCAGTAAAGAAAGGACAAAACACTATAGGGCATATAGAAAACAAATAATACAATGACAGCAGTCCCTCCACTGGTTGAAAGTGACAGGATAGAGAAAGATATTCTTTGCAAAGAGTAACCGAAAAAGACTAGGGTGGCCATGCTAATATCAGACAAGATAGACTTCAAATAAAAAAAACTACAAGAGAAAGATATATTAATAAAAGGTTCAAACAGCAAGAAAATACAACAATTAAAAACATTTACACACCTGACGACAGTTCATCAACTGACAAAACTGAAGAGAGAGATAAACAGTATCATTGGAGACTTCAGTACCCCACTCAGAATAATAGAACAACCAGACAGAAGTGGACTTATATAACACAACAAACCAACTAGGTCTAACAGATATATACAGGACACTCTACCCAACAACAGAATACACAATCTTCTCAAATGCACATGGGACATTTTCCCAGATAGATCATACATTAGACCACAAATTAAATCTCGGTGGATTTAAAAAGATAGCTATCATACACGTATCTTCTCCAACCACAACTGAATCAGATTACAAATCAAGAGCAAAAGGAAAACTGGAACATTCACCAATTTGTGGAAATTGAACAACACATTTTTTTTAACTTTCTTTATTTTGAGAGAGAGAACGCATGTGCAAGTAAGGAAGAGGCAGAGAGAGAGAGAGAGAGAGAGAGAGAGAGAGAGAACCCAAAGCAGACTCTGCACTGTCAGCACTGAGCCCAACATGGGGCTCAATCTCAGGAACCATAAGATCATGACCTGAGACGAGATCAAGAGTCGGACACCTAACCGACAGAGACACCCAGGTGCCCCTAAAAACACATTTTTAAACAGCCAATGGATCAAAGAATAAATTACAAGGGAAATAAGAAACTACACAAATGAAAATGAAAACAAAACATACCAAAACTTCTGAAATGTAGTGAAGGCAGGGCTAAGGGGAAGATTTACAGCCATAAATGCTTACGTTAACAAAACAAGAGGCGGAGGGTGCCTGGATGGCTCAGTTGGTTAAGCAACTGACTTCAGCTCAGGTCATGATGTCACGGTTCGTGGGTTCGAGCCCCACATCGGGCTCTGTGCTGACAGCTCAGAGCCTGGAGCCTGCTTCAGATTCTGTGTCTCCTTCTCTCTCTGCCCCTCCCCCATTTGTGCTCTCTCTCTCAAAAATAAATAAAATGTGGGGGGAAAACAAAACAAAACAAAACAAAACAAGAGGGGCGCCTGGGTGGCTTAGTCAGTTAAGCATCTGACTTTGGCTCAAGCCATGATCTTGCCATTCTCAAGTTCAAGCCCCACATCGGGCTCTGTGTGGACAGCTCAGAGCCTGGAGCCTATTTCAGATTCTGTGTCTCCCCCTCTATGTCCCTCCCCCACTCGTGCTCTGAGAAAAAAAATTAATAAATACTAAAAAAAACCCAAAAAACAAAAAACAAGAGGGGTTCCTGGGTGGCTCAGTTGGTTAAGCTCAGGTCATGATCTCATGGTTCATGAGTTTGAGCCCCACATCACTCTGTGCTGACAGTGTGGAGCCTGCTTGAGGTTCTTTCTCTCCCTATCTGCCCTTCCCCCCTCACACTCTCTCTCTCTCTCTCAAAATAAATAAACTAAAAAAAAAAAAGCAATAGAAAGAAACTATCTCCACAGAATAAAAGCTATAAATGAAAAATTCACAGCAAACATAATTATGCAATAAAAAGAAGTTAAAGGCATCCAATCTGGAAAGAAGTAAAATTATTTGTTTGCAGATGATGTAATCTTATATGTAGAAAACCCAAAAGATACCCCCCCCCACACACACACAAACACACACATTATAAGAACGAATAAATTAGCAGGATACAACAGCAACATACAGAAGTCAGTAGCATTTCAATACATGAACCATAAACAATCTGAAAATTACAAAAACAATTTCATTATAATAGCCTCAAAAAGAACAGATAGTTAGTAATTAACTTAACCAAGGAGGTAGAAACCTTGTTCCATAAAAACTACAAAACTAAATAAAAAATAAATAAATGGGAACATCCCATGGTCATGGATTGGAAGACTTAACTTTGTTAAATGTCAACACTACCCAAAGTGTTCTACAGATTCAATGCAATCCCTATCAAAAGCCTAACGGCTTTTTTTTTTTTTTTTTTTTGGCAGAAATAGAAAATCCATCCTAAAACTCATATGGAATCTCAAGGGATTCCAAATAGACAAAACAATCTTGAAAAAGAACAAAACTGAAGGACTCACACTTACTGATTTAAAAAAAAAATTTTTTTTAAGTTTATTTATTTTGAGAGACACAGAGAGCAGAGGAGAGGCAGAGAGAGAGAGGGAGGGAGAGGGAGAATCCCAGGCAGGCTCCATGCTTCAGAGCAGAGCCCGATGTGGGGCTTGAACCCATGAACCCTGAGATCATGACCTGAGCCAAAACCAAGAGTCAGACGCTTAACCAACTGAGCCACCCAGGCGCCGCCACACTTACTGATTTTAAAACCTACTACCAAGCTACAGTAATCAAAATAGTCTGGAACTGGCATAAAGACAGACATATAGACCAATGGAATAAAATTGAGAGCCCAGAATTAAACTCTTGCATATATGATCAAAGGGTTTTTGACGAGAATGCCAAGCCCATTCAATGGAGAAAGATAGTCTTTTCAACAAATGATACTGGGAAAACTGGATATTTTCATGCATAAAAATGAAGCTGGATCCTTATCTAACATCATATGCAAAAACTGACTCAAAATGGTCAAGGACCTAAACGTAAGACATAAAACTCTGAAGGAAACACAGGACAAAAGCTTCATGACACTGGTCTTGGCAATGATTTCTTGGATAGAATGCCAAAAACACAGGTAACAAAAGAAAAAACAGACCAACTAGACTTCATGAAAATTTTTAAATTTTGTGCATCAAAAGACATTATTCCCAGAGTAAAAAGGCAACACAGGATGGAAACATTTACAAGCAATATATCCAATAGAAGATTGATATCCAGAATATATAGGACTCCTAAAACTCAACAACAACAAAACAACCCAATTCAAAAATGAGCAAAGGATCTGAAGAGACATTTCTTCAAAGGTACATGAATGGCCACTAAGCATATGAAAAGACAAAGTATAATGGTGGTTTCCAGGGCACAAATGGGAGGGGAGAATGGAAGTTATCGGTTAACGGAAACAGAGTTTCATTTTTACAAGATGAGGAAAAACTCTGGGGTTGAATGGTGGTGATGGTTGCACAACAATGTGAATACACTTAATTCCAATGAACTTTGCATTTAAAAATGGTTAAGATGGTAAATTTTATGTTATGTGTATTTTACCACAATAAGAAAAAAGGGAAAACTGAGTAGCTTCTTCAGTACCCAGATAACGTTATTAAAAGCTTTAAAAAAACAAAAACAAGAATTAGGCCAGCCTGAAATTTACACCTACCAAGATCAACCTGACAGTAGCGAAATGACAATGGGATATTCATACAGTCTCCCCAGGAATTCAAAAAATGTGAAAATTATGGAGAATTCCAGAAATCAAAAGGGCAAAATATTTCGAAAAAACAACTATGTGAAAGCAGGCGTCTGCAACCACAGACAAGGGGGACCAGAGTCTAAACTAGGGTATCATTTTAAAACTTCCTTAAAACACATATCAACAATTGCCTGGGTGTTATTCCTGCTCTGTAAGCAACCTTACCTGTGAAGTAAATGCTAGGGAGGACCCAGCCCCCACGAAGACATACTTAGGTCAACCAGGGGTCTTTCGAATGAGGAGGGGGGACCCCAGAGATTCTATTTTCCATTACAAATTCCCAAAGTGGAATTTCCAGGACAAATTAATGGCACAGGAGTTTGAAATGAGTGAGTCAGCTTTCCAGGCCCAACCCAAGCACCAAAGTACTACAGTTCTGGGAGAGTGGCCCAAACGACCTCCACAACATCACTGTGATGCTCCTGGTCTTATTCTCAGTGTTAAAGCCAAAACGCGTGAGAATGGGAGCCACAACCTAGGGATGAAAGGGCCCTGCCTCAAAAGCACTACTTTAAAGTTAAACAGGGGCGCCTGGGTGGCTCAGTCGGTTGAGCGCCCGACTTCGGCTCAGGTCATCATCTCATGGGCTGTGAGTTTGAGCCCCGCATCAGGCTCTGTGCTGACAGCCCAGAGCCTGGAGCCTGCTTTGGTTTCTGTGTCTCCCTCTCTCTTTGCCTCTTCCCCACTCACACTCTGTCTCTCTCTCAAAAAAAAATAAATAAATAAACATTAAACAAAAATTTACATCAGTCTAGAATTTTCTTGGTCAGCAGTAGTGAGGTATCTACCTGATAGACCCCTTCCGTCCTCCCAAAGATGGGGTAATCTGCTCTTTCCTTGTCCCTGCGCCTTCTGCCAACAAAAGTCTCCCATTTTGTATAGCTCTGCAGCTCCTTTCTATTTGCTAGATGAGATGCTGCCCAACTCATGAATCCCTGAATAAAGCCAATTAAATCCTCGAATTTCCTCAGTTGAATTTTTGGGGTGTTTTTAAAACACCATCCATGCCTCCTGCAGATGATGACAAAAAATGCTGAATAAAAATACTTATGTACGTATACTTTTTAATTTTTTAAGTATTTAAATTAAAAGAAAAACTTCTGAATTTTTAAAATTTTCTTAAAAGTATTAACATGTTAGCAAGAAAATAAAGAACACTCAGACCAAAATCTAAATGGAGGAAGAAACCCCCGCCTCCAGAGACAAGTAAACCTTGAAGTCTTTGCCCTGAGGCCATTCTACAGAACCAGGTGATCCTTCAAAGCCTCACTAGCATAAGGGCACAGCTCAGAGCCCACCCAAGGTGGGGAGTCTCTCTTTGCATGAGAATGAACCAGAAAGGAACCTGATCTACCTCTCCTCACCCACAACAGCTACCTGCAAAAAAAATCCAAGTCACTGAGTAGTTGGAGAAACAAACAAACAACAAAAACACCCACAAAAGCTGTAATCATAAAACAACACTCACAGATTTGTAGTCCAAATTCCCACTACGTGGGTGATCAGAAAATTCTCAGTGCTCTATGCTGCTAGTGGGAAGAAGGGTGTATTAGTACAACCACATTGGAAAAGTTTCCCCTAACCTAGGAGGGTCAGATGTGTTAGCAATTCCACTCCTAGATTATTCCCTGAAGAAACTCATGCTCATGCACACCAGGAGCCATGCACAAAGAATGTTCCCAGCAGTATCGTTCCTCAGAGCAAAAACACGAAAGTACACAGGGGTCTACAGTATGACTCCATGTCTATCATGTTCAAAAACATTCTTTAGTTATGCCTAAATTATGCAGAGATTGGTCATAGGTGGTAAAACTACTGAAAAAAAAATCAAGAGAATGATTATTACAAAAGAATAGCTGTGAGGGTACGGCTCTTTAACTGGGGTGGGAGGGTCAGGCTTCCATGTGTGGTCCTAACCTTTTCATTCCCTAACCTGGGGGATAGAAACATAGAAGTTCATTATTTTGTTTTAATGTATGTGTGTGGCTATATGTTTTAAATACTTCTTCTGCAGGGGCGCCTGAGTGGCTCAGTCAGTTAAGCGAATGACTGTCGATTTCTGCTCAGGTCATGATCTCATGGTTTGTGAGATCAAGCTCCACATCAGGCTCTGCGCTGACAGTGCAGTCTGCTTAGGATTCTCTCTGCCCCTTCCCTGCTCAAGCACACACACACACATGCACACACTCTCAAAATAAATAAATAAACTTAAAAAAAGTTCCTCTTCTGTGTGCTATATTTTGTAGTGAACATATAGCAAAAAAAGAAAAAGAAAAAAAACTACTACGGAATTTACACAGTTTTAAAGAGTGAAGCAGGGACATCTGTACTGACATGGGAGGATCTCAAAGGCAAACCGATACATAAAAAGGGCACGGAGCAGAGAGTATACGAAGAAAAACAAATAGAAATAGATTTATATTTTAAATGGACACATCATCTCTAAAAGGACAGACAAGATACTTCAACCAGAAGTGGCTTCTAGGGAGTGGAACTGGGCTACGAGGGAAAGGGACAAAACAAGGCTTTTATATACAGATGTTGGATCAGAGGCAAGTATTACTTAGCTGAAATACATACTTTTTTAAGTTAAACTTAATCCTTCGGTTTACCACTTGGTCTCCTGTTACAAGGCTCTATTAGGTCCATGTGTAGGGCTTCCAAGGCCTTGGCCTCACTGGTGGCTGTTCCACCAGACCTCAGTTTTCAGGGTGGAAGGCACTCCATCATCCCAAAGATTTCACTGTAAGGGGATGCCACCCCATCCAAACCCAGAATCCCACAAAGACCCTGTGTTATTGTAATTTAATAAGAAATGTGAATTTGGTCTTTATTCTATGTTTCTGGCAACAAAGGTTCTAAAACCCTTGGCATTTCCTGAGTGATAGGGGTGCAAGGAGAGTCTTTTGTTATTCACAATAAGCCCTTTTCAACCACACCACAGTCTATGCTAATGAGAACTCTCATTGGGCACCCAGATAGTTTTTAGGAGGAGGCTGGTTGCCAGAGTAACCAATGGTGAGATTAGAGGGTTGGAACTTTCAGCCCCACCCCTGGGCCTCAGGAAGGGGAGGCTAGAGATGGAGTCAATCACGGATGTTCAATCATGTGAACGTAACGGAACCTCCATGAACACCCTAAACGGCAGAATTCAGAGAGCTGACTGGTTGGTGAATCCATCTGTGTGCAGGGAGGGAGGCATCCCCCCAACTCCAATGGGACACAAGTTCCTGTGCTCAGGATCCTTCTGGACTTTACCCAAAGTAACCCTTTACCGGGATGTTCATTTGCATCCTTTATAACAAATCAGTAAACATACATAAAGTGACTCCCTGAGTTCTGTGAGCCATTAGAGCAAATTATCAAACCCAAGGAGGTGGTCATGGGAACCCCCTAGTTACAGCCAGTTGGTCAGAAGTACAGGTGGCAATGTGGGACTTGTGACTGGCACCTGAATTGGAGGTAGTCTTGTACGACTGAGCCCTTAACCCACCGGGTCGCCACTAACTCCAGGTGGTTAGTGTCAGAACTGAATTAAATTGTAGGATGCCCAGGTGGTATCAGAGTCAGAAAATTGGTGTTAGGAAAAATACCACACATTTAGTCTCTAAAATGTTGTGGGTAAAAAAACACCATCAAAGATCCTTGGATAGGAACCCATCAGTGACTGGACCCTCGGGCTTACTTTGTTTGGCTTGCTGATCTGGGACAAAAATCTCAGAGGCAGTGACTGGGACCAGAAATCTGCTAGGGATTTCTAGTCTTTGCCCTCTGCCCTGGATAGGCCCTTCATTTGCCTCCTGGAGAAAAAACAAAACAAAAAAACAAAACTCTTTAAGCTGTGTTGTCTCCAGTAGGAGAAGTGAGCTTATGAGGGAGTAGAAACTGACTCAGAGTTTAAAAACGAGAGAGGCCAGCTACAGGACTAGACTCAGATCTTCACTTAGAAGGTAAAGTATACCATCCCCTCACTCATGACCAGTCTCAATGGACTTACTTTCCCTCTCCTCAGCAGGTGCCCCACGTCTGTTCTGCTCATCAAATGCCATCCCAAAGCCCCAGCACACGAAGCATGAAAATGCAAGTACCAGTAAAACCTTAGTTTGGGAGCATAATCTGTTCTGGAAGCATGCTTGTAATCCAAGGCACTTGTACATCAAAGCGAATTTCAAGAACCACTCACTCAGTTGTGATCATGTGACATTCAGCACAACACTACTCGTATTGTAAGACATGGCTCATTTTTATCAGGTTATAATTTATTAGCAACGTCTGCTCGTCTTGCGGAACACTCGCAGAACAAGTTACTCACAATCCAAGGTTTTACTTAGAGTTGGAAGAAAAAAAGAAACCAGAGTTACAAATGCATACGCTCCGTGTGCTAGGAAGACCTCCCCCTCCAAAATGCCTCCCACACCATGCACCTAAACAATGCAAAGAACAAAAAAGCTCAAATTTAACCTCTACAGATGCACTGTTTTGTGTAGAGTAAGTGCCAGCACTGGCAGGCAGTTTCAGCTCCCACCTGTCCTGCCCTGGACGTAAAGGGAAAGCACGAACTACCTGGAAGCCATTTCCCTCACGATGAGCCCTGCCAGCCCACCTAACAGAGCAGGAAGGGGTTCTGGCAGGCTCACCGCACAGACCACATGCTGGTCTCTCATCCGGTCCCAAAGATGGGGGGGGGGGGGGAAGGGAAGGCCCGAAGAGGCAACAGCTGGGGAATTAGGGTTTAGGACTCTGCTTGATCTCCCTCTGGACAGTTTCCTCCAGGTACATTCTCAGGACTAGCTGCTCTGGTCTCAAGCAAACTTAATTTTCTCAGGAAATTGTGAGTTGGGCATCCCATTCCAATTCCCCGCTTCCGTGCCTGTCCAATTTGTCTCTTGAGCTTGAAAATCCCAGCCCTGCATCTCAGGGCAGAGGCAGAGTGGAAAATGGGAGCTCTCCAAGTCCTCTCTCCACCCCACCCATGGCAACTTTCTTCTGTGATACGTCGTATTTGCCTCTTCCTGCCCCTAGTCTGCATGTGCATCAGGATGTCCGAGCTGCAACAACTGCCTCTCAGAGCTTGTTTCCCACGCTGGGACTCGCCTCTCCCCAGCCCGGTCAGCTGGCCCACTGGCCCACTACTTCCGGAAGAGTTTTTCAAAACCCCATTCACCTGGGGGTGGTCGCTGGCTCCGGCATCTCAGAGGTTTCTCACGGTCTCAGATCCCAGCAGGCGGCTGGGCATTCACAGAACGAATCCCCCCAACGGCAACCATTGTTTCAACAGGACTGCCTAAGCGCAGGGTCCTGTGGGTTCAGCAGTGAACACAGCAGACGCAAATCTCCACCCTGGCAGGGTTGCCACCATCCTCCCCCTACCAGCGAGGCTGGGGCATCATCCTTCCCAATACTTGGCTTTTCTCATCATCACCTTTCTCCATATGCCACCACCTGAATGCTGTCCTCTCCTCTCCACCAGCCCAAATATGGCCCCTTGCTTCAGGGCCAGCTCTCCTAAGAAGTCCTTCCTGAGTAGCCACCCACCTGACACAGTGCCCTCAGCTTACAGGCCCTCGGGCTCCTGTGCTCTCCTGTCTGCAATGTGTTCCCTTGTCGATGTGGTTTGAAGTGTTGGGGTTCGGAGCCGATAGTCAAGAAAGAGTTCTTGAGATGTCTTTGGTGCAAAGAGGTGGTTTTATTAAAGCACGGGAGCAGGGGGCAGAAAGAGCTGCGCTGCAGCTGTGAAGGGTGACTGACTACGTACTGGGGAGCTGGGGGAGGTAAAGATAAGGGGACGTTTCCAAAGGGCTCTGAGAAGACTCACAGAATCCTGCAGGCCTAGCTATTGTCAGGCTAAGGTTGGTTTTGTCCCCTTAGGCATTAACATTAAGAGGGTGGAGAAGAACAGTCAGACTGCCAGTCTCAAGTATTTGTCACTGGGCTGTAGGTAATAAGGTCACATTGTAACTGTTCTCCACCAACCATCAACAGCCACTTCACATAAGTGATTTTGTTTAATCCCTCAAGGGTTTTATCGTCCTTGTTTTACAGATGAGGAAACCAAGGCTCAAGGGGCTCGGGAACCTGCCAAGAGTGACAGGGCTGGTAAAGGGCTAAACCCAAACTCCACTCCTGACGCCAGCCCTGCTCTCAGCCACTTCTCTGGCAACTGCCTGCATCCATTTTCGTGGTGAGCATCACACACGGCACAGAATCAGCCTCAGCGAGCAGTGCCGTAACTGCTCCTCGTTAACAAGCACTACTTGAGCGGGCATGTATTTTGCCCCGGCACATGCACGCCCTCTCTCCCCAACCACAAGCTGCACCACACCAAGGGCAAGGGCCGCGTCAGATCCTCCTGGGGCCCTACAGCATCCAGGAAAGAGCACACACACACAGTCAACGCCTGAGGAAGGAACGATTTCTTGGAATATTGCACGGCAATAGCTTTTGCCCTTCTTAAACCATTCAGTCAATTGTGAAATGCAGGATTAGGTCACAGGGAATTTATTCTGCCAAATATGCAAACTGCCATTTAGGACGACGGGAAGTTAAAAAAGGGAAGGGAAAGATGGCTCAGGTCAGTAAAAATACAAAGAGCTGCTCTGCAACCAGCTGGAATAGAACAGTCAAAAGCCTGGAAGGCTGAGGAAATCCTAAGGTCTCACTGAAGTGGCCCTCGCCTCAGCCTTGGGCAACACAACAGAGAGGAGACGTTGCCCAAGTGACTGATGGCTCTGTCACTTGATGGCTCTGATGGCTCTGATGGTAGAAGCTGCAAATGGAAGAGATGAAATAGGAAAGACTGAGAGTTTCAGGGTGATCCCTTCAGCCACGCGCACCGGGACACAGCCACATCACATTCTAATCCCCTGTGGAAAAGCAGGAGGAACTCGAAGCCAGAATTCAGGTGCCACTTTCAAAGCTTGCCTCTGCCTCTTAACCGGAAGAGCTGGTTGATCACTGAACCCCTCTAACCTCTGTTCTGTCATCCACAAACTGCGAAACCGTGACCTTCACCAGTGCCAATACGAACTGTCTCAGGAAATGATGAAGCTGTAAAGTGCTATCCACACGTAAGGACGATTACCAACAACAGAAACAACAGAACGTCAGTAGGTGGCTCCATGGTGTCTGAGAACATGCCGGTTGGGATTGGACCCCAGTATTTGTTGAAACCTTGATGGCTACTGGGCAGGAGAGAGGCTGTCGCTATTAGATTATAGCAGCCATTCTGTTTTTCTTGAGGCAAAACTTTCTTTTTTTTTCTGTATTGTTAAGTCCATTCTGCTATCCCCAAGCATTCAATAAAATTTTGTGAAATGTCTGGTAATAGTTCTTAAAAGCTGTACTTCGAGAAGTTATTAAACTGGTCAGTCTGCATGTTTAAGGCAAAATGGTACGAGCAGAGGAGCAATAGCCCTGAGACAGGAGAACAAGGTGCCATGCAGGAAGAGTGGACAGACAGCTGGTCAAGAAAGTAAGCAACCCAGGTAGATTTCATTCGACGAATATTCTGGGGGGCCTACTATGTAGGTTCTAGGCTTGCTCAAACATACAAGCACTCCTTAGGTATTTCTAGAAACACTTGGGGAGGGAAACTCAGTAAAAGACTTCCTGAAGGTCAAGTGTGAAAAGACCTTGACTAATTGTTATTTAGGGACTAAAGTGACAGGCTGTCCTTGAGACAGACAAAGTCAGAGCTATCTCAGAGTCAAAGGTCAAATACATTAAAGGTTTGCCTCACTCGGCATTCATGTTCATCCCACTTCCTCCACGGTTTTCAGGGAGAAATGAGTTCTTAATCTTATCAAAGATCCCTGTTTTTGTGATGAGTTAACTAGCTGCTTTCAAGATTCTTTGATTATGACATGCCTAGGTGGGGCTCTCTTTTGAGTTTTCCTATTTGGAGTTCATTGAGCTTCTTGGGTACACAAATTACTTTTCATCCAATTTGGGAAGTTTTCGGCCATTATTTCTTCAAATATTCATCCTGCTCCTTTCTCTTCAGCCTCTCCTGCTAGAACTCCCATTATGTACATGTTGTTTAAAAGAAACCCACAGGGGCACCTAGCTACTGGCTTAGTAGGTAGACCATGGGACTCTTGATCTTGGGGTTGTGAGTTCAAGCCCCATGTTGGGCCTAGAACTTACTTTAAAAAGAAAGAAAAGAAAGGGGCACCCAGGTGGCTCAGTCGGTCAAGCATGTGAATTCGGCTCGAGTCATGATCTCACCAGTCAGGAGTTCAAGCCCCACATTGGGCTCTGTGCTGACAGTGTGGAGCCTGCTAAGGATTCTTTCCCCATCCCCTCTCTACCCCTTCCCTACTAGCATTCTATCTCTACCTCAAAATAAAAAATATACACATTAAAGAAAAGGAAAAAGAAAAGAAAGGCACAAGCTCAAAGTGGAGTCACTTGCCTGCAGGACAACAAACTTAGACTTAGTTTTTCAGTTTCAACTTCTCTAGGAGTGGAATCTTAAACCAATTGATCTGGAATTTTCTGGTAAGCACCAAAGACTTAATCGTCACAGGGGCCTTTTTAAGCCCAGAAGAAAATAAGGTAATCCATCTAAAATGTTGGAGAAGTATATAAAGTACACCAAAGATGGCTGATGGGGCTAAAACAAATTCTGGTCTCCAGCTTAGAGACCCCTCCTCCATGTGCTTCTTCCTTTGTTTGCTGCTCACATGGAAACCCCCACAGATATGGAGGCTGACACCTATAAATTACCCGTCCCACTTGGCATTCGGCGTTCAGATCTTTGACCACCAGTGTTAAATAAATCTCCAATCCACCAAGATCTCCGAGTGCTAGGTTTTTCCACCAGCTTTCCAGCCTGGTTCCGTAACAGTAAGACCCCCTGCTCCTCCCCCTAAGGGAAAGTGACTTTGTCTGGAACAACCCTTTCTTTTCTTTTGCTAATAACTCCTTGCCTCCCGCTCCTTCCTGTAAACACCTTCCTGTAAATACCTGGTACAACTCCTCCCAGCTCCTCTACTTACTACCTGGGATGCTGAATCGTTTTTTAAGAAAGCCAATCAGATCTTCAAATTTACTATGCCTGAATTTCTGTTGTCTAATAATGTTGACAGGCTAGGTGGTGTCCTACAGGCTTCTGAGGCTCTGCTCGTCTTCCTTCAATTTTGTTTCCTTCTGTTCCTCAGACTGGGTAATTCTCAATTGACCTATCTTCTTCAAGCTCATGGATTCTTTCTTCTGCCTGCTCAATTCTGCTAGTGACTTTTTCATTTCAGTTATTAGATTTTTCAACTCCAGAATTTCTTTTTGGTTTTTTTTTTTTTTTTTTTTTTTTGTAATTTCTATCATCTCAATTTGCTAAGGCACTGTTCTCACACTTTAGTTCTTCAGACATATTTTAACATGGTTGATTTAAACTCTTAAAAAGTATAACATTTGAGCTTCCTTAGGGACAGTTTTTTGTTTTTTGTTTTTTGTTTTTAAATCTTGAGAGGAGCTGAGGGGAGGGAGACACAGAATCCAAAGCAGGCTCCAGGCCCTGAGCTGTCAGCACAGAGCCTGACGTGGGGCTCAAACTCAAAAACCGTGAGATCATGACCTCAGCTGAAGTCGGACACCTAATCGACTGAGCCACCCAGGTGCCCCAGGGACAGTTTATTTTAAATGTTTACTTATTTTTGAGAGAGAGAGAAAGCACACAAGGGGAAGGGCAGAGAGAAAAAGAGAGACAGAGGATCCAAAGCAGGCTCTGCACAGTCAGTGCAGAACCTGAGGTGAGGCTTAAACTCACAAACTGCAAGATCATGACCCGGGCCAAAGTCAGATGCCAAACGAACTGAGCTACCCAGATGCCCCATTTAGGAAGAGTTCCTATCGACAGCTTTTCCTGTGTATGTGCCACTCTTTCTTCCTTGTTTGCATGACTCCTAGCTTCTGTTGAAAATAAGATTTGGTTGGCACAAAAACATGCAGATCAATGGAACAGAACAGAGAACCCAGAAATGGACCCACAAACGTCCGGCCAAAATAATCTTTGACAAAGCAGGAAAGAACATCCAATGGAATAAAGACAAGTCTCTTCAGCAAACTGTGCTGGGAAAACTGGGCAGCAACATGCAGAAAAATGAATCTGGACCACTTTCTTAAACCATACACAAAAATAAACTTTCTCAAACCATACACAAAAATGGATAAAAGACCTAAATGTAAGACAGGAAGCCATCAAAATCCTCAAGAAGAAAGCAGATGAAAACCTCTTTGATCTTGGCCGCAGCAACTTCTTACTCAACATGTCTCTGGAGGAAAGGGAAACAAAAGCAAAAATGAACTACTGGGACCTCATCAGACTAAAAAGCTTCTGCACAGCGAAGGAAACAATCAGCAAAACTAAAAGGCAATCGACAGAACGGGAGAAGATATGTGCTAACGACATATCAGATAAAGGGTTGGTATCCAAAATCTATAAAGAACTTATCAAACTCAACACCCAAAAAACAAATAATCCAGAGAAGAAATGGGCAAAAGACATGAATAGACACTTCTCCAAAGAAGACATCCAGATGGTCAACTGACACATGAAAAATGCTCAACATCACTCATCATCAGGGAAAGACAAATCAAAACTACAATGAGATACCACCTCACACCTGTCAGAATGGCTAACATTAACAACTCAGGCAACAACAGATGTTGGCAAGGATGCAGAGAGAGAGGATGTCTTTTGCACTGCTGGTGGGAATGCAAACTGGTGCAGCCACTCTGGAAAACAGTATGGAGGTTCCTCAAAAAATTAAAAATAGAACTACCCCACAACCCAGCAATTACACCACTAGGTTTTTTCCCAAGGGATACAGGTATGCTGTTTCAAAGGGACACTTGCACCCCAATGTTTATAGCAGCACTATCGACAACAGCCAAAGTATGGAAAGAGCCCAAATGTCCATCGATGGATGAATGGATAAAGAAGATGTGGTATGTATATAGATATATATAGATAGATACATACACACACACACACACACACACACACACACACACACACACACACTGGAGTATTACTCGGCAATCAAAAAGAATGAAATCTTGCCATTTGCAACTACATGGATGGAACTGGAGGGTATTATGCTAAACGAAATTAGAGAAAGACAAATATCATATGACTTCACTCATATGAGGACTTTAAGATACAGAACAAATGAAAATAAGGTAAGGGAAGCAAAAATAAAAACAGGGAGGGGGACACAACAAGGAGGGGGACTCTTAAATATGGAGAACAAACAGAAGATTACCGGAGGGGTTGTGGGAGGGGGGAGGGGCTAAATGGGTCAGGGGCACTAAGGAATCTACTCCTGAAATCACTGTTGCACTATATGCTAACTAACTTGGATGTAAATTAAAAAAAAAAATTTTTTTTTCAAGAAAGAAAAGAAGATTTGGCCATTTCTCTTGAATAAATGTTCCTTCGATTGATGCAAGCCTTTGAGTCCTGAAAAAGATGATTTTTGACACTTTTTGCCAGTTTTTTCATTTCTTTATGGAGGAGCATCTTTTAAGAAAAGTCTTTCTTCCACTATTCCCCAGAATCTATATCTTGTGTGGTATTTAGAAAGAGGCTTTCTCAGGAGTGCCTGGGTGGTTCAGTCAGTTAAGCGTCTGACTCTTGATTTTGGCTCAGGTTCTCACAGTTCATGGGTTCGGGCCCCATGTCAGGCTCTGTGTTGCCAGAGGGAGCCTACTTAGGATACTCTCTCCCTCTCTCAAAATAAACACAGAATGAAAGAAACAGAGAGAGAGAGAGAGAGAGAGAGAGAGACAGAAAGAAAGAAAAAGAGGTTTTTATCCCCCTCCAAACAATTTTTTGGAGAACAGGGGTAAGAGAGAGGAACTCTGATACTTAAACACCCTGTCCCTCATTTTGAGCCCTAAATAGTATTATAAATTATGCGCTTCTCTATTTTTTTTTTTAAGACTGATCATTCAAAATTAAAAGACACAGCAAAACAAAGTTATAAACATGTAATTTTGTAGTCCCAGCATCCGGGAAAAAAATATTGGCACAGCATTCCAAAATAACCAAAAAGGAGACGTTACGTGTTCTGCTTTATAATATACCTTTCTCAAGAAAAAGCATCGTGGCTCTTGTTCTGGAATAATAAATTGAGAGCAACAGTTTGATTAGAGTACATGGGCTATTTTTAAAGCTGCACTGTATGACAGTGAACAGACAGCATGTGAGGCAATACTTTTTGATGTACATTTTGGTGGTTTCCCATTTTATTTCTTTTTCAACATTTTATTTCTCAGTAAGCTCTACACCCAACATGGGGCTCAAACTCACAACGCCAGCATCAAGAGTCACAAGCTCTACGGACTGAGCCAGCCAGACACCTCGGCTTCCCATTTTCTGCTGTAAAATTGCTGATCTGAACAGCCTAGATTGTACGCTTGCCCTGTCACACTTCAGGTTATATTTCTAGAACTGACATCGCTGTGTCTAATTTTCCCCCGCCATTTAATGCCCTGCCCTGTGTGGGGCACATTTTCCTCTCTCTGAATGAAGGCTGTGTCACTCAGTGATGTCACTGCCATCATTAATAGACCCTCATATGCTGTTTATTACCAGACAGTGCTGCTTCACCACCTGAAGGGGGAACTCAGAGCCAAAGGTAGAGAGAGACTGTATTTCAAACTGCAGAGCAGGAATCTAAGACAGTCCCCCCATTCAAATTTGTTTTTCTTGGAACCCCACAGACCTTCACTCTTACCCATATGGGGCAACATCAGCATCGGCCATCGCAGGAGAGGCGAGGCTGCGTTAATAGGTGCCACTTGCCACCCACATTTCCTGAGGCCACACCCAGTGACTCAAGTCCACCACATCCACGTATCATCTAACACTGAATCTGTAAGAATTTGATAGTGGGGCACCTGGGAGGCTCAGTCGGTTAAGGTTGTGACTCTTGGTTTCGGCTCAGGTCATGATCTCACGGTTCATGAGTTCAAGCCCCACATTGGGCTCTCTGCTGTCAGTGCAGAACCCACTTTGGATCCTCTATCCGCCCCCCTCTCTGCCCCTCCCCTGTTCTCTCTCTCCCTCTCAAAAATAAACATTAAAACAAATCATTTAAAAGTAAGAATGTGATGGTAACGGCCCCTCCAAAGACATTGCTAGCTCTTCACTGAAAGGTCAGGGAGAAGCAAGAGTTCTCACCATTTCCAGATAGGTGAGCTGAAGGAAAAGGAAAAGGCAGGCATTGGTTTTTGGTGCCAGAATCTCTTGGTAACCAAGCCTGACCAGAAACCACCAGTACTCTTAAATACCAGACTTCTTTTCTCTTCATTTGAGGTGATGTAAGAACCTGGGGGGGGGGGGGGCGGCGAGGGGGGTGATGCCAGACCTAGACTCAGAAGGATCAGTGGCCCGATTTTACAGCCACCTGTCAGACAAAGCCCCGGAAGATACACAGAATCTCAGTTCCACCTATTTTGTACTTTAATCCCACCTATTTTGTGCCCATAGTGCGTGAGAAATGAGGCCTTAAATAGGCTAATTGAATCTAGTGGTCCAGTCACATGTTAAGGCAGCCTGGGTAGAGGAGTACACAGGTTCCATGGGAAGAAGACTAGGCTAATGTGATGCTTGAATCTGGGGCACATGGGCTGTGAGGCCATCCCCAAATATTTGGGGGCAAAACGGCAATTAACTGGGCTCTGCCTAGCAGTTGGACTCAGAGGCAAAGATCTAGTTTCATCCTGGCCAGGAATCTCTTGAATTTTAAAGAAATGTCATCTGGTTGAGAACGAAACTCCTAAAGCTGCTTAGTTAAGTAATTTACTGTAGTTTGCAATCATAGAATTGTTTCTTGAGGTAAAATTCTTTAATTCCAGCAAGATAAAGCATTAAGAATAAACATGCTAAGGGGCGCCTGGGTGGCTCAGTCAGTTAGGCGTCTGACTTCGGCTAGGTCATGATCTCACAGCTCATGAGTTCGAGCCCCGTGCCAGGCTCTGTGCGGAGAGCTCAGAGCCTGGAGCCTGCTTCGGATTCTGTGTTTCCCTCTCTCTCTGCCCCACACCTGCTTGCTCTCTGTCTCTCAAAACTGAATAAGCATTAAAAAAATTTTTTTAAAAAAGAATAAACATGCTAAGACAATAAAAACTATAGTTATCATTTTGTGTTAAGAAATCTGTGTCTATCTGTTCTTTTATATACTTTAATTCCAGGGAATTGAGTCTGTTCAGAATAACAAGGCAGTCTCAAGATTCCAATTAAAATATGCAACTGAGTAATTGGTTTTAAAATCAGATGTGCTTTTAGGTAGGAATTTTATTAAGTTTAAAATCAGTATGCCAGATGATAAAGAAGCTCAAAGATGCTCAGCATCATTAGTAACCAAGGAAATTCACAATGAAACCATAAGACACCAACACATCTTTCAGAATGGCTAAAATTCAATAGACTGACCATATCCAACGTTGGTGACGATGTGGACAGACCGGAACTCTCACATGCTGCTGTTGGAAAAGATGGTGTGGCCACTTTGGAAGAAGGCTGGGTAGTTTAAGTTAAACATACACCTGCCCTATGATCTAGACACTCACTCCTATACATATGCCCAAGACAAAAGGAGATATATGTCCACATTCATTCGTTCATAGCAGTTTCATTCAGAACCACCAAAACCTAGAAACAACTGAAATGCCCAAAGAGAGGCGAATGGATAAACAAACGGTGGGGTACCCGCATAACAGAATACTACTCTGAAACAAAAGGGAAAGTACCGATGGATGAGACAACATGGACAGATCTCAGGATAATTATGCGAGTAAAAGAAGCCAGACAAAAAAGGACACATGCTATATGACTCCACTCACATAAAATTCCAAAAAATGCAAACTAATCTACAGTAACAGAAAGCAGTTCAGTGATTACTAGAGATGGGGAGCAGGGTTGTGGGAGGGAGGAATTATCAAGGGGCACGCGGACACTTTCGGAGGTGATGGATATGTTCACTGTCTTAACTGTTACCTTACAGTTATACAAGTGAATACATACGTGAAAACGTACGTATCACACACTGAACATGTGCAATTTATTATGTTAAAAAGACCTCGATAAATAGCTTCAAATGGTAAAACAGAAAACAGTATAAGGATGTTTAAGAAAAGATAGCAGTCAGTTTAATTTATTAGATTTACAGGAATTATTAAAGCATGTTTGTTAAGCAAAACAACTGGAAGTATTAAAACAATTAAAGAAAGTTGAATGTAATTTATAAATTTAATTTACAATTTTCAAACGAGTTAAGGTTGCAAATGGAATCAAGTATTAATCAAAAGGTCCCTACAAACTGATTGTTAAAATTTTCTAGAATCATAAATAGAACAGAAAGATCTGTAGACTACACTTAAAAGCTAAACTGAAAAGACTAGGGGCACATAGGTGGCTCAGTTCGTTAAGAGTCTGACTTCAGCTCAGGTCATGATCTCGTAGTTCATGAGTTCAAGCCCCGTATCAAGCTCTGTGCTGACAGCTCAGAGCCTGGAGCCTGCTTTGGATTCTGTGTCTCCCTCTCTCTCTGCCCATCCTCCACTCATGCTCTGTCTCTCAAAAATTAACATTAAAAAAAATTTTTTTTTAAGTTAAAAGAAAAGGAAAAGACTAGCTCTTAGGATGCCTGACTGGCTGGGGTCACGGGTTTAAGACCCACACTGGGTGTACAGATTACTTAAATAAATATATAAACATTAAAAATAAATAACTAAATAAATTTTAAAATAACAAAACACTAGCTCTCACAGGAAGAAGCTGTTTTGAGTTTGTAACTTTGACAAATTGAAAATCAATTTTTTTTAATGTTTTCATTTATTTTTTTGAAGGAGAGAGAGAGAGAGCATGAGCGGGGTTGGAGCAGAGAGAGAGGGAGATATAGAATTTGAAGCAGGCTCCAGGCTCTAAGCTGTCAGCACAGAGCCCGATGCGGGGCTCGAGCTCACAAACTGTGAGATCATGACCTGAGCCGAAGTCGGATGCTCAACCGGCAGAGCAACCCAGGCGCCCCCAATTTTTTTTTCAACCAAAGTAACTTCCAAATAATCTTTGCATTACACAAAAGCCCAGGGGTAGGGGAGGGATGTGGCATCAGAAGCCACACCCAGGCATTCCAGTCACCTGAAACTCACCAAGTCACTTAGTCTCTCTGAACTTCAGTTTCCTCATCCGTAAGAGAGGAATCCAGAAAAAACACTCATTATTAATGATTTCATATTAATAAATTTCATACTGATAAACAGCACTCGGAGAAGCATACAGTGATGTGCAAATACAACAGATAAGCATCATGACATCACTCCGTGAGTAACTGCGCCTTTCCTAGACCCTGGCGGACCAGTGACAGACATGGGAAAGGTGACACACATATCCTCAGAGACTAACATGACTCAGCACAGCCAGATCACGGAATTTTCCCTAAGGCCTCAGCCAGGGATGGAGGTGTTTTGGGAGGGGAGCTGCCACATGTGGAATGTGGCCCCACTGCACGCACAACCGGTGGAAGTGTACTTGGAGCCTTCTTGGATACACCACCCACCCTTTCTCTGACCTGCAGGCCGATCAGGACAAGGAGCTAAGTGACACAGCAATTAGGGGGTGCTAGGGTGGCTTCAGTTACACCTCTGGCATACTGCTTTAAAAAACAAAAACAAAAAAACTGCATCCCTCTCCCTCCAGGATCACCAAGGAGACAGCAAAGGAGGAGGGCAGTGTGGCAACCTTCCATGGCAGCCTTCGTTCCCATAACTAAGCAAAACTCCGGGGAATCAGCAGGGACTTACAGATGAAGTGCCAGACAAGCCTTAACAAATTAGATGACCTGGTACGAGGCAGCCCTTCTTGGCAATAATTTTCCCTTGCTACTGACAGATTTGGGGGAAGACATACAAGAAAAGAGGATACTCTTTATAAAGGAGGGGTAAGGTCAGAATCTTGGATTCTGCTGATCAGCCTTCTCTGGGCCCCAATTTCTCAGCTCCCTAAGACAGGTGGTTTGGGGCCCTCACCCAGCTCTCCCACTTCTCCTTACAGGGATGCAAGTAAGAGCAAGAACATGCAACTCTATCAACCAAGAGGAAGACGAGGGCAAGCAGAGAGAACAGGGCAGGGAAACCGTGTGGAGGGCAGAGTCTATCAAAAGTCCAGAGCCCTTTTCACTACATACCCATCGCCGTTACTCCCATGACTTTCATGTGATGAGAAGGTGTTGTTGTTGTTGTTGTTGTTTTTAAGTACACTCCATGCCCAACGTGGGTTTGAACACATGACCTTGAGATCAAGAGTCGCATGCTCTACAGACTGAGCCAGACAGGCGCCCCCACTCCACCCACTTTTCAAAGCAAACACAATCCTAGAGTGGAAATGGCCACATCCAGTCCAAGACTTAGGACAAGAGAGGATTGTGGGAACATCTCAGAAAGCAGAACATTTCCCGGGTCATGAAGGGTTATCTGAGAAAAGTCCCTACACAATGGGTGGAAACCCAAGAAAAATCCCTACACAAAGGAATCTGCACTCTGAGCACAGAACATGAGCTCTGGGGAAGGCTGTCCCTCAGCCACAAAGTCCCCAGGGCCACTGACTATGAAATGAGGATAGCAACTGGCCTACCTATGGATATAGGGAAGAGCAGCGTCATCAGTGTCTGAAATACAGGGAGAAGGCTAGACAGGCGAGGATCGCGCCTGGCTGGGACGTTCATGTGGTCTAGCAGCGGGACATAGGACTGGATTATTAGGTGGATTGCGGCCTAGAGGGCCTTGGCTTTAGGCCGAGGAGATGCACCCTGATCAGTGCATCAAGGGAAACCTGTGTGGGAGAAACAGTCGGTTACACAGGACAGTGCTGCCTGAGCACTAGGTGGGAGAAGGTCCGTCTTCATTCACCCCTTTGCCCCTTCATCATTGCGACTCCCCAAGAATGGGTGTCGTTGCCTGGAAACACACGTCAAGCGTTTTTACAGCCAGTTGACAGAGTCACCTTCTGTGCCCAGCTCCACGCTTCCCTGAGTCCCCCCCTCCCCCCACTGCCCAGCTGCCTGTTGTACCATTGACTCAGGGGGTCTTCTCAGAGGCTGCGTGCCCTAGACGTGCTTCTTGCGGTCCTGAGAACCCTCACCACCTTCCCCTTGACCAGCTTCCCAAGCGACACCCTTCCAGAAGTAAGGCCTCCTGCCAAGGCTGCCGGCTACCAACCGGGGCCAGCGGGCAGCCAGATGTCACTTTCCTGTGTTACTTGAGAGAGAGAGATCAAGAACAGACAAGGACTGCTTATATTTTCCAAAACTTAGATCTTGGCCTTTTTTATTTATTGAACTTGATAAGCGATATGCTGGGACTACTAAAATCTACACCTGCTCCTGAAGAAGACCCGCGCACATCCCACCGAACTGGCTTCAGGCACGGACTTACCCTCAGTGTTCTGTCAGCTCTCAGTGGCAGCTGCTATCTAAAGTGAAAGAAAAAAGAAGTGTTATCCTCCTTTCTCCAGGCACCCCCCAGAGACCCTAGGGGTGGCAAGAACATAGATTTGTAACCCAGAGAACTGCTGCTTCGCTTCCATCCCAGGCGGCCGGGGGTGGGGAGTGGAGGGGAACCAGACAGCACAGGGCTGACAGCACCCTGGCTCTCATCCAACTTTCTGGGCCCCACCTTGGCTGCTTGGCCGCTTGGCCACCCGTTCCCATGACCACTCAAAGCCTGTTTCCTCATCTGTGAAATGGGAATAATAACATCCAGCTCACAGGGTTTCCCAAGGAGGGAACACGCACCAAAGCACTGGCACCAAGCCTGTACAAAGGACGCTCTCAGACATCAGCCAACGTGCTTAGTAAGAAGCATTTAAGTAAAACCCTTTTCTGGCACCTGCAACACAAGAATAAGGAGTTCTAGAAACTTTTGTTGTATCTGACATGATTCCTCTTCCTGCCCACCTCCATCCAGCCCCAGGCCCACTTTCTCTGCAGAGCTGTCTCGAATCCTTCAGGAGCTACCTCCCCTTTGGATTCTCTGAGCCTGGTTCCTATCTCACTAAGCAACCTGACACTAATTAAGAACTGACCTGAGAGCTGATAGGTCTGCTATTTCCCTATTTCCTCAGACCTTTTCTTGCAGAGATAACACATCCACGCACGAGAGCACACCCCCCTGTTTAGGCCCACGGAAGCCCATCGCTTTCAGAGTTTACAGACCACTTGTTTTTGAAAGGCCACACCCGCCAGTCAGCTCCACCCACCGGTCAGTAAAGAGCAAAATGGAGACACAGGCCGCAAGCGATCAAATGGACTGAATCCATGTTCTAAGGAGCCCAGTTGCCCTGATAGATTATGTCAAGGCTAAAAATGAATGTTTGGGGCATTCAAATCAATAAAATATTTATCGAGCACATACCTTACATGAGGCAGCCTGCCAGAAGGCACAGGCTCTGTTCCCAAAAGGCCAAAAAGCAAGTTGTTGAGGGCTAGCTCACAGAGGATGAAAACAGGAGAATACACGAGAGGGAGCCAACTGGGGACTCTGAGCCTGGCAGCCTGGGGCAGACCTGCAAGTGAGGACCTAACAGTACCTTTGCTGTCGGGTTGCTATGATGACCAAATGCCATAATACATGCGGGGGGCTAGTAGGTCCCCTGCCACCATACAGTAAGATCTCAATAAAGGTTGGCTTTTGTGATTAATAACAGTAAGTCATTTATCATCATCATTATGAAAAGAGACAGCCCACATCCAACTGAATAGATTTAGGAGTATATGGGGAATAATGCAGGAAAGCCTGAGTCTTGAAGAATAATTTCATTTTGACAGGACAAGGTAAGAGACAAAACCCTGCAGGAAATGTCACCAAGGAACAAGAGTGGAGGAAGGACACCAGGACGCAAGTCCGGGATGACAGCAAGCAGTCTCAGATGAGGGCTGAGGCAGAAGACAGTACCTTTGGTGTCAAATGCAAGAAAAAGGCCAATAGATGGGATCACATCTTTGTATTCAGTAGGTGAGAGGAAATGGTTCTTTTTGTCATTTCCCAAAGTCCGCTGTCATGCCCTCCTCCTTTGGCAGTTTGGCAACGTGCCCACAACTGAGACTACAGGCAGTGGGGACAAAGGGACCAAGGGATGGTCAGCCAGGCCCAGGTGAGGTTTCAGAGTACGCAGGCAAAATGGCCCACTTCCACAAAAGAGGTCTCTGGTGAGAAACTAGCCGCCAAGCAGGCACTCTCTCTGCATAAGAGGAGTAGGGGCCCCTTCGGAAGAGGGTCAGAGGCTGTCAGGAGGCAGCCAAAGAGAAGGCCCACACTAATCCTCGAGGAAAATGTTTACTTGGGCGAGGCATCCAACTTACGCGGGAGAGTGCGAGCCACAGATCTGCGCCGTCTGGGGCCTGCCAGGCCTTCCTCCCAGATTCACTGCCCAACGACAATCATCCTTGCGGCTCCCAAACGTGACTCTTTCCTGGCTCCCCAACTTCCACCCTTCCTTCCTCACTGGTTTCCAATTTGAGCCATTTCCAGTAATTCACCTGAAACATGTGTCAACAGCACCGACAGGGTACAGGGCAGAAGGACACAGAGAACTGCAACTTGGAATGACCCTGGCCTGAGGTCCACCCTGCTAACGTCTCAGGACCACTATAAGCAGTGTTGGGAGGGCTGGCCCCTAGCACAGCACCTGGGGTACTGGGGTGCCAGCAGTGAGACAAGGAAAAAACTAGGAGCAGGACAAAAAAAGGGGGGGGGGGAGGGGAGTGGGGCAAGCAGCCTGTATTGCTACATCAAAGGCAGCAGGAGTGCAAGAGGCTATAGCCACCGGGGCAAACCTCCCTGAAGGGTGATCTTGGAGGTGAGAACTGGCACAGATAGGGTCCATCAAGCTGGAACAGGCTTCGGGAGAGAGAACCAGAAATAAGGCACAGAAATAAGGCACTTTGGGACAAATTGTGGAAATTCTGGCCGGCAACCTAATTCAATTCAACAAACAGATATTGAGCAACTATTTTGAACAAAGCCCCTTCCAACAGGGCAGGGCAGCCACTGAGAAACACAGGATGCTTGCTCACAAGATGCTCCCTGGAACACAGACACAACCTGTAGCTCGGGCCGGCTGCTGGGCCCTGGGAGCCCTACCCAGCACCTTTGGAACCCAATCTCACTTCTGACTTTTCTGCACCTTAGCAAGTGCCCTCACCTTGTTACATCTCTTGGAGAGGCCTCTTCTGAGCGACCGACCAAATTTCTACTCAACTGGGAAGTGCTATTCCCCCCACATTCCTCAGCCTTTCTCCTGCAAGTTCTCATTGCTGGAAACTCACCTCTCCTCCACAATAAAACCTGGACGGCTCAAATCCAATCGCTGCTGCTTCACTGCCGGCTCCAGTGGAATTGAAGGAGGCTCATGACTCACCTCCTCCTATAAAACCTTCCCCAGTCCAGCCCCAGCCAGCCCATTTCTCCTCTCCCTGGCCTTAGTGTGCGGTTTGCCCTGATTTGTGGGCCTTTCCTGAACTTCCTCTTGCACATCCCCCTAGGGGCCATAGCTCACCCACACCAGGCTCTCTACAAACATCTGTTGCAATGCTGACCCGCTGCTTAGATGGTCTCCTTTCCTTTCCCCAGTTTGCGACAGTCCTACAGCAAGGATTAACCTCGTCTCCCAATCTTCCCTCAGTGTTCATTCTAGGGCTCCCAGCATGGGAGCTGAGCAAAAGAATGCGATGGAGAGCTCCATGGAGAGCTCGAGAGTTAGGATGAAGAAAGGGCAAAGCTGTCCCTGAGAGTAACTAGAAAGGCTGAGCACATCCACCCCACCCTAAGTGTCCGCATCCTAGGCAGGGGAAGGGTGGCCGGGCTGCAAGGCAAAGACTTCTTGGTAAAGACTCTAGCGGCTCTCATCGTGATCTGGCATTAAATACCGACACTTCTTGGAGCCTCAGTTTTCTCGGCTGCAGAATGGGGACAATGAACCCTGGCCTGCTTACCACACACCATGAGCAATCCGATTTTTAAGACTTTCAAAAGCTGGGAACCTAGGGACTTGGCCTAACCCCCGCATTCGTGAGATGACGAAAGAGTTCGCCAGAGGTGAAACAACCCTCTCAAAAGTACACAAAGCAAGTCCCACTGAAAAGAACCTGTATGGCAGGTCCTCAAAGCCAGGGCTCCGGATTCCAAGCCCGGGAGGGCACTTCCCGGACCTCCTGCTGCTCCTCACCGCCCCCGGCTGGCTGGCGTACTTTGTAAACTGCAGAAAGCTGTAGAATAACGGGCTGAGGCCAGCCCCACCTCCTCCTCGCTGAGCAGCCTCGGGCGAATTACCGCTTCACCTCTGAAACTAAGTGGAACCGAGAATGCCCGACCCGGTTATCGGGAGACTCCCTACAGGAGGCGGAGCGCAGGCACCTGGGACACGGAAAACCCCCGCCTCGCAAGCCCCGGCTTTCTTCAGAACTGAACTTCCAGTATGCTGGGGAAAACTTGGCCTCCGGATCCTGACGGACTGGGGCTCGAACCCTCAGGGACCTCGCGGGAGGCGTTTGGAACTGCGTGCGTCAGTTTCTACATCTGCAAAATGGGCCCGAGGACCAGAACGAGGGCCCCGGAGGCCGCCAGGGACGCGGGGCGGAGGAGGCCTGGCTGCGCCCGCGCCGACGAAGACTGGAGGGGAGGCGGGACGGGGTCCGGAGGAAGAGTCCCGGGAGCGAGCGCGCGGGCGGGGGCGGACCCACGCCAGCCGTGCCCGCTGAAGGGGGAGGGGAGGGGCGGCGCACGTCGCGTCGCGCAAAGCCCGCCGCCGTCTCCTCCAGCCGTCACTAGTGGAGCTCGCACCGCCTTGGCGCGCACGACCCTTACATAAGCGTCCCCCGCGGCGGCGCTGGCGCACGCCCACCTGGTCCGACCCGCCGCGAGCAGAGGAAGGTGCGCAGCGCTGCCGGCACTCACCTCCTCGCCTCCGCCGCAAGTCGTCGCCACCGTCTCTACCGCCGCTGCCTCCACTGACAGGGAACAGCTGCGGTCTCCGCGCAACCGAACTTGCTGCAGTCCTGGCCCCACCTTACAGACTTCTTATTGGCTCAGGCAGCCCAACCCCTCCTGTTATTGGACAAGACTTCCCGTCACTCACCGCTCCCCGGCTCAGGACTCCTCCCTACCCTCCGCCTACCCGTCACGTTTAAGCCTTGGCGCCCCACGTCAGCCCCGCCCCTCGCGTCGCTGGCGGGCCCCTGGATTGGTGAGGAAGCTGGGAGAGCCCGCCCCTGGCGCACTGCCTCCTACTCCCTTGTCTTTAGAGCCCCACGTGAGCCCCAAGGCCGGGGCCTCCGCCCGCAATAGGCGGAAGTAACGGGGCTCCGGCACGCTGTGATTGGCTGTCGGCGGGGGTGGGGACGTGCGATTCATTCACCCGAGTAGCACGTGTCTCCCAAAGCCGCAAGCATAACAGATCGCACCGGGACTCCGGGATCCAGGCTAGACACAGATACACGCGGGCGGGTGGGGAAGAGGGCGGAGGAAAAGTGTTTGCAAAGGGCAGGAAGAAGGAGATGGCAATTGTGCCACACGAGTGTGAATGATTGTGTCCCTTAGCTGCGGGGGGTGGGGGGGAGGCGGGTGATGGGCAGGAGTCCGTCGCCGTCGCTGTGTGACCTTGGACAAGCAACCTCACCACTGTGAGCCTCAGTTTCTTAATCTGCAAACCGAGGCCCCTTAGGACTTAGAAGGTTTAGAGGTCTCGGTTAAACAGAAAGCTTCGTAAACTGGGCTCTGTGCCAACCAGCGGATATGGGAGTGACCAAAATTAACAAAAAGGTCTGCTTTACAGTGAGGGAAAAGACAGACGATAAAAAATAAAATACAGGGTACATTAGATGGTAATCAGGCCATGAAGGAAAAATAACCTGCTTCCAGACAGTTGGGAGAATCAAGGACAATGAGAACTTCATCTTGTTAACTAGAAGTTGCTTATTGAGCATCGAGAGATATTACAACTTCATTCTCTTCTCTGACTGTTGTATCTGTTAGGTTTGTCTCTTCAACTTTCTTGTCCTTCCTTCCACCTGTGTGGTCAGTCCAACACAGTGGTCTGTCCAACACGGGTTGGACAAACACGGGTCAGTCCAACACAGTGGTTTTCGTAGCAGAACAAGGATTAAAATCCCAGTTATCCAGATTTCACATATTCATTCAATTAACAATTCATTTGATTGTACACCTACTATCGGCCTAGTGCTATGCCAGGAAAAAGTGGTTGGACTTGATAGACACTGAGTCCCTATTACTCTTCTAGTATGCCTACCTTGTGATTTCAACATTTTCTGCCTGTATCTTATCTCCCCTGCTGTGTACATGTAAGATACAGCCCCCTGTATCCCTCACGAAAGGCAAGGCCCTGCTCTGGAGCTGGCTATGCTAAAGGCACTGTGATGCATCAGCTCAGTGCTGGCTGGTCCTTGTGACCCTATGGGTCTGGAGCAAAGGGTGAGTGGTTCCAACCAGGTTCAGGTGATTACCTTGTCAATACCACCAGGTAGCAATCTGAACAAAAAAACAGAACTAGAAAATGGACTGCTGTGAGGAGTGTCTGGGTGACTCAGTGGGTAAGCGTCCAACTTTGGCTCAGGTCATGATCTCACGGTTCATGGATTCAGGCCCCGAGTCGGGCTCTGCACTTACAGCTTAGGGCCTGGGGCCTGCTTCTCTCTCTCTCTCTCTCTCTCTCTCTCTCTCTCTCTCTCTAATAGATAAATAAACATTTAAAAAAAAAGTAGGAGAAAGAAAGAAAATGGACTGCTGTGAACAAAAAAAGCATGGGTTTTGAAAAGTTAGCTCAAGCATGTAAATTATCTAGTTGGGGCACCTGGCTAGCTCAGTCAGAATTATTGATCTCAAGGTTGTGAGTTCAAGCCCTATGTTGGGCGTGGAGCCAACCTAAAAAATAATAATAGGGGCACCTGGGTGGCTGTTTGTTAAGCAGCTGACTTTGGCTTAGGTTATGATCCCACAGTTCATGGGTTCGAGCCCCACATCAGGCTCTGTGCTGGCAGCTCAGAGCCTGGAGCCTGCTTCTTACCTGTGTCTCCCTCTCTCTCTGCCCCTCCCCCATTCATGCTGTGTCTCTGTCTCTCGAAAAGGAATAAATGTTAAAAAAAATCGGTAATAATAAATAAATTATCTAGTTCAGGGCACCCAGGTGGCTCAGTCTGTTAAGTGGCTGACTTCGGCTCAGGTCGTGATCTCACAGTTTGTGAGTTGGAGCCCAGCATCAGTCTCTGTGCTGACAGCTCAGAGCCTGGAGCCTGCTTCAGATTCTGTGTCCCCCTCTCTCTCTGCTCCTCCCCTACTCACACACTCTCTCTCTCTCCTTCAAAAATAAATAAGCATTTAAAAAAAATTATCCTAGTTCAAGTGAGATTAGGAAACAAGACACCTCTCCAGACTTGGTCCTACCATGAGATTGAGTTCCCAGGACAGCAAAGTTGGAAGGGTTATTCCATCCCCGATAGAGAAAACTGCCCAGGCAAAAGCCTGGGTGGAGAGCCTCATGTGGCTAGAAAAACCATTTCTCTGTGGGGGCTTCTGTAACACTAGCAATGGAATCTCCTTAGGACAGGGTGCTTGCCTGTGGGAAGCAGATTCTTGAGCCCCACTGCATGGTTCTTAATGCATATTAGTCACCAACTCAGGGGACTTAGAATGACCACAGAATACTTGGGCACATTTCTGGGGAATGGGATCCCTGCATTGCACTGCTAGTTTAAGAAGCTCCCCAGGAGGCCCTGAGTGCCTCAGTCGGTTAAGCTTCCGACTACGGCTCAGGTCATGATCTCGCAGTTTGTGAGTTTGAGTCCCAGGTCAGACTCTGTGCTGGTGGTGCAGAGCCTGCTTGAGATTCTCTCTCTCTCTCTCTCTCTCTCTCTGCCCCTTCCATGTTCTCTCTCTCAAAATAAATAAATAAGTAAACTTAAAAAAAAAAAAAAAAAAGCTCTCCAAATGGTTCTCATGAGGGTTAGTGTTGAGACCACTAAGAGACCAAGAGAAGTTACTCTCGTGGCTTCCTGATAAGAACCCCCTGGAGTTCTTTAAAAACAAAACAGATTCCTGGTCCCCTGGCCCCTGAGACTTCTGATTTGGTAAGGATTCAGTAAATCTGGTGATGGGACCCAAGAGTCTTTTTATCTATCTATCTATCTATCTATCTATCTATCTATCTATCTTCTATCTCTCTATCATAAGCCCCAACTGGTTTTTGAGGCCATAGGAAGCTTAGGAAACTTTGCTGAGTTCCTAGGTGGCTGCAGGGGAAGGTGATACAGATAGGCTGAGATCAGCCTGGGAGGGCCAGTGGGGAGGCTAGCTCTGGTGTGTAGGGCTCAGGCAGTACAGCTCTGTCGGGAGGGAGTGGTCCAGGGGCAGCTGCAGAGCAGCTCATGGGCTCTGGTAACCTAGGATTATGTCTGTCTTATTGCCTCTTAGTATCAATCGCTTTCTGGAAAGTTCTTGGTTTTGTTTGTCTTCTGTACTCCCATCCCCTTCTAACATGTGAATGTTACCACTACAAGAGTTGAGTCTGACACAGAGTAGATGCTTAATAAATAGTCAGCAAATGAAGGAATGGGAGTCATCAGCCCATACTTAGTGGTTAAAACCATGGGAGGGAATAAGGCTTCCCCCGAGCCCGAGTGGAGTCCACCAATAGAGAGGGGAGTCCAGAGGGCACCACATTTAAGGGGAAGGGGAGAGTTAAAGAGGGGGAGGGCACAGACTGGCAGGAGGTGCAAATTCTGAGGAGGGAGGCATCTACAGTGCCCCAGACCAGGAGGGAGGATGGGGCGTCTGGAGACAATGAGACACATTCACTCTGCAGCCATTTCAGCAGCACTCAATAGAACGCCTGAGTGGCTCAGTCAGTTAAGAGTCCAACTTCGGCTCAGGTCATGATCTCACGGCTCACAAGTTCAAGCCCCACATCAGATTCTGTGCTGACAGCTCAGACCTGGAGCCTGCTTCAGAGTCTGTGTCTTCCCCTCTCTCTGCCCCTCCCCCCGTCACACTCTGTGTGTGTGTGTGTGTGTGTGTGTTGTGTGTGTGTGTCTCAAAAATAAAATAAATTTAAAAAGAAAAGAAACAAAGAAAAAGGAACTACTTTCCCCACCCCTACCCTTCTCCTAGACCAGAGGGGGATATACCTCAAAGCATTTGATTTCAAAGCAGTGTGGTGCTGTGCTAGAGATTGTGGCCAGAGTGCTATAGGAGTTCGAAGAGGGGGTCCCTTACCCCATGAGAGGGGCATGGAGGGCTTCCTGGAGGGGGCAATGCCTTCACTAAGTTGATATATAAATAGAGAGAAATAAATTCGGAAGCTTATTGGGTGAATATATTGGTTCAAGGGATCTCATACATGACCCAAACAAAGGCAGGGAGGCATGACAGGGTCAATGGAGGGGGTTAATGGGGACAGCCCACCAGCAAGTTCAGGAAGCACAGCCTGAGAGGGGGCTGTGGGGAAGACGGAGAGCAGTTAGGACTGGGGAGGCTTGGGTAAGCGGAAACACCCAGGTGAGTAGGGACTCCCAGACAAAGCCGTGGACCTCTCAGACTGGAGCAGCCGCCATGAACCCACCCCTCCCTGTTGACAGTTCAGAAGGCTGGCTTTGCCCTGAGGACCTCACAAGGACAACTAGACATCCCAGATCTCTGTCCTGGGAGACAGAAGAAAGTCACTTAAAAAAAAAAAAAAAAGTAACCAAATTCTGGCAGCTGAAGCCTCAGATAGTTCGCTGCTGGCGAGACCTGAGGGTTAAACCCTTCGTGATGGAAAATGAAGGCAAGAAGAATGGACAAAACAGTCTTTTTCCACAGGCTGGAGTTGTGTCTTTTATTCTAACTAGCACAGAAGGTGCTGGAAGTGATTCAAGATAGGTTTTCCTCCCCTCAGGTCCTCCAAGGGTCCAGGCTGTTTTAGCCAGGCTCTTGGGGGAAACTCCCATACACAAACACCGTGAACCCATGATGTGCCTTGTGACAATGCAGAAAAGGTGCCCCTTTGGCAGTAACCTGGCCGCTGAGGCCCTTCTTAAGGGCAGCAGCAGGGTCATACCAGCGTGTGACGGATTGGATTGCAGTCCCAGCTCACCAAGAGTGCTTGTGCAGTGTGGAAACTGTACAACTGTGTGAGGCTGCCCTGTACCTTTGCCATGGCCACCCAAATACACTTTGGAGGTTGGAGGAGCCTGAATCCCAATGCTTCCCCAGCTGTGGTCTCCAAGCTCAGTTGACCCCATAGACCTCCTACCCCCAGGCATTCACACTGTCTTTTCAGCCTTCTCCTATGCTGGTCATTCAGTCCACTGGGCTTATGGAGCCCACGCCATCATGGGACCTCTACAAGACAGTCAGACCTTCCACCTGCCAAGGTGGGCCGTGGTCTAGCAAATCACAGCCCCTGTATTTCAGGTCCATGCCAAGGCTGCGGCTCCCTGGCTGAGGCAAAGGAGGGTAAAATCCTCCTCAACCCCACTCACAGCCGTAACCCTTCTTGTCCTCCCACTGAGACCCAGAGAAAGGAAATGACCTCTCTGGATCAGATGGCTAGTCAGGGTCAGAGTCAGGATTGACTGGATCTCCAGACCCCTGATTCCCCGGCTGTGGTATTTTTGCTCCAAAGGCTGGCTTGGGGGAAAAGAGAAGCCAAGAATGTGAGGAATGTAGATTTCAAAGGAAAGGCTTTGATCTGAAATTTGAGTCCTAAAATCACAGTCCTCAGAGGCAGAAGAGCCTTGAGCAATTATGTTTCCAAGAGTTCCCACAAGATGTAGACCACCTGGGGCACGATTGTACAGATAGCTTCTCCTGTCCTTGCTGGGGACAGGAGGGGAGGGGGGCTTGTGATAGGGACCAGCAACCGGTGTTTTTAACAAGGGAAGTTTGGGACACCCCAGCTGGACCCACTCATTTTACAGATGAGGAAATAGGCTCACACAGGAGAAGGGATGGGCTTACCATCAGCAGTCATCAGGTCCTGCATATTTGAAAAACTTCAAGGGCACCTGTATTACCAGCTCCAAGCCCCTACTCTGTGTAACCTGGAAATAATCCACCCTGGATTCCTTGGCCCTACCTAGAGGAAGCCCTAAGCGCACCACCTGGCACAAAACAGGTGTGATCAGAATGTGGGAGCATTAATAATAAATAGCATTATTGTAATTTATCATTCCCTTTGTTTGATTTCTCCAAGCGGTAACGTGGCCAAAGTCTAGCACTGAACCCGATAGCCTGGCATTCTAACTTCTTGTGGGGAAATGAAAACGAAAACAGTGGACACACCTGGTGCCATTATTCTGAAGTAAAGGAACTAGGTTCCCCAAAATGTACTGTATTATAAGAGCTGCTCAGACAAAGAGATACGTTACCTCTTCACCTCACTTCTGGTGGGCATCATATTTTTAAGGAAAATTCTAGGGGCATTAACCATTCGGCTCATAGTTCGGTCTGATCATCGTGCAGGGTGCGTGAAGACCCAGGCTCGACCTGCAAAGGGTGGCCGCACATTTGCTGAGGCCTCTGTTTTCTGGCCTGACTCCGTGGGGATGAATTTAAGACCCACTACTGACTGTGTGTCCCTGGGCAAGTTGCTTCACCTCTCCAAGTTTCTGTTATTTCATCTGAAAAACGGGGCTAAGCAGCACAGGGATGCCTGGGTGGCTCAGTCAGTTAAACATCTGACTTGGGCTCAGGTCATGATCTCACGGTTTGTGGGTTCGAGCCCCGCATCAGGCTCCGTGCTCACAGCTTGGAGCCTGGAGCTGCTTTGGATTCTGTGTCTCCCTCTCTCTCTCTGCTCCTCCCCTGCTTGCACTCTGTCTCTGTCCCTCTCTCAAAAATACATAAACTCAAAAAAAAAAAAAAAAAAAAAAGGAGTATCTGGCTGGCCTGCCCCGTTTGCAGCCTTCCTGTATATCTAAGCCTCAGAACCTCTTTAGGAAATAGATACCATGTGTTTCATTAATTTCACGGCACACCATTTCCCCCCGTTTTCTGAGATGGGGTGATTTTCCAATGTCTGGGCAGAGAGTATTCTTTCTTATCATTTTTTTTTTTTTTTTAGTTTATTTACTTTCAAGAGAGAGAGAGACAGAGTGGGAGGAGGGGCAGAGACAGAGAGAGAGAGAGACACAGTATCTGAAACAGACTCCAGGCTCTGGGCGGTCAGCACAGAGCCTGACACGGGGCTTGAACTCACAAACTGCAACATTATGCCCCCAGCTGAAGTCAGACACTTAACTGACTGAGCCACCCGGGCTCCCTGAGAGTATTCTTGCTTAATGACGTATGAAACAATGTTACATCGACACCACCTTAAGTTTGATGAAATAAGGTATTTTCCCCACTTCGGAGGCACATGAGGTTAAGCCACTTACTCAAAGCACAGAGCTGTCACATGGAAGTTCCAGGCTCTAAACTCAGGCAGTGTGATGGCTTTAGCATCCAGGTCGGTGGGTAAGCAGCCTCCATGATAACACCCAGCGATACCGCCTCCCCCGTGCGCAAGCCCCTGTGGGATCCCTCCCTGGAGTGCAGGCTGGACCTGGTGACTCACCTAGAAAGAAGAGAACACGGCAAAAATGATGGAAGGTCATTTCTGCTTCTGCCTGCCCACTGTCTCTCGACCTCTCACTTGCTGCCTCCGATTGAAGCCAGCTGCCATGGTGTGAGCTGCCCTTGGGAGAGGCCCACGTGGCAACAGCCAGCAACCAGCAAGAAACTGAGGCTCTCAGTCCAACAACCTTCAAGGAACTGAGTCCTGCCAATGACCATCAGAGCGACCTCGGAAGCAGATTCCCCCCAGTTGAACCTCGAGGTGGCTGCAGGCCCCCGATTGGAGCCTGTGAGGGACCTTGAGCCAGAGGCCCCAGCTCAGCCATGCCTGGATTCTTGCCCCACAGAAACTTTGAGGTCGTACGTGAATGTTGCTTTAAGCCACAAAGTTTTGGGGTGATTTTTTTAAGGCGGCAATAGACAGTGAAGAGTCTCCAATATTTAAGACATAGTATTTACTGTGTCGTGTCCCGGGAACGCAGAGGTGAAAAGCCTTCGAGGGACAGCCGGTGTCAGGGGGAATGCATACGTGTGTGATTGCTGCTACTGCGTTTAGCGGGTGGTCTGGAGAGGGAGCTGCCTCCCTATCCCAAAGGCAGGTATCAGGCAGGCTTCCAGGTGGAGGCATCACTGAGCACAGCGAACTCTGGAAAGGGAGCTGCCTCCCTATCCCAAAGGCAGGTATCAAGCAGGCTTCCAGGTGGAGGCATCACTGAGCACAGCGAAGTCTGGAAAGGTGAGAGCTTCCCAGCTGACAGAGGCAGGGAGGCAATAGGGAGGGAAGGAAGAGAACACACTTCTTCTCCTGTCCTCCATGGATCTGGGAAATTGTAAGATTATACACTGGGCAGGAGGGTTTTAGGCAGTTACATGCTCGACACCAGAGCCGGTGATTCACCCCAGCACATCCCAAAAGTCTGAGTTAGCAAACTCTTCCTGGCTTAAAGGCTTAAACTTCAGTGAGAGTCAGGGTTTGAGCCCACTGTGCTGGGGCGAGGGCAGTGAAGGTTGCGTAATGGCTTGGCTGCCTTTCCACCAGGGCCAGGGGTGGCCTGTGGGTTGGACGTTAGGAATGTGGTCGGGGTCAGAGTAAAGAGGCCTGGGTGCAGGTCGAAATTTGGGACAGGCTGGGGCAGAGAATCAGGGCCCCTCTGCATTCTCCTCTTCACACTGGCCCTGGCTTATCTCCTGTAGCTGGGAGAGAGCCTGGCAGATATTATAAGACCCTTCACCCAGGGAAAGCCTAGCAACCTCGAGAGAGAAAGAGAGAGAGAAGAGAGAGAGAGAGAGGAAAGAGAGCAAGGCCAAGCCTGGGGAGAGGTCAAGGGTGAGCCAAGAGTTGCAGCCAGTGCTTCCCTGACCCCAGACGTGGGGGGGCAGGGGGCACTGTGCAGCAACCCAAACACAGGAGGACGCCTGGCCACCGATACCAGAGCAAGGCAGCTTGCATTCTAAAGCCAGGCCAACCAAGGAATGGGTTCCAGCTCTGCCTCTTACTGGGCATGCTCTCTGGCCAGGTGCTTCACCTCTGAGCCTCTGTTTCCTGATCTATGAAATGGGGGTAGCAATGCCCACCTCATAGGATTATCATGAGGCTGAAATGCAGTGTGTGGAGGGATTAGCTCCAGAATGAGGAAGAATAGCCATAGAATAGTGGTTAATACAAAAAGGAATAACAGATGTGTGAGGTCCCTTTCAGCCTTCAAATCCTGTGATTCTGAGGGTCCGCTGGGCCGGCCCAAGCACCTTTCTCTTTCTCTCGGAAAAACAAAGCTTCTGCTGGTCGTCTTGCTATTATACGTTCACGATTTCATTGGATTTCCACAGCCACCCATTTTGCAGTTGACAGGACTGAGTGAGAGCGGAAGGGATTCACCTAGTCTAACGAATAATTTCCAGCTGCAGTAAAATATACGGAAACATTATGTTTACCATTTAGCCATTTTTATGTATCATTCAGTAGTGTCACCTATAGCCGCAGTGTTGTTCAACCAATCTCCAGAATTTTTCCATCTTTTTTTTTTAAGTTATTTGTTTTGAGAGAGAGAGAGAGAGAGAGAGAGAGAGAGAGAGAACACGCAGAGGGGGGGAGAGAGAATCCCAAGCAGGCTCCATGCTGATAGTGCAGAGCCCGATGCCGGGCTCAAACCCACAGACCGTGAGATCATGACCTGAGCTGAAGTCAAGACACTTAACCAACTGAGCCACCCAGGTGCCCCTCCAGAACTTTTTCATCTTGCAGGACTGAAGTTCTATAGCCATGAAATAATTGACCAATCCTCCCCCGCCCCGCCTCCCGCCCCCGCTCCGCCCCCCCCCCCCCCCCCAGCATGCTACATTCTGTCTCTGTGAATTTGACTATTCTAGATTGGAGCTGTCTTGTTTCTTTCTTTCTTTTTTTTTTAATTTAATAAATTTTTATTTTTCAAAACGTACAGTTAGTGGGATCTGTCCATGCATCTTCGCCAGCAGCTGGGGCATCTCTGCCCCTGGTGTTTCTGGTGTAAATGACCAGAGCTCTGTACTTTGCAACTAGTTTCCTAAGTTCTTCACTAAGGAGCTCCTGAAAGGCCACCCCAGCCAGGGGGCCTTGAATCTTCAGTCTCTCAGAGACGACGGCTGGGGTCCTAAGCTTCTAGTTGGGAACTTATGAAGTTTGTCACATGTCGCTTTGTCACACGAGACCAGGTCATTGAGCGTGTCCTGAACTTTGCCTTTGGACCACTTCTTTTTGGCCTTGCCCCCAGACTTGTTCACTGGGTCTTTGTCTTTCTTGGCTGGCTTTTCAGCATCTTTCTCTTTCTCCTTGGGAGACATTGTGAAGCTCTGAGATCAGCGGCCACCCCTGCAGCCTCGCTGAGATGTTGGACAAAGAGTGGAGCTGTCCTGTTTCTTTCTTTTTTTTTAAAAAAATGTTTATTTATTTATTTTGAGAGAGAGAGAGAGAAAGAGAGACAATCCCAAGCAGGCTTTGCACTGTCAGCATGGAGCCCGATGCGGGGCTCGAATCCCCAGATCACGAGATCATGACCTGAGCTGAAACCAAGAGTTGGATGCTCAACCGACTGAGCCCCCCCAGGCGCCCTGGAGCTGTCCTGTTGCCTAAAGGCCCATCTCGGTTTTGCTGTTGCACCGTCTGTTCTCAGTGCCAACAGAATGAATTTGGACAGCTAGGGCTGCAGTTCAGGGGAGGCCAAGCTCTACAGGGGTGGGGTGGTCAGGGAAGCCTGCCTGGAAGAGGAGGAGGAGAAAGACACCTATACTCCTTGCCCTAGAAGGTAGAGAGGCAGTGGTGATGGTGACTCAGGGATGCTTGTCCCCTGTGGCCTGCCCTTTGGTTTATGATGGCCACCTCAGCAGCACCAACCTTTGCCCCCAAGTGAGTTCCCATCAGATGGGTGGAGACTCTGAGCCACCTCAGGGGCCAGTGGCTTGCCCAGGGGCTGGAGCAGTCCTGCACTTGCAGCCTCAGGAACCATGGGGATAGGGCCACGCAGTCAGTCCTTGCGAGGACCACGACCCTCCTATGGCAAGCTCCAGGAGCCCTGGGGGAAGCCTTTAGAGAGCCGGCTGCGCCGGGCGCTGAGCCTCAGACAGGGCCAGGAGAAGTCCAGGCCCTCAAACGGAGGCCCAGAAAGGCTGGACACGCCCGGTCAGGAGTGGCTGCCAGGGTGCCTGGAAGATACGGAGCAGCTGATTCAAGCCCAGCAAGGAGAGCGCCGGCGGTGGCTGAAGCAGTATCAGCAGGTTTGGCTGAGGGCTGACGGATGGAGGGGCGCCAAAGGGGGAGGGTAAGGACTCCACTGAGAGGGACCCAGGGCAGCAAAGGCTCAGAGGTAGGAACATATGAGGCCAAGGACCAAGAAGACAACAGAGTTGTCTGGAGACGGGGCTGGAGAGAGAGGCATCCAGGCACCATATTTCAGAGGGCCTTAAAGACTCTTGGGATTTATCCCTTCGACACTGGGGAGTCACGGAAGGTTTCAGAGCAGAGCTGTTTTCAAATAATTAATCTGGCAATGTGTTGGATGGGTGGATTTTGCTGGAGGCAAAGAGATCAGCTAGTAAAACTTCCCCAGGGTTACATCTTGTGTTCTATGCCCCGGAAAGGGGGCATCCTGACCCCCTTGGTGGGACCTTTTGGCTCCTGGCCCCTGCCTCCTTTCTTTTGGAGAAAAAGGTCTCCGACGAGCAGTGCTCCTGTCTCTGGGGTCTACCACCACCTCGTGGCTGTAGGTGGAACAGCACCTGAAGCCCACCACGCGGCGGTGGCACCAGGACCCTGATCTTGCCTATCCTCGGTCTTTTAGCAGGTAAAGAGAAGGTGGGAGAGCTTTGTCTCCGGCTTCCCTGGTGTGACCTTGAGCCGGCCAGCCTCCCCAGAGCCCCCTCTGAGCACCACCAGCTAAGGATGCTGGAAGCGGCGTCGGTCCCTGCTGCATCTGGATGAGACGGCCGTGTCTGCTGACCTACCTCTTCGTGGCCCTCTGGACTCCTCTGTGTAGGTTGCTCCTGCCTTCCTCACGTGGTGCACCGAGGCCTCTGCCACCAGCTTACCCAAGGGTCCTGTGATTGCCCCTCGCCCTGGCCCTCCACTCCAAGGCTGGCTTGCAGTAAAGACCCCAAAGGGGGCTCAGCTCTGTTTCCTGATGGGTTCTGCCATCTGGGCATGGAGGCACCCTGGGACAGTGACATGTACGAGGACCTTAGAAACCTGCCTAGAAATAGGGGTGTCGACACCCCCGGCCCCACACAAGACCAGTCGTGAGCTTCCAGGACAGAGCTCAGTGAAGCCAGCCCCACGGCTGAGAGGCTCTGCACATCAGCTGCTCACGCCCCTCCCGCCAGGCCCGGCTAGTGGTGGGCGAGGCATGGGCCTCCCTCCTTGACAATGAGCCCCCCCAAGGGCAAGGACTAAGTCAGGGCAATCGCCGGTACCGGAGCTCTACAGCTGAAAGGCCCAGGCCTGTATATAATCACTTGTATCTTCATAGTATCCCGATGAAGGAAGGGGCGGGGGGAAGCCTTCCCTCCCCGTGTGACAGAGGTAGAAACCGAGGCCCAGAGCAGGGAAGAAATTATTGTCTTTGGCACCCATGGCCCCACCCCCACCCACTTCCCAACCTTGGGGCTGAACACAGGAATAAAGGTTTCTGCGCTGAAGTGTAGAATTTGCCTAGTCATTAATTCACCTCCAGGCCTCTCCCAGCCCTCGCGGGAAGCTTGGCTCAGAATTTGGCCAGATGGTGGAGCAAGGGCGCCAGGGGCAGGTCCCCCATGGGTCCCCAGGAGGCTGGGTCTTTCCTGCCACTTCTCTTGACCTCACTCCCCAGAGGAATTGTCACCTACCCCTGTGCTGACCTCCAGCCAGCTTCGGGGGGACTGCTTTGCTTTTTGCGTTCACCCTCACGAGGCAGGGCTCACTCTGAGTCCCGGAAAGAGCAAGGACTCATCCAAGGCCATACAGAAGGGAGGGTCTGACCCCAAAGAGCCTGGGCTCTTTGAGAGACACTGACCCTTCGGTGGGGTCCCTGAGGCTCTCCTGGCTCAAGTGGACCCAAGGTCAAAGGTGAGGGGTCAGCTGCAAGCATCCCAGCGCAAGGTCTGTTCTGGGATGGTGGGGAGACCTGAGGGTCCAGCCGGACATAGGGGAAGTTCCCTGTCTCCCCAGAGCCCAGAATCCTGGCATGGCCTTTGAGGAATAAGAGGGGTCCTAGGGAATTCTTGTCCCGGACGGCCACTGGGATCAGAGACTAGGGTGCCTGGCTTGGAACCTGAACTCTGAGAGCTGACCAGAAGCTTCCAGACCAATTAGTCACAAACTTTAGATGCCTGCCACTCCACCGTCTTGTGCAGTAGCCCCTTGAGTGCCTCTGGGGAACCCCAGGACTCCAGGAAACATGGTTTGAGTCCATAGCCCTGGCAAACCCTCTGGATGGCAAGAGGAAGAAACTGAGGCCCGGAATGGGGAGGTGTCCTCATCGCCCTCCGCAAGTCTCTGCCCGTGAGCCCGTGAGTCTCACCCTGGCCTCTGTGTTCTAAGGATTTTCTAGCCCAACTCCTTGCTGTTCTCTTACTTGTCATGCTCTGTGACCAGTTTGTCTAGTTACGAGCTTCTGTCATCCACAAGACAGACAGTTCCACGGGGAGCTGGCCTGCTCACCACTAGGACCCCAGTGCCTGGCTCAGGGCCTGGCCCATGCTGAGTACTCAGTAACCTGTCGTTGAGTGAATGAGGCACTGACCCAAGGTCCCCCAGCGAGCTGATGGCTGGGCTAGGCCTGCCGCTCACACGGGTCTGGGGCCTCCCACTCAGGCAGAATGGTTCTACCTCAGCCCCATCAGCAACCCCATCATCAGGGAGCACAGTTCCGGGACCCATGGCTGAGGCCTTCACCAAAGGCCTTCATATACGCTGATAGATTGTTTCCAAAGATGGCCGCAAGCCTTCATCCCATGGTGCACGCCTGTTTTCATCGTGTCTTTGCCACACCTCCCATCGGGAGAGATATTCTATTTTCCCTCCCCTTGAATCTGCGTGGGCCCTGTGACCTGCTCAGACCAATAGAATGCAATGGAAACAATGCTCTGGGACTTCTGAGCTCGGGTCTTAAGAGGCCTTGCATCTTCTGTTTGTGGCCTCTTGGAAACCAGGTACCATGTAAAGGAGTCCAGGTGATCTTGCCCCTAAAGTGGCCCCTAAGCAGATATGTCCATAGTCCCATCCCGAGAATCTGTGAATTTTGCTGGGTATGGAGAAGAGTCTTTGTAGACATAATTAAATTAAGGATGTTGGGATGAGGAGACCATCTTGGATTATTGGGGTGGGAAGGGCCTAAATCCAGCAAGAAGTTTCCTTAGAGAGACACATATAATGTAAGGACATAGAGGCCAAGGCCACGTGAAGGTGGAGGGAGAGAGCAGAGTGAAGTGACCACAAGCCCAGGAAGCCTAGGATCGCCCACAGCCACCAGGAGCCACCAGTAGAAGCAGGAAGGATCCTCCCCTGGAACCTTTAGCACCTCGATCTCAGACTTTGGCCTCTAGCACCGTGAGACAATAAATTCCTATTGCCTTAAGCCACAGAGTTTGGGGAATTCTACAGGAGCGCCGGGAAACTAATACGGTGTGTTTGTGTGATTCTACCTGGCAGAGACTGGTCAGGTCTATAAAAACCCAGATGTGCCAGCGGGGCGACATTTCCCAGCCTTCCTTGCAGTCAGGCAGTCAGGTGTGGCCGTGTGGCCAAGCTCTTGCCAGTAGAATATGAGTGGAGCTGGCATTCGTGGCCCTCCAGACAGAGCCATTAAATATCCCTGCCCAACCCTCGATGCTTCCCTCTTTGCTCACAGGCCTGCCCAGTGCAGAGGGCCCAAGGGGGCTTCAAGGCTAGGAGATGGCAGTGACACTGAGGCAGAGTCCCCTGTCACCCGTTTGGACTGTGATATGACTGCAAAATAGGCCTTCATTGTGTTACGCCTCTGATTCGGGGGCCGCTCGTTAGCCTCAAGCCTAGACTGACGATTTCATGTCAACAGTGTGTGGGACCTCGGGGACTGGAAACTCCGAGAAGGCAGGACAATTCTCTTTTTGCTCACTGTAAACAGCCCACCTTGGACAGTGTCTGCCTTCCTGTAGGTGCTCAGGAAACAGTTGTTGAATTACTGAATGTATTGCAGCCAGGACCTGGGGGAGAGCAGGAGTTAACCAGGCCAAGGGAGGGAATACGTGTTTCCGGTGGAGGGAGCGGCCTGGAAAGCCCAGAGAGAACACGGTGCATCTGGGAGTGCAAACCATCTGAATGGTCTACGACAGGACGGATGTCCCTGGCTCAGGCTCTGGACATATTTGTTGCCCACGGTCCCCCACCCCACCTCCCGACCTCCCTAGATGCGCCCTCTTCAGGCCCTACCTGACCTGGTTTTGTCTGCTCATGAAGCCTTCGCTCTCGTGGGGTGGGCGGGCCACTGGGGAGACCACTGAGCCTCAGGCCAGGCTCTGTGACTGCCACCCACACACTTGTGCCCCTGGGGCCTCAGTTTCCTCATCCATCAAGGAGGAAGGATAAGCTTGCCTTGTCGGCTTTTAGGGTGGGGTAAGGTGACGGGAGGAAGAATGGGCACCACCCTGAGCTGGGTCAGAGCCACAGTGGGGGCTTCGGTTCAAACAAGAAGAGAAAGGGCAGGTGTAAGGCTGTTTCTGGGGGCAGGGTGGGGGGGCAACTCCTGAGTCAGCAAACCAGCAGGCCTTGGAGGATGTTGCCGACCTTGTGGCTCTGAGTGGGGGAGGGTGGCTCCCCTTGGAGGCCTCTCAGATATGGGCGGAAGGGTGACCTGTCTGGAGAGATGACCGTGCCAGTGCAAAAGCCCTAAGCTCTCTAAGGGCTCCACCCTCGGGCCAGCATAGGCCCCAAGGTCACCCAGAGACAAAACGCAGAGAGATTTCGTGCTGCTGTGTTCCGTTTCTGCTGCCCACAAGGGCAGAGCCTGCCAGGCCTCTCCCATGCCGTGGGGTCTCAGAGCCAGGAGCCAGAGGGGTCTGGGACCCTTCGGCCCCCCTCCCTGCCTAATACCCTTCGGCCCCCCTCCCCTAATACCCTGCCCCTCTGTACGCGTTCCCAGAACTGCAGAGCACTGTTTCTCAAGCCCTGATCTTTCCATCTGACTTTTGCCCTCAAGGAGCTCACGGTCCTGCTTGAGAGGAAGACAGACAGACAGACAGCGACCAGCTGCTCTGTTTCAATGCACCGTGGAGTAGGAGCTCACGGGGCAAGGTGGTGAGGCAGGTCAAGCAGGAGGCCCTGGTTCCTGGACCAGTGTGCCCCTCTGGGCTTGGTTGCACATCTTCCTCAGCTTCCTGCAGCCTCCGGCCATGCCGGTGAGCAGGTGAAAGAGACTATCCTGCAGGAGAAATGGGGCCACTCGGTTGCAGGAGTGGGGAAGGCGACGAGGCAAGCAGGGAACACTGCCTCCCCAAGCACCTCTCAGAGCAAGGGCAGCAAATTCAGCTGGAAGGGAGCTCGGAGCCCAACGGATCCAGGCCGTTGATTTTACAGATGAGGAGACAGGCCTTACAGCATGCCGGAACTCTCCGCCCATCCCGGGTGCCTAAACCCCTTTTCCTCAGGGACTGGGGGGCCACCAGACTTAAAGTGTCCAGCCAGTCAGAGGGGCCAGGGTGGGCCCAAGCGTGAGTGTCAAACCTGGGGCCCAAGCCCCTGGCCTGCAACTAACTTGTTGAATATTTTGGGCAAATTATTACCCTCCTCTGTCAAATAGAAAATTCTTTTTTTTTCTTTTTTGAGAGAGAGAGGGAGAGTGGGGGGTGGGGGAGGGGCGCAGAGACGGGGAGAGAGAGAATCCCAAGCAGGCTCTGGCTGTCAGCGTGGAGCCCGACGCAGGGCTCGATTCCACGAACCTGTGAGATCATGCCTGACCTGAGCCGAAATCCGGAGTCGGACGCTCAACCACCTGAGCCACCAGGCTCCCCAAATAGAGATCTTGATCTCTGTGTCTCCCGGGGCTGAAGGGCACGTCAAGTGCCGGGCGTGGCGAAGCTTTGCAAGTTGTGGCGCGCCGTGTCCTGAGAAGGGACATTATCGCCGCCCCTTCCTCACCACCCTCAGCGTCAGGACAGCAAAGGACTTCAAGCTCCGTAGCCGAACGCCCGAGTTAGAACGCTGGCTGCACCACTTATACTAGCTGGGTAAACGGAGGCAAGGCGCCAACCCCTCTCTGTGCCTTTGTTTCCTCATCTGTTCAATAAAAACAAAACCAGCGCCTCCTCACAGGGTTGTTGTGTTACCCGAGTCAACTCAGGCAAAACACATAGAGCCATCGGTCCTTAGTTCCAGGACGTTCACCTGGCGTGACCCGGGGTGGGTCCCTTCCCTGAGCCTCAGCGGCCTCCTCTGAGAAAGGGGGCACCGATGATAGCATCGGACCGCCCGCTCAACGAAAACCTCGGGACGCCTCAGGCTCAGACCCAGTGTGTCCTCAGCTCACCTTGGCCTGTCTGGGCCCTGGCAGGGCCGTGGGCATTGGGATCCAGGGAGGCGGGCCCAGCCACAGACCAGACAGCTGCCCCGGGGCCTCCCAGGAGCGGTCTCTCCTCCAGTGCCAATGCAGGAACGGGTGTGGGAGGAAGGCCTCTCCTCACCGCCCCCCTCACCGCCCCCCCCTGCTGTGGTTGTCCCTGACCTGTGCGGCCCCACCCCCATGAGGCCGGGTCTCCCTCCTCTGAGCTCCAGACACAACCAGTCAGTTCGGAGCGCTGCCCGGGCCAACGGGATAAGCGCAGCGCCTGGTGACAGCCACGCGGGTGAGCCAGCACCGCGGGAGCTGGCTCGGGGAGCAGAGGTGCCCAGAGAAGGGCCAGGTTAGCCCTTGGAGGGCGGGCAGCGGGAAGGGCTTCCGGAGGAGTGGATAGCAGGGGGGCGTGCTACCCCGCGGCGGCAGGGTTGGGAAGGGCGCGCCAGGCAGAAGGAAGAGCAACGTGCAAGGGCACGGGGATGTGCCGCAGCCCACCTCACTGTCAGGCCCAGCCCCTCGCCTCTGTGTGCCCTGGCACAGCTCCGCCTTCCGTCTCCTTTCCTCTGCGGGCCCCGCCTCCCCAGCCAGCAGGAGCTCCCAGAGGGCAGGTGCCTGGCCCTCCCCTTCCCAGGGCAGGCTTCAATCCCGCCAGGGTTGTGGGTGTGTTGCTAGGAACGGCTGGCTGCCAAGGAGCCTGGCCACGGGCTGGGCCCCTGCCTCTGCCCCCGGCTCCGGACACCCTCCCAATCTTTCCACGTCCACCCCCTTCTTCTGCCGTCACCTCCGCCCTGGAGCCAAGCGACCCACCTCTCCACCTTTGCTCGCCCAGTTGCCGCCTTCCGGAACACACACAGACACCATACACAGTGGCTAGAGAGCGTGCTTACGTGAAATGTCCACAGACCAGGGGCAGTTAGAAGGCTAGAGTCCAAAGCTGTTCCCTATGGCCACCACTTCACCCTCCCGTGGCAGAAGGGCCCTGGGGACCGGTGTAAATGTTCTATGGGGAGGTTAAGTGAGCTGGAGGCTGCCCGGTGGGCTCCCTGCAGCCAGTGGGGTCCCTGGGAGAGGACACTCCTCCTGGCCAGACTTGTAAGTTGCCCCACCACGGACCCAAACTGTCTTTCCCGTCATCTGGTCCAGGCTGCCAACTCCAAGCTTTCGAAGCGTTCCATAGGCGGGACCAGAAAGCTCAATGGTCAGCATATAAGTCAGGATCCTCTAGAGAAACAGAACCAGTATGTGACATATATACATACAGAGATTTATTATAAATATTGGTTCATTACAGAGGCTACATCTGCAGTTGGCAAACTGGAGACTCAGCAGAGCTGATGGTGTCCATTTCAGTCCAAGTCTGGACCCTTTTGTTCTTTTCATGCCTTCACCTGATTGGACAAGGCCCACCCATATTGGAGAGAGCAATCTGCTTTACTCAGTCTACCAGCTCAAATGTTTCTCTCGTCCAGAAACATCCTCACAGACACACGCTGAATAATGTTTAATCAAATGCCTGGGCCTCCCATGGCCGGGTCAAATTACGCATGAAATTAACCATTATAGTCAGTGGCTCGTCCCCCACTCTCCATATCCCACCTCCACCAGCTTTTATTTTTAATGTTTCTTTATTTATTTTCACAGAGAGAGAGAGAGAGAGAGAGAGAGAGAGAGAGAGAGAGAGAATCCCAAGCAGTCTCTGCGCCAAGTACAGAGCCCCACACAGGGCTCCATCCCACGAACCTTGAGATCATGACCTGAGCCAAAATCAAGAGTCAGACGCTTAACCTACTGAGCCACCCAGGCGCCCCTTCCACCAGCTAATCTTGCCGGCCTCACCTTCAAAATTCATCCAAACTCTGAGCCCTTGCCCTCTCTTTCAGTACCACAGCCTTGGGCTTAGCCACCATCTCCTTGTGGTTTCCTCACTAGGACCACGTGGTTTCCTATCTGGTGGGCCACTTCCAGCTTCGCCCCCCGTGGTCTACTTTCCACATGCATCCAAGATTATGCCTCTAAAGCTAAAGTCAGAGCCAGTCATTCCTCTCCTCAAAGCTCAGGAATGGCTTCTCTGCTCATGCACAGCAAATCCCATGACTTACACTATCCAAACCATCTGGCTACCTTTCCAATTTGCATCAGAAGGCCTTTCCCCCATTCTCCCTCAGCTCCAGTCACACCGACCTTCTTGTTGTTCCTTAAACATATTGACATACCCTCCCACCTCAGGGCCTTTGCACTTACTGTTTGTGATACCTGCAATGCTTTCCTGCAATCTCTGCTTATTAACTGCCACATCTCAGAGGACTCCCCTGACTTGTCCATCTAAAACAGCTCTCCTCACCCCATCCTTCCTCTTGGCACCTTACCCACTTCTTCTGGCCAACATATTTTTTTTATTCATATTCTCTCTGCCACCAGAATGCCAACTTGACGAGTCAGGAGCATGATATGTTTCATTTCCTGCTGTATCCCCAATACCTTATGCATAGCGGGTGCTCAATTAATAGTTGTTGATGGCCTTAGTGATGATATTTTGGATTTGACACCCAAAGGTAAAGGAAACAAAAGTAAAATGAAACAAATGGGACTATATCAACTAAAAAGTCTCTGCGCACCAAAGGTAACCGTTAATAAAATGAAAATGGAATGGGAGAAAACACAGGCAAATCATATCTCTGATAAGGGGTTAATATCCAAAATGCACAAAGACCTCATGCAACTTAATAGCAAACACAATCTGATTAAAAAATGGGCAGAGGATCCGAATTGACATTTTCCCAAAGAAGACACACAGATGGCCAAGGTGTAAGAAAAGCTGCTGGACGTCAGTCGTCATCAGGGAAATGCAAGTCAAAACCACGAGAAGATATCAGCTATCACCCCACACCTGTTAGAGTGGCTACCAGCACAAGTAACAAGTGTTGGCAAGGATGTGGAGGAAAGGGAACCCACCACTCTACCCAGTCTCAGGGTCCTTATGAGGGGTCTTCTCTGGATCCTACTTCTCTGGATGGGTGGAAGATCATCTTTTGCTATTCATAATAAGCCCCTTTCAACCACACCTCAAGTCTGTGCCAATGAGGAGACCTTTGGAGGGTGGGGGCAGGGCTGGTTGCTGGAGGAGGCAGCCATGTGATTAGAGGGTTGGAATTTTCAGTCCAACCTCCAGTCCTCCGGGGAGGGGAGAGGGGCTGGAGATTGAGTCCAATCACCAATGGGCAATGAGTTAACCAACCATCCTATGTAATGGAACCTCCATAAACAGGTTCTAAACAAAGAGGGGCGCCTGGGTGGCTCCGTCGGCCAAGCGTCTGACTCTTGACTTCGGCTTGATGGTGATCCCTTGGTTCGTGAGATCAAGCCCTACGTCGGGCTCTACTCTGGCAGCGAAGAAACTGCTTGACATTCTCTCTCTGCTTTTCCCCTGCTTGCATGCTCTCTCTCTCTCTCTCTCTCTCTCAAAATAAGTAAATAAACTTAAAAAAAATCTAAACAATGGGATTTGGGGAAATTCCTGGTTGGGGAGCACATCAAGGTCCTGGGAAGGGTGGCACTCCCCGAGAGGGCATGGAGGCTGAATATCCCTTCCACATACTTTGCCCCATGCTTCTCTTCCATTTGGCTACTCGCCTGTATCTTTTTTTTTAATGGTTTTATTGTCCCCATATAAATGACAGAGTCAGAAACTGAACCCAGATTTGAGCAAGCCTGAGTTCTCATCCCCAGGCTATTGGTTAAAATGGGCAGGATAAGGGCTCCTATGTGTCTCAGTTGGTTGAGTCAGACTCTTTTTAATTTTTTTTAATGTTTATTTTCTTTTTGAAAGGGGGGGGGGAAGGGCAGAGAGAGAAGGAGACACAGAATCTGAAACAGGCTCCAGGTTCTGAGCTGTCGGCACAGAGCCCGACACGGGGCTCGAACCCACAAATCATGAGATCATGACCTGAGCCAAAGTCAGACGCTTAACTGACTGAGCCACCCAGGTGCCCCCTGTATCTTTTATTATATCCTCTATAATGAACTTGGGGAAACGTAGTGTTTCTCTGAGTTCTATAAGCCTTTCTAGCAAATTATTGAACTTGAGAAAGAGGCCTGGGAATCCCTGATTTATAGCTGGTCAGTCAGAAGCAGGTGACTACCTATGAATTATCACTGGCTTCTAACATGGGGACAATCTCGTGGGACAGAACCCTTCATCTGTGGGATCTGCGCTGAATCTGAATGGTTAGTCTGAGAACTGAATTGTAGGGCACCAGGTTGGTGCCTAAAGAGTTGGAGACTTGTGAGGTTTTTTAATGTTTATTTTTTTGAGAGTGAGCGAGCGAGCGAGCGAGAGAGAAACAGAACATGAGTGGGGAGGGGCAGAGAGAGAGAGAGAGATACAGAATCTGAAGCAGGCTCCTGGCTCTGAGCTGTCAGCACAGAGCCCAACACGGGGCTCGAACTCAAGCCATGAGATCACGACCTGAGTCAAAGTCGGACACTTAACTGACTGAGCCACCCACGTGCCCCAGAGAATTGTTTAATATGAGGGAAAATACACACATTTGGTGTCAGAAATGTTGTGAATATAGAGAAACTGTTTTTATTTCAGATGGTTATAAAAGAGAGCTCTTAGGAGACACATGTGGAAGCATTTAAAGGTGAAGGGGTTTAATGCTTACAGACCATTCTCAAAGAATGTCTATACAGGTGTGTGCGTGTGTGTGTAAATGTGAATGATAAAATCAATGTGGCAAAGATTGGTAAATCGGGGTAAAAGTGTACTATCCTTGCAGCATTCCATAGATTTGAGGTTTTTTTCAAAATGGGAATTTTTAAAAATAACACAATATAACATGGCAAGAGGACAATATATGCCTCCTGATAGAAGAAACGGTACCACGTATGAAACAATCTTGCCAAAAAAAAAAAAAAAAAGGTCGAGCCTGCATCTTATGAAACTTCTAGATCCAACTCCCAGTACGATCCCCTGGGGACAGAGAAACATGTTATATGACACCACAGGGCTGCAATCAGCGAAATCCAGGCTATGGTGATCCCTACAGGTCAGACAGCCAACCTTTTTTTCAACAAACAAGTGGCAAAGGCAAAAAGAGATGGAAAGGAACTCTAGAGTAAAAGAAATCTAAAACAGTAACCAATCACAGTGTACTATTTAGATACTAATTCAAACTATGTTTTCAATTTTTAAAAATGTTTACTTATTTTGAGAGAGAGCGCGAGGGAGGGGCAGAGAGAAAGGGAGACAGAGAATTCCAAGCAGGCTCCTCACTGTCTGTGCCGGGATCGAACTCACAAACCGTGAGATCATGACCTGAGTTGAAGTCAAGTGTTGGACACCAGAAAAAAGGAAAAAAGGAGTCGGACACCTAAGCAACTGAGCTATCCAGGCACCCCTCAAACTAATGTTTTTAGAAGGACATTCTTGGGGCGCCTGGCTGGCTGTCGGTGGAACATGTGACTCTCAGTCTCAAGGTTGTGAGTTTGAGCCCCACACTGGCTGTAGAGATTACTTAAAAATAAAATCTTAAAAAAAATAAATGAAAAGGAAGTTCTTTTTTTTTTTAAAGTTTATTTATTTAGAGAGAGAGTGCGCACACGAGAGGGGGAGGAACGGATAGAGAGGGAGAGAGAGAATTCAAAGCAGGATCTGTGCTGTCAGCACAGAGACCAGTGCGGGGCCCGAACCCACAAACTGTGAGATCATGACCTGAAAAGGAAATTCTTTATGAAGTATCTGGAACTTTGAATGTTGACCAGATATTTGATGTGAACTGTTCCTTTTTTTGGGGGGGGTGGAAATTATATTACAATTCTATTAGTGGAAAACTACTCACCTCAGCCTTTAGATTATTCTTGCCTATTGTGGATGAAATGATGCACTATCTGGGATTTGCTTCAAAGGTGAGGGATATGGGGGCTCCTGGGTGGCTCAGTCCGTTAAGCGTCCGACTTTGGCTCAGGTCACAAACTCACGGTTCGTGGGTTCTAGCCCCGTGTCGGGCTCTGTGCCGACAGCTCAGAGGCTGGAGCCTGTTTCAGAGTCTGTGTCTCCCGCTCTCTCTGCCCCTCCCCCACTCATGCTCTCTCTCTCTCTCTCTCTCTCTCTCTCTCTCTCTCAAAAATAAATGGATATTTAAAAAATTTTAAAGGTGAGGGATATGGATGGGAATGTAGATGAAGCCGAATCAGCCCTGAGCTGAAGCTGGGGGTGGGGGGTGGGGGGTGGAGACTGCCTAATTTTATATTCAAAATTCTGCACAATCGAGAGCTTTGGAGAAGCAATCCTCTCTGTAAGCGGTGACTCTGTGGAGGCAGTTCACATCCGTGCACAGCTCTGCAGCCCGATTCACCCCCCAGAGCGTGAGGCTGGGGGATACGGGGCGACAGCAACAGGCCTGGCAGAGGACCCACAAAGGGCTCTGTCTGATGACAAAGACACTGGTGTCAAGATGAGTTTGAAGACTTTGGGCACAATCGTTTCGCAAAACGTGACCAGCCGACAGTGCATGGAAGCCGACGTGTCCGTGAGCTAAAACTGCCGTTACCGTTGTTGATGATGCTGAAGGCGCCCCCAGGTGCAGGTTTCCGCACAGCAGAGGACACGGGCTGCTCTTAGGAGGACTCGAGACCCAGAACCCGACCCCAGGAGGCGCAGAGGCCAGGCGGGATGCTTGGAGTTCCAGCCAGGCCCAGCTGAGGTGGGCGGGAACACTTACCTCCGTATATTTGGAAATCTGTGGGCGGTGTTTATTTGCTGGGCAGTCTGGGTCTCTTCCCCTGGGGGTGCTAAAAGCCACGGCCGCCAAAGGACATGAACTGGAGGCGGGTCAGGAGTGGGCAGCTTGGGGTGGGGCTGAGGGCAGGGCAGGGCAGGCCCAGTGGCTGAGCCATCGCTGCTGACTCATTGGGATCAGAGGTGGCCTGGCCGTGGAAGAAGGGCCTGGGCAAAGCCACCAACTGGCTGGAGGGACTCGGATAAGCACCCTCCCTCCGCACCTTGGTTTCTACACTTAAGCAGTTGTGCCCAGTGTCAGACTCACCCAGGCACGAATCCTGACTTTGCCACTCGCTGGCTCTGGTGTGGCTTAGTGGCAGGAAGATTCCACTTTCCCTCTGTGAAATGGAAACGATAAGGGGACCAACGTTATGGGTTGTCCTCAGAGGGGGGTGAGGCACGTGCGGAAGTTGGTACGTGGGGTTAGAGGCTCCAGGAGCACGCGGCACATCAAAGCCGCGGGTGCCACTGATGCTGTTCCTTGATGAAGGTCCTTCCAGCTCAAAAGAGATTGAACACATAAACCTTCCATGTAAGAAGACACCATATAATTAACACACAAGAAACAGAGGAATAAAGGAGTAACTTGACGGTGGAAAGCCTGCCAAATATACCCTAAGCGAGTCCACATCAACAATGATAGGGGATGTGATGAAAATGGTACTTTATTTCTGTGGCCTTCCCCTCAAAAGCCTACAGACCCTATCTAGTCATGAGGAAATGGACATATCCTAATCGAGAGACATTCTACAAAATACTGACCAGTCCTCCTCAAAGCTGCCAGGGTCATTTAAACACACACACACACACACACACACACACACACAGAAAGTCTTAGAAACTGTCACAGTTGGGGCGCCTGGGTAGCTCAGTCGGTTGAGCGTCCGACTTCAGCTCAGGTCATGATCTCACAGTTTGTGGGTTCGAGCCCCGCGTCAGGCTCTGTGCTGAACATCTCAGAGCCTAGAGCCTGCTTCGGATTCTGTGTCTCCCTCTCTCTCTGCCCCTCTCCCGCTCACAGTCTGTCACTCTCTTTTAAAAAACTTTTTTTAATGTTTATTTATTTTTGAGAGAGACAGACACAGAATGCGAGTGGGTTGGGACAGAGAAAGAGGGAGACACAGAATCCGAAGCAGGCTCCAGGCTCCGAGCTGTCAGCACCAGAGCCCGACGCGGGGCTCGAACTCACGAGCTGCGAGATCATGACCTGAGCTGAAGTCGGACACTCAACCGAGTGAGCCACCCAGGTGCCCCATGTCACTCTCTTTTAAAACTAAACATTTTTGCAGGGGGCACCTGGGTGGCTCAGTCGGTTAAGCGTCCGGCTCAGGTCATGATCTCACGGTTCTTGAGTTGGAGCCCCACATCGGGCTCTGTGCTGACAGCTTGGAGCCTGCTTCGGATTCTGTGTCTCCCTCTCTCTCTGCCCCTCCCTCACCTGAGCTGTGTCGCTCAAAAATAAATAAACGTTAAAATAAATTTTTTAAAGAAAAGAAACTAAGGGTATCTGAAAAAGTTTGCACTCTAGTTAATAATAATGTGTAAATATTGGTTAATTAATTGTGACAATTGTACCATGCTAATTAACACTAAGACGTTAATAGAGAAACCTGGGTGTGGAGTCCATGGCAACTCTGTTCGACCTTCACAAATTCTCTGTAAGCCTAAAACTGTTTTATGTTAACAAGTATCAAAAGATAAAAAAGATGAGACAGCATGGGAGGAAATATGTAAATGTCCAAAACGAGGAGATTTGTAGCCAGGGTACATAGGAACTCATGTTCCTATGTACGGGCGAAGGAAGGAAATGGAGAAATTCACAGAGAGGAAAGAAACAGGTCAGTACTCACGCGAGGATGCCTTATATAACCAGAGGAAAACAGATTAAAACAATGAATCACCATCTTCTCACCTGATGAGAAACTGGGGGTGTCCAGTATCAATGAGAGCACAGGGAAAGAGTCAGTGTCTGCCAGAGTATGAACTGGTATAATCTCTGGAGATAATTTGGCTATAATTTAATAAAAAAAAAAAAAAACATGCGCCTGGTGTACCTGTTGCAGCATTATTAGCAAAAACCAAAATTAGAAACAGCCTTGGTCCATCGATAGCCTATGATGCTCCCATAAAATAAAATACTCTGCAACAGAGCAAAAGCGTGAGGTTGACCTTTTGCACATATAATGCAATACTCACATTTAACACTGCATAGAGTTCATCGTGTGCTAGCCTCTCCCTCAATGTCATTTTCACAATTCTATGTGTCAATTACCCTTGTTATTCCCATGTTACAGATGAGGAAATTGAGTCACAGGGAGATTAAGCAACTTTCCCAAGTTTGCACAAGTAGTGAAGAGCAGAGTAGGGATTTGAACCCAGGCAAGCTGCCTCTAAACAGTAAAATTAACAGCAAAAATATGTATGTATACACAGAAATCTGTGTGCATGTATGCATATGCAAATACCTAAATAAACACCTGATAAATATGCTGTCCTTTAGGGGGCGTCCCACAGGACCAGCCAAGAGGGTCCCTGAGGCTTCACGCAGGATAGAAATCAAATGTAAGCTGAGAAGAAGTGAGTTTATTGAGGATATAGAGTGCAGATAGAAGCATAGTGTCTGGGACCCTCGGAAAGGAAATAAGAGTGAGTCTCATCTTCGTTTGGGGCCTGGGGGTTTTACTGAGGACAGCGGTCTGGTGCACGAGTCTTCTCAGGCACCCAAGAACACAGACAGGTGTTTAGGTGTCCTTCATAGGTCACTTAGGTCCTGGAGCTAGGGGGTCTCTGGGAGTCAGTGGTCTTGGAAAATGTTAATGACCACCCCGCCCAGTTACTCTTTAGATGCTATCTGTTGTGCTGGAAGAATCCAAAGAAATCATTAAACCCTTGACCTCTACAAGGAAGAGGTATGTTATCTGTTCTCTAAAGCATGTGTGAGGAGGGAGGGTAGGTCCTAGCAAGAACAGAAGCAGGAAAAGGAGGGGGAAAAAAGCAGGTTTTCATGGGGTCCCTTTAGTTTCCCTATCCCAGGTGCACCGGGTTTCAAAGTGCAATGAATTTCCTGCCTTTAGCCAAGGTCAAAATGTAAGAAAAACCTTCTCGAAGACCACAAAGTTTAAATGTAAATGTATAGTGTCCAGTGCTAAGTTGGCACTGTTAGGGATTTTGCTGCTATTAAGCAGAATTGTGGCAAAGGGAGCTGAGTCCAGTTATTACAGAGTTAGAAGGTTCTGGTTTTTCATACCAATTTTTGTGTTTCAAATCTTAAAGTACAGCCGTTTGTTTGATGCTTGGTACAGTGATATAGCTTCTGTGATTTAAAAAAAATGGGGGCGCCTGGGTGGCTCAGTCGGTTAGGTGTCCGACTTCGGCTCAGGTATGATCTTGGGGTTTGTGAGTTCAAGCCCCACGTCAGGCTCTGTGCTGACAGCTCGGAGCCTGGAGCCTGCTTGGGATTCTGTGTCTCCCTCTCTCCCTGCCTCTCCCATGCTCATGCTCTGTCTCTCTCTGCCTCTCAATAATAAACGTTAAAAAAATATATTACAAATTTTTTTAAAATAAAAAAAAATTAATAGGGGAGCCTGGGTGGTTCAGTTGGTTAAGTGTCCGACTTTGGCTCAGGTGGTGATCTCGCGGTTTGTGAATTCAAACTCCGCGTGATGCCCTGTGCTGACAGCTCAGAGCCTGGAGCCTGCTTCGGATTCTGTGTCTCCCTCTCTCTCTTCCCCTCCCCTGCTTGCTTGCTTTCTCTCTCTCTCTTGAAAATAAATAAACATTAAAAATAATAAATAAATAAATAAATAAATAAATAAATAAATAAATAAAATTAATTAATGTATTTCTTAAAGATTATCATGACTGCAAATAAAAAAAGCAAGAAGGACCAAAGGCCATGAGGTCATCTGGGGCCTTTGGTGGCTCTAGTTTTTTTATTTTTTTAATTATTTTATTTTATTTTATTATTATCTTTTTGAGAGAGAGAGAGACAGAGAGAAGTCTCAAGTGAGCAAGGGCAGAGAGAGGGAGAGAGAGAGAATCCCATTAGGAGCAGAAGGAGAGAGAGAGGGAGAGAGAGAGAAGCGGGGCTCACCTGAAGCAGGGCTCGAGTTTACCGGAAGCAGGGCGGTGGCTTTAGTTTTTTAAGCCAAATGATTAAGAACCCAAAAGATTCTTCACCCATTTGGCCTAGAAGTGGCCAACTCCCTCTCTGTCCCTGCAGAGAGTCCCCACTGCACACCTGGGTACAATCAGAAAGGGACTAGGGAGAAGGGGATCAAAGGCAACAAACCTAAGCTCCCCCCTTACCGTGTACTGTGCCCACGCTGTGCTAACCCCCTCTGTGAGGCGTCAGAGACGGTGACAAGAGCCCCTGTCTTCATAAAGGGAACAGTGGGTCCAACAGGCACAATATTGGCCGCTGCATTAGGTGTGGAGCTTACTGATTAAGTGGGGGCGGGTGGCACAGACACTGAAAGAACTCACCTAAGGCAGAACAAAAGGGACAGGAGTTTATTGAATACCCTGCAGTGAGCAGCGAGCGGGACAGCAAAGGAGAGATTGCACAGGCGGTGGTGCGGGGCCACAGCTATGGGCCAGAGTGAGGGAGTGTGGGCGTGTGTTTGGTACCTGTGACCGGTTGTAAGTAGCCCACTGGTCTGTTAGGGCCCCTGGCTCAATGAGCCTGTTTGCAGGCAGCTCGGTGGTCACTCTCGGCCCTTTTGCCTTTGCTCAAGTTTCCACTGCTCAAGCCTGTTGCCTAAAAGGGCCTCTACGGCAGGGTTTGGTGGAAGCTTTAAAGGCGAGAGAGAAGACGCACAGGAGGGAACTCTGAGGCCAGCCACGGGGGCAGTGAGGGGTGGGCAGAAACGGCACGCAGGATTAGGAGGGGTCGTGGCGAGTCCCGAAGATTGCAGATGAGTTTGGCAGGAGTGGAAAACACCGTCCAGGCAGCCCACAGAGTCCCTGAAGGGTGTGAGTGCTCGTTACCCTCGAGGGCTGTGCCAGACAAGGGCAAGGGTAGACTGGTTTGAACAGGATGCTTCCCGGGGTGAGGAATCCAAGGCCAGATGGGCCACCATCGAGAAGGGAAACCAGACGTCAACCCCAAGAGACGGTGCCACCAGGCAGATCCAAAGGGCAGGCGTGAGTCTGTGCACGAGGTGCAAGCACAGGGGCCAGGAACTGAGAAGGTTGGTGATGTGGACTGGATTGTGCCCTCTCCAAATTCATGTGTTGAAGCCTTAAGCCCCCAGTATGCCTGTACTTGGAGACTGGGCAGTTGGGGAAGTAATTACAGTTAGATGAAGTCGTAAGGGTGGGGCCCTAATCAGATAGGACTGGTTTCCTTATAAGAAGAGAAAAAGGGGCACCTGGGTGGTTCAGTCAGTTAAGCGTCAGCCTCTTGATTTCAGCTCAGGTCATGTTCTCACCGTTTGTGAGTTTGAGCCCTGAGTAGGTCTCTGCACTGACAGTGCTGAGCCTGTTTGGGTTCCTCTGTCTCCCCCTCTCTCTGCCTCTTCTCTCTCTCTCTCTCTGTCTCAGACAAAGACGGAGACGGAGGAGAAAAGACACTAGAGAGCACTCTCTTTTTCCATGGGGACCCAGAGGAAAAAGACCATATGAGGAAAAGCATTAGGTGGCCCTCTACAAGCCAGGAAGAGAGGTGTCACTGGAAACAGACTTTGCCAGCACCTTGATCTTGGACTTCCGACCTCCATAACTATGCAGAAACAATTGCTGCTGCGTAAGCCACTCAGTCTCTGGTATTTTGTTACGGCAGCCCCAGCAGACTAAGACAGCCGGGTTGGAAAGAGGACGTCAAGGTGAGGCAAGGAGAGAAGGAGCAGCTACATACTTTGCTGGGCTTCGTGCAAGACCCAAATGCGGACTCTTTTCCCAAAATTATTGTGAATTTCAAGACTGTAACAGCAGAGGATTAAACCGTGCACAGGCTGTATACATCCATGAAGACAGCTCAGAAGACAGGTTAGGATGGAGACCTTGAACTAATACAGGGGTCAGGGGTCTGTCTGTACTGCATGCCGGAGTCCTCCTACGGCCTAGTGTGCGAAGATGGCCAATTCAGACAGCAAGCAGAAGAACGCAATCAGAATTTAAATAACGTTGCCCAGAAAGCGCAGTTAGTACATGGGGCGCCTGGGTGGGCTCAGCTGGTTGAGCATCTGACTTCGGCTCAGGTCATGATCTCACAGCTTATGAGTTCGAGCCCCACATCAGGTTCTGTGCTGACACCTCAGAGCCTGGAGCCAGCTTTGGATTCTGTGTCTCCATTTCTCTCTCTGCCCCTCCCCCGCTCATGCTCTCTCAAAAATGAACATAAAAAAAATTAAAAAAAAAAAAAACAAAGAATGTGCAGTTAGCACAGGCAGAGATTAATTCTGCAAGGAGAGTGAGGGTGAGAGATGAGCAAGCAGGAGGCAGGGGGCACCTTTTGGGCAACGTCAACATCCCTTTACCCCTCCCCTCAACAGCAGGCCGTCCAAGCCAGGTGTGGACCATGAGACAGCACAACTGGCCACACCGGGTTGGGGCAAGGCTGATCACCTGATCCACACCAGCCAATCAGAGTTCTCTCCAGAGAAGGTAGCACAGGTTGGGATTCTAGATGATGTTAACTGGGGGGGCTTTGGGTGGCCCTTCTCCCCCATGAAGGGGCTGCAGAGAAGGAAGAAGGGAGCAGGGCCGCAGAGGGAAGCCACTGGGGTCCGTGATGGCCTCTCTGTCCCTGCTCCTTGTCCTTTATGGACATCTGGCTGCATTGCCGGGGCATCTTGAGACGCTGGATCTTTTTTGAGACACCCCCCACTTCTGCTTCAGCTGGCCTGAGTGGGTTTCTGTTACTTGGGGGCGGTGGGGGGAGGTTGGAAAAGGCTTTCCAGAGAAGGGGGCGTGAGCTGGGTTTCCAAGGATGAGCAGGAAATAGGAAGTAGGTGACATGGTGTGAGAGTGGGGTTCCTGGTGGGTGCTCTGTGGAGAGCTTCCTTCACACTCCTTCAGGTTTGCTATTTTTACACAGAGAGTTCTCAGTTCCCGAGTGAGAGGCAATAAGAGGAAGTGGGAGAAGAAAGAGTGTATTTATTAAAAGACTGGATTTGGATCACAGGGTTTCTCTTCATTTCGGAGGGAGAACACTTCCTTTCCGATACTGAAGAAGCGTCTCTTCATTTGATTTTCTCCTGTCTGTCCTTTTAGTCATTGTCATCTGTTCATTCATCAGCTCATTCCTCCTCCTATTTTCCCTTCTTATTACTGCTATTACGACCGCTACTACTCCTTAGTCGTTTGTTCAAATACCCCCTCTGCTACCTGCTAGTGTTTGCTTTTGGTCACACTTTTTTTTCAATGTTTATTTATTTTTGAGAGAGGGATAGAGAGAGAGAGAGAGCTCTAGCGAGGGAGGGGCAAAGAGAGAGGGAGACAGAGAATCCAAAGCAGGCTCTGGCTGTCGGCGCAAAGCCCGACTCTGGACCCAAACCCATAAACATGAGATCATGACCTGAGCTGAAGTCAGACACTCAACCAACTGGGCACCACCCAAGTGCCCCATCCTTGGTCACATTTCTGTCTTCCTTGGGTGTGTGTGTGTGTGTGTGTGTGTATAAATATATATATATATATATATATTATATATATATATATATAAATATATATATATAAAATATATATATATATTTTAGTGGAAAATAATTTCATTTATTCTCTTACTAGGTAAAAGCAAAAACCACAGTTAAGTACAAATTGTAGGAGCGTCAAATACATGAATTCCTTCATCAGATCTCATTTATAATTTGTCAGAAACCACTCTTTCTTTAAAAATAACTCCTTTTTTCCAGATTTATGGAGATATGATCGACATAGAACATTGTGTACATTTAAGGTATACAATGCATTGATTTAATATACTTAAGTATTGAAAAATGATCCATCGCGCTAACTAATACGTCTATCACATCACATGATTACTCTTTCTTTTTTGGAGTGAGAACATTTAAGATTTTTCTCTCATGGCAACTTTCCAAGTATATAATACAGTATTATTGACTGTAATCACCATGCTGTACATTAGGTCCCCAGAAGTTATTCATCCATAACTGGAAATTTATACCCTTTGACCAACATCTATCTCCCCACTCTCCATTCCCCCACCCTGGTAAGCACCACTCTACTCTCTGCATCTCTGAGTCTGGCTAAATTTTTTTTACAAGTTTATTTAAATATTTGCTTATTTGTCTGTTTGTTTATTTGTGAAGGGGACAGAGAGAGAAGGAGAGAGAGAATCCCAAGCAGGCTCCATGCTATCAGCACAGAGCCCCACACAGGGCTCAATCCCATGAATCGTGGGATCATGACTTGAACTAAAATCAAGAGTCAGAGGCTTAACCGACTGAGCCACTCAGGCACCCAGTCTGGCTATTTTAATTCCATGCGTAAGTGAGATCATATGGTATTTGTCTTTCTCTGACATATCACTTAGCATAGTGTCCTCAAGTTTCATCCGTGTTGTCACAAATGGCAAAATTTCCTTCTTCCTCATGGCTGAATAATATTCCATTGTACCTGTCTTCTACATCTTCTTTATCCATTCGTCAGACAGATACTTAGGTTGTTGCCATATCTCTGACCTGGTGGAACAGTTATGAAAGGCATTGCAGGAGAGGGTTTTGAAGGATGAAGAGGAGTTTTATATGGAGAGAAACAGGTAAAAGGCATTCCAGGCCAAAGGAATTGCATTGAGGAAAAACCTGGAGGCAAGAAAGATTTGGTGCATTTGGGGAATATTTACCAATGCATTATGACTGAAGTTTAAAATGTATGGCCCGAAGGACAGGGAGGGCTAGACAAGAAACTGAAGGTACAAGTGAGAAAATACTACAAAAATATCTGACCTGATTTCTGGCTTCCCAAGACATTAAGAGAAAATATTTTGCCACCTCCCAGGCTAGAAAAAGAAAGAGCAGTCTTAAGAATTACCCAGAAGTGGTGCCTGGGTGGCTCAGTCGGTTAAGCGTCCAACTTCAGCTCAGGTCATGATCTCGTGGTCTGTGAGTTCGAGCCCCGCGTTGGGCTCTGGGCTGACCGCTTAGAGCCTGGAGCCTGCTCCAGATTCTGCGTCTCCTTCTCTCTCTACCCCTCCCCTGTTCATGCTCTGTCTCTCTCTGTCTCAAAAATAAATAAATGTTAAAAAAAATTAAAAAAAAAAAAGAATTACCCAGAAGAAGAATCTTCACTCATTCATTTCTCCCCCTTGGAAGCCTCCAGGCCAACTCTATCCCAGGCTCCATCGAGGGGGGCGGGTGGCATGATTTCTGAGCTAGTCACCTTGCCCAAGTCCAGGCTCCACCTTTGTCCTGCTGGGTCCTAAGGGGTGGATAGGACAGATTAGAGCCAAGGGAGGAGTCACAGTCTAGACAGTAGGCATTGTGATGTAGCAGGAGGTGGGCGGTGCCAGCCCCCCTGATCCCTAGGTCCCCTAGACTCCCTCCTGGGTTCACGCCCTTTGTCTTACCAGGACTGTTCTGGCTCTGTGTTAGCTGCTTGCCCAGCACCCTGCCGGTGACACCTGCCACCACCTCTAAATGCTTTCTGTGACTGCCTCGCATCCTGCTCTTGCCTACGAGGCCCTGACGCCCCTCTCTGGGCATTCTGGGGGAAGATAGCCTCAGCTATGGCTCAGGGTCTGGGGAGGGTTTGGGAGGTGCATTCCTGTAATTCTTCTGTCCTGTTTTACAGGGAACCCCAGGCCTGATGAAGTAGGGAAAGGACTTGGGGGCCAAGGTCACTTAAGACTTTCCTAAAGCCTCAGGTTCTCCTTCTCCTGAAGGCAGCATCTCACAACCCATCATGCCAACTGTGTCCTCATGTCACAGTAAATAGGATTCTTTACCACGCTACGTTGAGGTGCAGTTTACTAGTTGACAAAATATTTGTGCACGATCAAATATTAACTTTGCTTTGCTTTTCTTCATTTGAGGGCAATAATTTCCCCCAGGTATCAGGTGTTGTAGGCCCTCTCAAACTGCATTGGAGGCACTGGGCTGTCTTTGAAGAGCTTCCCACAGAAGTCCCCCCAACCCCTCGGCCCTCTGGGAGCCTCATGCTCTGAACCTCACAGTGTCCCCTGTCACAATCCCACCCTTGGTGACAAACCTCCTGTGAAATCAACATTCTCATTAGGTGTAAGGGACTTGTCTCCCAGTCTGGCCCAGGCACATAGCAGGTGCTTAAGAAATGTGCCTTGACTGTCTTCTCATGAAACTTTTCCTCCTCCAGCAGGGCCTGGAGATGGAGGGAGCCTGGGCCTGCAGGACCGGCCTGACCTCGTGCCCCACACTTCTTGGGGGCTGCCCCCTCATCTCATGGCTCCTCACAGCAAGCCTGTGAGATGGCAAAGATGAGGAGTGCCCATTGTACAGGTGGGGAAAGTGAGGTTCTTAGGTAGGGTGCCTAGTGGCAAGAAACCAACTGCAAAAGGCAGAGGGAGACCCAGCCGCCAGTTGCCTCAGCAGCTGGACTACTAGTAAAGACAGAGACTCAGAGTCTGGGGCCGTCCATGATCAAGGGAAAGGTGAGGGACCTGGAAGAGTGCAAGCCAGGGGTCAAGGGCAGGAGAAGGCAAGGGGAAGCCCAGGTCCAGGGAAGGAGGCCCCAGGGCTGGATGGGCCAGTAGGCTGGAGCCTTGGAGCTGAAGCCAGGTGCTAGTGCTGGGTGGCAGAAAATTCCAGATCTGCCCCGCAGCCACTTACCCCTCTCATCCCAGCAAAAAGATTCCTTGCAATGTGCATTTAAGCCTTTGAGCTAAAGTCCACATTACTGGAGCCCACAAGGCCCGACGTGGCCCCTCTCGACCTCCACAGCCCCATCTTGCTCCTTTCCCCTCCCCAATTGAATTTCATTCCCTCAACACATATTTACTGGGCACATTCCAGGTGCTGAACATGCAAGGTTGATCAGATCAGACCCCCTCCCTGCTTTCATGGAGCTTACAGCCCAGCAAACTGTGCTTCCTTCTTTTCAGCCCAGTTTCCTCTGTTTGGCATGCCTTCTCCCACCCGCTTTGCCTAGCCAATGCCTGGTCATCTTTCAGGTCTTAGCTTAAAGGTCACCTCCTCCAGGAAGCCCTCTGGGAACCCCTTCCCCCTCAGATTGGGTGAGCCACGCTCCTTTACATTCCCACCATGCTCTGTACTCCCTTATCACATTGTCTTGTACCTTCTTGGTTACAAGTTAGCCTCCTCTATCAGACTGTGAACTTCAAGAGGGTAAGGTCTGTCTCATTCATGGGCCCTCAGACCAGCCTTCATCTGAAAATGTAGGCACTTAAAATGCCAGCAGGGGAATGGGGCAAAAGAGCCTTGAAATCAGCACCATTGGCCACAAAAATGATAAGAAGAGCCATCACTTACAAGAGCCACACTCCAGATTCTAACTTGTCTAAGGAGGCAGTTATGGTTGTTTGGCAGTTTGAGGAAACTGAGGCATAGGAAAGGTCAAGAAACTCAACCCACGGTCACATAGTGACTCTGGTGCTCTGAACCATACGTGCTGCCTCTGAAGGTTGTGGAGAAGGTTAGCAGATGGCAGCTTCTTAGCGTGACGTAGGCACATGCTAAAAGGGGGCTGAAGTGCTCGTTCCCCAAGGAGAAGGGACCCTTGGGACAGAAGTTGGGGCTTTGAGGTCCAGGAGAGTCAGCCTTTCTTTTGGGAAGTGGCAGCAAGAATCTACTTGTTATTCTTGAGTTCTGGGCCTCAGGGGATGAGATCTATGTCTCCCAGGTGACAGGCTCCAGAGTCTGGCAGGAAAGGGGGTGTGGGTGGCTTGAGCCAGAGTAGGTCAGGGTAATCAAGTCACTGGGTGGGGTAGGGAGAGACCCAAGGCTGGCTGCCGGGGAGAGAGGCCCAGCCAGGCAAAGTATAGGGTCTCGGGACGGAAAGAGGCCCTTACGGATCACCTGTAACAAACCACATCCAGTGCTGAGGTCTCTTATTTATGTTCTCCTTTGGTGGGAGCTTGGTGCCTCTTGGGGATGCTTTCGCTTTGGGAGACTCTGACCGTGAGCAAGTTCTTGTTTCTGCTGAGCTGACATCTGCTTCCCAAAGCTTCTTCTGACAGGTGGTGTTCAAGGCGCAGTTGGATCACACCTCCCTTCTCCCCCTACAGCCCTTCCGGAGCTGAGTGAGCCATCCAGACCTTTCTGGTTTTCAGCCAAGATTCCTACCTCTCTCTTCTTTGCCCCAACCCTGCCATTCAAGGCCTTCAGGCCTTGGGTTCATCCCTTTCACTCCCCCTGGGCTCCTGGCCCACAACCTCCCTCCCTGGGCCGAGGCCCCATCAGCCATTTAGCTGGACGCTGAGCACACCAGATGGTCCTGCCTTGGACCCTCAAGTATGAGGTCCTCCCGACCCTTCTCTTCCCTGCGTGGTTGCAGGCCCATGTCAAGTGTGGCCTTGGCTGAGAAGCTTTCTCTGGGCCTTTCCGCCCCCAGACTCCCGTGGCACTCTGCTCGGTGCTCTGGCACAGGTTGGGGTTCGTGCCATCTGTATTAGGGGCTGCTATAACAAATGACCACAAGCTTGGCAGCTTAAAACAACAGAAGTCTATCCTCTCACAGTTCTGGAGGCCAGAAGTCTGAAATCGACGTGTTGTTAGGGCTGGTTCGGTTCCCTCTGGAGGCTCTCTTCCAAGCCTCTCTCCCTGCTTCTGGTCGTGACCAGCAACCCTTTTTTTGCTTGGGCTTTCTACATCCGCCCTCTGCCTCGTCTTCACACGGCCTTCTCTCTGTGTCTCTGTGTCTGTGGTCTTCCCTTAAGAGGCCCCCAGCCATCGGATTTAGGGCTCACTCTATATCCAAGGCAATCTCACCTTGAGATCCTAAATTATCTCAGCAAAGACCTGATTCCTAAAAAAGGTTACATTCACAGGTGCTGGGGGTTAGGACTCGGACATATCTTTGGGGGGCGGGGGGGGGGTGGTGTTGCACAGTTCATGCAGCTACACTATCCCACCAGCCTAGGAGCATTCAGGGATCAGGAACAGTGTCGCCTTCGCCTCTGCATCCCCATAGACAGTGCTTGTTGGGAGAACATTAATTGATGAACTCAGTGACTGGGAATCCAAACAGTGTGCCCAGAGCAGATACCTGGGAGGTTGGGGGGGTGAGTGGATGGAATGGGGGGCCACAGACACCACGGGCTACCTTCCCTACCTCCCCAGCACCAGCTTCTCTGGAGATGGCTAGAGAAGGGCCCCCTGCCAGCCTGCCTTCTGCCTGGGCACCGAGGCCGGGCTGTGAACGAGGCATGTCCCTGGCAACTGGGACCTGGTGGGAACCTGGAGCCTTGTGGGTGAGACCCAGGCTGGGGAATAAAGGCTGAGGGGAAGGAAAGGGGTGGGTGCTGGGCTGGTCACACAGCTGTTTTCATTCAAATGGAGGCAGCAACAAGGTTTATCATGGGCGTCTGAGGACACAGATGGGCCTAAGCATCCTGTCTTGCCCTCCGCAGGCATCTGGGAACACCTCCTACAGTGGTGTTTCCTGGCAGCTGGGAATGCCTAAAACAGGGGCAGGAGTAATGCAAGGACAGTCCCAGCCAGCCGGTGAACGTGGGCCTCGAGAGGGAGGTGGGAAGAGTCACAGCAAACTTGGGCCTCCAAGCCACAGAGGCAGACGGACAGACAGATACCCAGCAGGGGAGAGTGGCTGGCAGACAGGTCTCTGTGGGCACGTCCTGGGTGGCTGGAAAGGGCCCCCCACCTCGCCTTACATCCAGAGCCACACTTCCACTTGAATTTCCTCTGCCCTGATGTCAGTGGCAGCTCCCTCAACCAAGAGGCTCTGAACTACGCATGAATGAGGCAGCCTGGGTGTCCTGTGGGTGCAGAGACTCATCGTCCCCCGAGCGGAGTGTTACAACAGTGGAGCTGGGGAGAACGAGTCCCTGCCCCCAAACACACATCTCCAGGCCCCCCCCAACCTGGGTCCCAGCCCCTTGGCCTCATGCTCTCTGCACCCAAGTGGGGAATTCTCCAAGGAGCTGTGCTGGAGACACATCCTTACCCTGACGAGGATGAGGGAGGCGTGCAGGATCAGGCAGGGTGGGTGCCCTCGGGTACGATGGGATCCCCAACTAGGAACAAAGGGAAGTTAAGGGGCTTCTTGGAGAGAGACAGCGTCCAGGATCTGGGGCCTGGTACAGGGGCTCTACATGGACCGTGATTTCAGCTTTACTGGACCTGGATTCTCTGTCAGCAAAAAGAGTTAATTATAGCATCAACCTGGTGGGATTAAATGAGATCGTGAAAATATAAAGAGGGTTTGAAACAGGCCTGACAGATCCCAGCTGTTGTGGCTTTCACTACTGGAATTCCTTCGCGTTTGGATCTTTATAAAGTTCCTCCCTGTACGTGAGTGGAAAAAACTGTGCAAGGACGGGGAGGAGGGGGGCTGGAGAAAGCAGGGGAGGCCTGGCTGGATTTCACTGGGAAGCTGAGGAGCTCATGGCTGGAGAGAAACATCATCTGCACCAAGAGGAAGGGTGAGGGCAGGCGGTGCGAGAGCCCCAAACAGAGCACTCAGCAGAGTCTGGAGTCAGGTAGAGAGAGATTTGGGGAGCAGCAGGCATGGGTAAGAGAAGACGGGAGGAAAGGATTTTTGCTGGGCGTTATGCACTTCTTTGGCATTTTCTAGAGAAGCTTTCGGAAAAATGTAAATAACTTTTCAGCCATTTCAGATGCTAGACTAGTGTTTCTTTAAACGTGGAAGATAGAGTCTCTAACTGGCACATATTATCAAAAAGGGGCATCACAGAATCTCCCCGAGGCAAGCTTGTTCTGGAACTACACTCTATTTTATGAGCCTCGTGGATGGCGTAGAAGGAATGACAGCACCTTCTCTTTTTAACTGGTTGTTGTGCCCCCAAGATAGACCCTAAATCTGTCCACTCTTCTTCCTGACAAAAGTCGGTTCCGGCTCAGCCAGTTAAGCATCCGACTTTGGCTCAGGTCATGATCTCACAGAGCAGGAGTTTGAGCCCTGCCTCTGGCTCTGTGCTGACAGCACAGAGCCCCCTTCGGATCCTCTGTCTCCCTCTCTCTCTGCCCCTCCCCTCTCTCTCAAAAATAAATAAACATTTAAAAAATAAACAAAAACTCGGTTCTAAGTTCTCACCTTCTCTGCCTGAATCCTGCAATAGCTTCCAAACTCTTGCCCTCTATCCCTGTTCCCCAGAGTAGCCAGAGAAGAAGTCACGAAAACTGACATTAGATCATGGTGGTCCCTGCTCCTTCTGAGGGGACTTTTATCGCCATTGCCTAAACCTGCCAGGCCCTCCGATTGCACAAGGCTCCCTGCTGCCCCAGGGCCTTGACACTCGCTGTTTCCTCTGCCTGGACTGCCCCAGAGTCCTATCGTTGTAGGTCTAGCTCAAATGTCACCTCCTCAGAAGCCTTCCTTGACCACCTAGCCACTCTCTGTCACGTCACCCTGCTTACTGGTCAAGTTATCAAAATCCGTTAAGTATCTTGTTACCTTGCTTGTTTACCTCTTATCTTCCTCACTAGAGTATAAGCCCCGGGGGCAGGGCCCTGTCTGCCCCCTTTCAGGAGACCCGTTGGCTGGCCCTACCTTTCCTGGGTCCAGGAAAGCGGCAGATAGAGGAGAAGACAGGGAGTCCCCGGCCAGGGCATAAGCCACACTTGTTATGCTGAGCGACATGATCCCAGAATATGGCGAAATACTAGAGCCACCAGAAGCTTGGGAACTGATTCACCCTCAAGCCAGCTCTCTTCCCAGACGTCTCTGCAGAAGGCAGTGCACCCCCACCCCCCCATTCCCCATGCCTGCTTCTGGCCTTCCTGAAGCTGGTTACTCAAGACCCGCCTGGGTGCATTAGCTTCCTTTTGCCACACAAAATAAAAAATTACTGGGGTGCCTGGGTGGCGCAGTCGGTTAAGCGTCCGACTTCAGCCAGGTCACGATCTCGAGGTCCGTGAGTTCGAGCCCCGCCTCAGGCTCTGGGCTGACGGCTCGGAGCCTGGAGCCTGTTTCCAATTCTGTGTCTCCCTCTCTCTCTGCCCCTCCCCCGTTCATGCTCTGTCTCTCTCTGTCCCAAAAATAAATAAAAAACGTTGAAAAAAAAATTAAAAAAAAAATTACTGCACAATCGAGGCTTAAATTTATTCTCCTGCAGTCTCGAGGTCAGGAATCTGAAATGGGTCTTACAGGGCTAGAATCAAGATCGTCTCAGCAGGATTAGTTCCTTCTGGAAGCTTGAGAGGAGAATCCATTTCCTTGCTTTTCTCCTGTTTCTAGAAGCTGTCCTCCTTCCTTGGCTCATGGCCCAGCATCACTTGGCCTTTCGTCGCTTGCCTATTCTCTGACTCCGGCCCTCCTGCCTCGCTCCTGTCAAGGCCCCTGTGATCACGCTGGGCTCACGGTGATAACCCAGGATACTCTCATCGCAAGACCCTTAACTTAATCACACACGCAACTTCCCTTTTACAACGGGAGGTAATATTCACGGTTTGGGGGATGAGAATATGGTCATCTTCAGAGGGCCATTATTCAGCTACAACCTGGGCACCCCCAAAATAGACCTCAGTGAATTGAACCTCAGACTACGCTTCCCAGAGCCCCAGGATGGAGAGGAAGCTCTGGCTTCAGTGAGAACAGATCCCTTTGATTTGTTTCCTAAAGAAAGGGTTCTGGGCATAAAGTTTGAAAATCACTAACATGGCTGTGAGGGCCTGATCTTCCCCTGCTGCTCAGCACCCTGCCTCCCACCCCGCCCCCGCCGCCAGCTCTGCCCCTCCTCTGCTGCTGCTTACTCTGCACATCTCCACATCCCCCACCGTCCTGGCTCCCAGCTGCCATCTGTGGCAACACCCTGCCCAGACCCAGGGGCCACTGGGGCCGAGGGGTTAAGAAGCCTCGGTGCCTGCCCAATGCTGAGCGGGTCCCCCTAGCTCTAAGCACTTGAGGCCCCTAATGGTGTCCCCAGCTCGCCTTCGCGCCTCAGGCCAGCACTGTAGTCCGCCAAGGCAAAGATGAGGTTGAGGTAGGAGACGCCACGGAAGGAGCAGAGTGTGGCCAAGAGGGCACCGGGGGTGGGTAGCCTGGGAAAGGGGTGGGGGAGGCACCGGGCACCCTACAGGGCCTGGGCTTTGGAGGTGGGGGTGGAGACAGAGTGCCACAACCCCCATCCACCGTTAACTCATGGCATGACTCCTCTCCTGCGCTCTGCCTGTTTCCCCCATCAGCCTTAGAGTGTGACAGAGTGAATGAGAAAATGGGAGGCATGAATCCAGCCCGCCGGTTTGGGGGTTCTGGCAGGGAACCCAGCACGTCTCTACATTGTCCAGGCCCTGGCTGGCCACTCCTTCCCCTGCATCTTGAGACCTGTCACCTCCGAGGGTCCGACTCTTTCATTCTTGGACAGGCTCAGCCCTAATGCCCCTGGGCATGAGCTCTGAGGTCAGGCAGATGTAAGAGTGAATTCCCATTATGTGCAAGTGGCTTCCCTTCTCTGAGCTCAGTGCCTTCATCCGTAAGATGGGGATGAGCCTCCCAAGGCTGGAGGGGCAGTAAAGGGGCGCATGAGTGGCATACAGCAAGCCCTCAGCCAATGGGAGCCGCCGCTGTTACCTGCCCCCATATTTTCTTGAAGTAATCATACCGAACTGGGATTCAAGCAAAGTATTTTCTTGGCTGTTACACCATGTAATCCTCACAACAGTTGGTGATATCGGGACAGATGATCCCAGTTTATGGAAGGGAATGGGATAACTGAGACCAAGCACAGAGAACTTTCCAGAACTCACAGGTAGAACTGGGAGTTTCTTCTGGGGTGGTCCTGGCTTCTGGGGGTGGGGTGAGAGGGAGTCCGAAGAGCTGTGGGACTCTCGGGAATGGCCGAATGGGAGCGAATGTGACACCCAGGACATCCACGGTGGAGACCCACGATTCCTCAGCCGGGGCCTTCAGAGTGTGGACTGTGGGGTTGAGGGGGCACCAAAGCCCCAGACCTCTGTGCCTTGCAGCGTCTATAGGGGAAGCTGAAAGTGGGCTCAACTTCGGCAGGAGATGTGCCTGAGCCCAGACCCAGGTAAGGCCTTGGCCTTGACCACGGCTTGCAGTTAGTTCCAACTGTATCAGAACCTCCAACTGCTCTCAGTTCCCTGGTTAGCTTGCTGTTGGGACTCCAAACACCATTGCACACCTCCTCTCCTCAACACCCACTCTGGGATCCAAGCCGCTCCCCCCCACTTTCCACTAACCCTTCATTCTCTCATTCGTTCATTTACCATTCACATAGCAAACATTGATTGAGTACCTACTGTATGCCAGGCACCATCCCAGCTAGGTTACAAGGAAGAAGATAGGCAACATTGTCAAAGTGTGGAGTTAAAGCAGAGACTCCGGGGCCAGGCTCCCTGGGTTCAAACCCCAGCTTTGCTGCTTTTCAGCCGTGTGACCGCGAGCAAGTTACATGTAACCTCATAACCTCTCTGAGCCCCACTTGCCTCAACTGTAAAATAGGCCTAGAAGTAGCGTCTCCCCACGGGGTTGGGGTGGGGACTCCATGCCTTGATACAACGTTAGAAGAGCACTTGGCAAATAGTAACTGTGCTGTGTGTTTGCGACTGTTAGTCTAATGGGGGAGGCAGAAAATTAACTGTAAACAAATCCATGAAATAATTGCAGATCACGGCTGGTGTTTTGAAGGAAATGACTGTGGGTGGAGGCTTCTCTGCCGGGTAGTCAGAAGGGCCTCTCTGTAGAGGTGACTGCTTGAGGGTGATGTTGAGGGGATAGAGGGAGCACGAGCAGGGAAAGAGCTTTCCAGGCAGAGGAACCAGCAAGCAAGAATCCCTGAGGTGGAAAATGGTTTGGCAGGTGTCAGGAACACCAGAAGGCCTGAGAGGCGGGAGATCGGTGGGTGAGGAGGAGGACGGTAGGACAGGTCGGAGAGACCAGCAGGGCCTTACGGACCACAGAAAGGAGTCTGGCTTTTATTCCAGTGTGGTGAGTGTGGTGGGCAGGCACAGGAGGTGCTTTTGTTTTTGTATACAGAAGTGGATCACGCATGCAGAAATGCATGCAAACTGTAAGTGTCCAATGCTGGGAATTTTCACAAAACGAACACACCCAGGAGCCAACACCAAGATCAAAACCAGAACATGAGGGGCGCCTGGGTGGCGCAGCTGGTTAAGCGTCTGACTCTTGACCTCGGCTGAGGTCACGATCTCAACAGTTTGTGAGTTCCAGCCCCAAATCGGGCTCTGTGCCCATAGTGCGAGGGACAGAGAGAGAGGGAGACACAGAATCTGAAACAGGCTCCAGGCCCTGAGCTGTCAGCACAGAGCCTGACGCGGGGCTCGAACCCACGAACTGTGAGATCATGACCTGAGCTGAAGTCAGACGCTTAACTGACTGAGCCACCCAGGCGCCCCCCCCCCCCCAGGAAGGGTTTAGCATGAAATTTACAAGATTTCTTACCAAGTTCAGGGCACTTCCTGCATCAGCCTGGTGGGCTGACACCAGAACCAGACCAGCCTCAAGTTCAGCTTTCTGCAGCTCCCATAGAAGCCCGCATCAAAGTTGCCCTTTTGTGTGCTGATGGTGTATCTAACTCACCACACCCGCCCAAACGGGAACCCTGTCATTCCTCAGGCTTGGGTGATCTCACATGGAAAATGGGCTCAATCATTCCAAAGCTGCAGCTGAATGTGAAGATTAAGTTAAATGAGAAATGGCAGTGAAAGCCCACCCCCCAGTGCCTGGTACCTACCTCCAAGGCCATGAGTAATGCCCTGCCTCTGTTTTCTTCCAGGCCCAGAAAATAAGCAAAAACCAAGGGCGCCTCCTGTGGGTATAAGTGAAACTGCACCCCTGGCTTCCCAGGGTCAGGCCTTGCAGGCCAAGGAAGCCCACTCCCCCATAAGGCCGGCATAGACCCAGCTCCTCCTGAGAGGAGTGCCCACAGGTTGCTCTCAGCCCTGAAGTCCCAGAGGGTGGATGATCCAGGAACCACTGCTGCCTTTACACACTTGCTACCTGCTGTGGAAATGGTGTTCAGAGTGAACGGTCGAGAAAGCATTCTTGAGATGTCTTTGGTGCAAAAAGGTGGTTTTATTAATGCATGGGGACGGGACCTGTGGGCACAAAGAGCTGCACTGGGTTTGTGAGGAGCGACTGATTATATACTTTCAAGTTGGGAGGGGGTTAGGGTTAGCAGAAGTCTCTAAGGAATTTGGAAGCAAGGTTTCCAGGACCTTGAGGGGCTAGCTGTTGTTAGGGAAAGGTCATTTATTACTGTCTAATAAAACCTTGGTCATGAGACCCTTCAGAGGTACATCAGTGGGCCATATGCTTGGAGGATGATTGCTAACATATATTTGGACGGTAGAGATAAAGGAAGTTTCCAAAGGAATTTTTTTTAATGTTTATTTATTTTGAGAGAGAGAGAGAGAGCACGCGCGTGAACATGCACGCAGGGGAGGGGCAGAAAAAGAATCCCAAGCAGGCCCCGAGCTGTCAACCCAGAGCCTGGCACAGGGCTTGATACCACAGATTGTGAGATCATGACCTGAGCCGAAATCAAGAGTTGGAGGCTTAACTGACTGAGCCACCAGGCGCCCTTCCAAAGGAATTTTTATAAGTAGACTTACAGGATCTTGGGGGTCAGAATAATGTTAAGCTGAGATTGCCTTTTGCCCTCAGCAAAGTGTCAACATCGAGGCAGCTGAGCTCCCAAAGGAAGGTCACTCTGTCTGTTTCAAGGACTTGTCTGTGGGTTGTTGGTAGTTAGGAAATGTAAATTCTTTTCTTTTGCCTTTGTTTCCTACATCACTCCCGGTCTGAGATCCTTTCTCCTTTCACCTCATCCCAGATCCTCCAGCGCCCTCCCACTCCCCCAGAGGACTTTCCAGGTGCTCACCAAGCCTGCTCTCTTGATCAGTGCCCACAGCACTGGCATTGTGGCACCTGCCCCCCCCCCCACGCGCAGCCCCTGATGAGTGCGTGCCTCCCTGCCAGACTGCGAGGGTAGGGTGGGACCTGTCCCCCTGTTCCAGGAACATGGAAGATCGCCCACACCTGGCACTCTGCCTAGAGTCCAGCGGGGGCGTCATAAATATCTCCTGAATGATTCATTCATCCCTTTGGGAGAGAAAGCGCGACCTCTAACCGGTTAAGAGCATGGGCTTTGAAGTCACACAGACGTAGATTCAAGTCTTGGCTCTGATCTTTGGCTCTGTGGCCTTGGGAAGGTCATTGGATCTCTTTGAGCCTGTTTCTTCATGTCAAAATGGAGTGACCACGAACCCAGTAGATCTTTGTGAAGATTAAGTGCGATGATGTTGGCCTGCCCCACAGCCCAATTCCGGTGGGAGGGGTAATTATGCATTCAGGAAAGGGGAAACCTCCTGCGGCTCGTCTACCACCTGTTTTCTTACCGGTTTCTAGGAGGTGCGCAGCATCAGGCCCGTTTAACGGAAAAAGAAACTGAGGCCCAGAAAGGGACCAGGAGAGCCCAGCGTGCCGCCGGGCCTGCGTCCGGCGCATCGCCTGCCTCTCCGAGCACCTGGTGAGCACACCCCCACCCCACCCTCGTCCCCTGGCCTGGGAGTGAGGGGCTGGGCTCGGCCTCGGGCGACCCCGCGGGACTGCGGGGCGCGCTTGGGGATCTTCGGCTCAGACCCCGGAAGCGGTGCGCAGCTCGCGGGAGCGGAGAGAGCGCTCGGGGTTGTCGCTTTAAATTAAAGAGGGAGCGGGAGGGGGGCGGGCGAGCGCGAGGGAGCGCGCGGCGGGCTCCTGGGAGCGTGCCCGGACTGCGGCGCAGCTCCCGTCTGCCTCCCCGGCCCGGCCGAGCCCCCGGCCCGCGCCGCGCCGCGCCGCTCCGAGGCGGGCGCCGGGCGACACTGCAGGGGTGGCGTTGCCGGCGACGGCCGGGCTTGGCGCCGGTGCGTGCGCGCTGCGGGAGGCCGGCCGGGAGCCGCGAGCCAGGAGCCGGAGCCGGAGCGTAGAAGCGGCCCCTCCGCGGAGCCGGGGTGAGTAGCACCCGGCCGCCCCCGACTCCCACCGGGAAGCGGTCCGGCGCGCGGACGCACGTAGCGCACCCTTCCCCGCGCCGCGGACCCCGGCCTCCGCGCACTCTGCGCGTCTGCACACCCGCGCCGCGCTTGCACACGTACGCCGGGCACAGCGCACGCCGGGCGCCCTTCCCCGGCCCGGCCACTCCGCGCACTGCGCATCGCATCGCGCCCCGCACGCCCGTCCCGCGTGTGCACACACGCGACTCGCCCGGCCTTTTACACGCCTCCCCGGCGCCCGCGCCGCGCGAGCGCCCCTCACTTTCACACTCAGCATCCTGACTGTCCCCACGGCCCCTGGGGCACACTCGCTCGCGACTCTCCCGGGTCAGACCACCCCCGCACACCGCTCCCCAGATACCCTAGGGGTTCCCGCGGCAGGGGTGCTGGGTCTTCGGGAGATGCTCTGATCCGGAGAGGCATGTCGCACCCCATCGCCAGGAGGCCCTCGGAGCTTGGGAGAGGATCCCCAGCCCGGACCAGTGTCACTGGCCTGCGTGGGGGCTTTCCGGGGGCTCCTGGGAACCCTTGATGCCGCTGCTCTTTGGAAGAGGAAGTTTGCCCTGTCTTGGGCCCTGGGCTATAGATTTGGGTTGAAGAGGGGGTAGAGTAGGGCCGGACATGGGGACCTGGAGCCAGGCCTGTGGGTGGAGGAGCCCTGAGCCAGCCATCCTGGTGACCCTTTTCCAGGGCTGCGGAAGAACTGTGTGCCACGCTGCTCAGGCAGTGAGGCCACTCCAGAGTGACTGGGAAAGCGGCTCCTGGAGCGTCAGCCCCTTCTCCAAGCTGGGGGCAGGGGCAGGGGCAGGTGTGGAGAGCAGCAGCAAATGTGCTTCTTACTAGAAATGGGGAAACCGAGGCTCAGGGCAGACAGGAGTTCCAGCCAAGTTAACTCCCCAGTCTGGAGAAGAGTCAAGACAAGTGCCCAAACCCCCTGCCCCCTCCACTCTGAAATCCAAAACCTTCACCTAGCAGCTTGGGAGCGTGGAGGTTCCCAGGCTAGGGTTCAAGTTTGGACTCTGTCTCTTGTCAGCTCTGGTGACACTGGGCAAGCGTCGGTTTTCCTACCAGTGCAATGGGCAGAGTAGCAGCCCCCTCAGGGAGAGGCAGCGAGGATTTGCTGAAATAAAACATGGCGAGTCCTTGGTACAGTACTTGGCACATGATAGATGCCCAATAAATGCCAGCCACCACCACCCTAGCTGGTCTGCACTGTGGTTTCTGCGGGCTTTGGGGGGATGGCAGCAGGATGTGATTATTTCAGGGATGGGGGGAGCACTTGAAAAGATCTCAAACCTAAAGATCCTAAAGAGGTTTGCAGCTTGGGAGGTTGAGGGCTGCCCTGTGCCCACATCCTATTACCTGATGACCATAGGGTCGGGGGGGGGGGCAGTCAACACCTTGCTGGCCACAGACGTGATGTGGGGACACAGTGAGCAAGGAAATGGGGTGGGGGGAACAGAGACATGGGGCCCGTCTTCCCTGAAGAGGCACAAAATTCCTGGAAAGCCATTTCTCTGACAAGCCCAGGAGGGGGCCTCGACTGTGGTCCAATTCCGATGAGGCCAGTGACAGTTCCTCCCACCCGCCTCCACCCCCAAAAGGCTTGGTCAGGAGGTGGCATCACGGCCAAGAGCCCAGGCCCAGATCCATCACACCCTGGCACCAGTCCCAGTGTTGCTACTAAATGCTGAGTGACCCGGGGCTGCAGCTTCCTCATCTATAAAATGGGGATCCACTTACCCAGTCAGTCATCAGGTCTGTATCGTGTGCCTAGTACAGGCTAGACACCATGCTGAGCATTTGGCATATATCATGTCTATGCTTACAGCAGTAGGTAGGTATTGCCGGGTAGGTCTGATTAAGCCTGGATTCGAATCTAGAGCTCTTTCCAGTGAGCAAACTTCATGCAGTTTCGAGTTTGGGAGATTGGGGCCAGAACGAATAGACTAGGTGGGGAAAGATGCCAGAGAAGGGGCCGTGGATCTGCGGGGCTCGGGTGTGAGATTGGGCCAGCCCTGGCTCGTCCCTGTTGCGGCCCATTTCCTGTGTGTCAGAAACTCGGGAGACTCTGGTCGCGGTCCGCCCTGGCCTCCCGATGTGCCTGGTCAGCATCCTGTTGCCAGCCAGAGTCACAGCCCCTCTGCCTGGTAGACCTCCGGGCTGCCAGTGGGAGCCTGCTGAGGTGGTAGTCAGTGAGATGGGGTCAGGGGCACTCGGGGATGGTGAGTAAAGCCATTAGGAAGGGCACTTGCTACAGAGCCAGATCTAGTTCAGGCTCAGCTCCCTGCTTACTGGTTGGGTGACCTTGGGCAAATTCACCGCCCTTCTCTGAGCCTCATTTTCCTCCTCTGTGGAATCAGGTCAATAATAGGATATGTCCCATGGGGGTCTTGAGGGAGGTGATGGAAACACATACGTGAAATCCTTGGGGGCTGTGGCTACTAATGGCAGAGGCACTGGTCTGGGCCGCAGACATGGCTTTACCACTGCTGGCATTGTGGCTTTGGGCAAATCACTTAACCTTTCTGAACCTCCCATAGCTCATCCAAAGGCCTGCTTACCAGGTTCATGAGCAGAGATGCTCCAGGGGCCAGCAGGTTCTGGAAATGAATGGAGGGATGGGAGGTGCCAGACCTGTCCGAAGAGGCAGAGCCCATTCAGCTCCAGCCTTGGCTGTTTTGCGGGGGTAGGGGGATGCAGACCACGGTCTTCAGATACTTTTAAAGGGAAGCAGTGAATCCAGCTTTTTTTTTCTTTTAGAAATCAATTTTTAATGGGAATTTCCCCAATTTTTAAGACAAATAAAACATACCTGCAAGCTGGCAGTGCTACCCACACAGTTTTGCTCAAACTAGAGGTTAGTTAGCCTTTGGGCTGATTGTGAGGCCAATAACCACAGCAGCTAATATTTACCAAGCCAGACTACACTTACCTCTCATTCTACCCTCCTGGCACCCTGATAGGGCAGCCATGAGCCCCATTCTACAGATGGGAAGACTGAGGCTCAGAGCTAGTGAGGGGGCAGATCTGAGATTCAGAGCTGTGCTCAGGCTGCCTGACCCCTCTCCTACCCCAGTTCTCTCCTCCCTCCATTCAGGCAGATGTGCTGTGGTTTCTGCCCCTTCACTGGGGACCACTGCGGGACCACTTGGGCTTGGGTGTGCTCAGAATCATGCACATCTTCAGTGAAATCACAGCTCCCGGGCAAGGGGTATTACAATGAGGGGTGTAGAGGGGAAGGTGGCAGTGTGATATAGTCTGGGGTCTGAGCTAGACCAGCCCCAGAGGGCTGGGAACCCCTCAACTGCTCTAGGTCTGATACAGCAGATACGGGGTTCTGACCCATGCCGTGTGCACTGGCCACCGCGGTGTACCCAGCCCACGCTAGCATAGCCTCATTCTCGAAGTCGGCTTGTGCCAAGTGAGCAGAAAGAAAGCTGGCGGCGTTATTGGATTCCCAGCAAGGCAGAGGTAGGCTGGGACATGTGCGTGTTGGTGTATCCAGACCGTGGTCTGCCAGGAACTAGGGCCACCTTGGACTTGTTCACAGTGACCAGTTGGTCCTGCAGGTTCTTAGGAAAGTTCTGAAACTGTATACCCCTCCGCAGTAAGGCACAGAAGTTAGGAGTGTGGAGCCAGATGGCCTGTGTTGACTAGTGCTTAGAATCGCTCTCTCAGGCGTAAGGAGTGCTCAGCGAGGTTAACTGTCATCACAGTCTCCTGCCCAGGTCCCAGGAATGAGCCTCTGTTCCTCAGCATGAGTGAAGCCTCCCTGGTTAGCATTTCCCTCCTGTCACCATGAAGGACCCACACCTCACTGCCCCAGTTCTCCAGGCCTCCTGCCAGGGACTTCGGACAACTCCCATATGTGCTAGATAACTCTGTCTAGACCAAAGCACCCTAACTTCTTGGTTCCAGAGCCACAGACTGGGGGGAACCCCAGGATTCAGGAAAATGCTTACCCTCTGATTTGACCCCAGTCCCAAAGGGAACCCACAGCATGCTGGAGTGGGTTGCAAACACGCTACCCAAGCCATAGCCCAGGAGCATTTTGCCCTGTGCCTGAACAGTGTTTACATTTTTTGTGTGAATTGGTTACATTTAAAAATCAGGAAATTACACATTAAAAAAATCCAGGAATCTGGCTTTGCTTTAAAAATCCGGAAGGAAGGAAGGAAGGAAGGAAGGAAGGAAGGAAGGAAGGAAAGAAGGAAGGAAGGAAGGAAGGAAGGAAGGAAGGAAGGAAGGAAGGAAGGAAGGAATGCCAGAAGATTGGGACGCCTGGCCGGCTCAGTCAGTGGAGCATGTGGCTCTTGACCTCAGGGTTGTGAGTTTGAGCCCCACACTGGGTGTAGAAATTACTTAAAAATAAAATCTTTAAAAGATAAAATGAAATGAAAACATAAAAAGCCAGAAGATCCAGCAATGCAGGGTTGGCATCCCCTGGGAACAGAAGAGCAGCGGCTCTTGGGTGGGCAAGCACTCTGTAGTTGTCACAGGATGACCTGTTTGCAGCCTCCTTTGCGGGGCCAGGGGCCGTCCCGTCCTTCTGTGCCCCTGGAGCTGAGGCTGATATAGCTCCTCCCGGCCTCCCCTTTCCAGTCCCTTCGAGTATGTCTGTGAGACACATTTACTTCTCAGCAACGACAGTAATAAAGCTATGAGCAGTCACCTGGGTTCAGGTAATGGCTTGCATGACGCCCGGACCGTTCTAGAACAACCTAGACCTTCCGCGTTCACAAAACTTGGAAGTGGAGGGTGGGGTGGGGAGGAAACCATCCTGAGTAGTGGAAGGACTGATGATAGAATATTGTGGAAATGCAGCCTTTCCTTTCCAATTGAAAGAAAAGCTTTTGAAGTAAGGCTTAGTGAACACCTCGAGGGCCCACGCTAATGAGTAGCAAAGAATCAAAGCCTCCTTGCTGGTCAGCCTGTTGTTGGTAGGATGGAAATGAGGTAGGGGTGCCAGATTTAGCAGATATAATATAAATACAGGATGCTCAGGAACTTTTGAGTTTCAGATAAACAATGAATAATTTTTTTAAGTGTAAGCATGTCCTAAATATTATATGGGACATACTTGTACTAAAAATGAATCAAATTCAAATGTCACCGGGCATCTTGTGCTTTATCTGGCAACCCTGACAGTAAGATGGTCTTAGAGTGGTTGAAAAGAGCTTTAAACTCCATTTTTTTAAAGTGTTATTTAAGGGTGCCTGGGTGGCTCAGTCACTTAAGCGTCCAACTTCAGCTCAGATCATGATCTTGCAGTCCACGAGTTCAAGCCCCATGTCGGGCTCTGTGCTGACAGCTCAGAGCCCGGAGCCTACTTTGGATTCTGTATCCCTCTCTCTGTGCTCCTCCCCAGCTCATGCTGTCTCTCAAAAGATAAATAAACATTAAAAAAAAATTTTTTTTAATGCTATTTAAAAACCACCTACCTTTGGCTGAGCTCTCCTCACAGCTGAGTCTGAGCTCTGGATGACAGGCCCATTGGCATCGTGGAGGTCAAGGTGTAGGGTTGGGGTTGGTGGCCCTCCAAAGCCCTCCCTGCTGACTCTCTTTCCCCTTCCAGGCCCAGCGCTGCAGTGGGCATCATGGCCATGGACGTGGCAGAATACCACCTGAGCGGTGAGTCCCAGTGGAAGCATGCCATCTCACGGGGCTCCCCGACCAGGCCTAGGGTAGGGGGTGTCAGTGGGACGTCAGTAATGGCCCTATTTTACCAGTAAGGACAGTGACTTGCCCGAGGCCACACAACCTTGGGGACACAGGGCGGGGACCAGTCTAAGGTCTCGTCATCCTTCTGTGCCGATGGCTCCTTCCTGTGGAACCACCTCCCTACATTTGACTGGAGGAGTCCCCCAGGAGGCCCACGTCCCGTGCTCCCTAAGGAGAAACTGAGATGCAGAATCCGCTCCCCCAGGGCCATTCCTAGAGCCTGTTGAGTAGCCAAGTGAGAAGAAACCCAAGTAGGTTGATGTTAGAGCCACAGGACAATAAGCTCAGAGGTGGCCCAGTCCAGGGATGGCAAATACCTGAGACGCAGCCCCGACCTTCCTGTGTGTGCCCCAGTGGGTGCTGAGCTTGGGAACTGCCTCGAGATAGCAGCCGCTCTCCAGCTGATAGTGGGTGGTGTCAGAGCTGAGATATACTTGCCATGTTTTCTCGTGGGTTCCCCTCTCCATTTATAGATGGGAGAAGGGAGGCTCAGTGCAGGACACAAACCCAGGTCTTCTGACTCCCAGGCCAGTGCTCCCCAACACTCTAGCTGCTCCCCTGGCTCAGCCCCCTACCAGCCCAGAGCTGAGCTGAAGGGTAGACCAGGGACCACACTTTCACCTACAGGCTCCCAGGCCTTGGCCCAGGCCCTGGCATGGCCTTGGGCAAATGATGAAACCTCTCTGAGCCTCCACTTACTCATCTGTATAATGGGGGGCAGTGAGGCCTGCCTCAAGGACTGCTGGGAGGACTCGGTGACCTAACTTACACAAAGTGCCCAACCCAGCGCGAACACAACTCTCTCCCAAAGCAGGCCTTTGCACATGCCCTTCCCTTTGCCCGGAGCACTTCCCTGCCTCTGCCTGGCTAAGCCCCCGGGACTGTGCGGGGGTCACAGGTGCAGATCTGGAGCCAGACTGTCAGGCAGCGAATATCTCCTCTGTCCCTCGGCTTCCTCATCTAGGCAATGAGGGTAATAATAGAACCTTCCTCACAGGGTTGTTCCGGGGTCTCCGTGGGTTAATATGCAATGAAGCGCTGGAACGGGGCCTGGCAAAGAGTAAACAGTAAAGGAAGCTATTATTACCGCCACGCCACTCGGCCGCCTCCACCTCCTCCTCATTTCTGGTCTCAGCTGAGGCCTCACTTCCCTTGGGAATTCTTCCCATACCACCCCGAGGCTGTAGTCAATAAAAGGAATAAATAAATGAGCATTAACAGTCATCATCTTGTGTCACCTTCCTGGGGCTTTTCCTTTCAATGCCCCCCTTTCCCAGCCAAGCAGGATGCAGGCCGCACTCCCTCAGGCCCTCCCTCCTCCCAGATCCTCGCTTTCAGGGGAGCCTGGCTCCACTGTGCCGGGTCACCTTGACCGTTATCTGCTGGGACCTCAGAACTCAGGGCCCACCTGCTTCCCTGCCCCTGGGACCACCCAGGCCCTGCCGGGAGCCACCTGAGGTTCACATGGACATCTCACTCTCCAGTTTACCAGGCCATCCCTTATTCATCAGACGCCTCCGAGAACTTTCGTGCCTCGGCAGGGCTCGCCTGGGGCCCTCCGTAGATCTCTGTTGTGGTTTGGGTTAGCCCACAAATTACATTCCGTCAAGAAGTCAGGAGTAAAGAGGGCTTGCTCACAGCCCCTCCATCCTGATTTCTAGCTCCTCTCATTTGTCCCTGGTCCCCGCCCAGCCTTTATCCAAAGGTCTTGTGATTTTTATGTCAAAATTGTGTGGTTGGACCATGTCGTGGATTGATTTTTTTTTTTTTTCTTTTAACAATGCTGGAAACGTTTTCCTGCTCTGCCACAGTGACATCCTAATGACCTCGGTTCTCAAAGGCCAGTGATATTCCCTCCCAAGTCAGCACCACCAGCCCCCACTGGCCCCTCAGCTGGACCTTCAGGCTGTTTCCACATTTCTGCTGTTATAAATACAGTCTCGATGACTCACAGCAGACATAAAATTTGCTGGGATTTCTTCCGCAAGATAAATTCCCCAGGGCGGGACCGCTGCTTGGGGTGCGTGGTCATCTCCACTCTCCAGATGAGGACGCTCAAGTTCAGAGTGGCTAGGTGGCTTGCCCAAGGAGCCAGGGCACCCGCGGCCAGGCTCTGCATTTCTTACCCTGTGGCCTTGGGCCAATGGCTGGGTGTGCTCACTAGCCTCTCCCAGCCCCGGCTGTCCTACTCTAGCAAGTGGAGGGAGAGACCTCATAGGGTGCTACATGCTGGATACGAGCCAAGGCGGCAGGCCGGGCCCTGCCCTTCTGCCCTGCCCCTAACCTACGATGAGTTAGCATTGTGGATTCTGACTGGAGTTGGCTGGGCTCAGGGGAACGGGCAGGGTGAGGCCTCGCACTTCCAGAGGGGCTGCCACTGCTTCCTGATACCTTTGCAGCCGGGCTTCAGGGGCACGGTGACAGAGAGCTCCCCAGCCCCAAATGCCCCACTCTCTCTCCCCCACTGGACACTGAATGCTCCGGGCTCTGTACATCCCCTCCTCTGCTCGCCCTGAACTCCCAGTCCCTGGTGCCTTGGCCTGGTACATTTCTTGCTCCTCCTTCGTATCTCAGTTCAGATGCCCCTCCTCCAGGAAGCCCTCCTGGGCTGTTCTCATCACTCCGTTTTGTGTATTTATTTGCCTACCTACCTCATCCCTAGACTGTGAGCTGCTTAAGGACGGGGACTGGGGCTGGGGCTGACTCCCTCACCAGGGTGCTCGCACACACCATAGGTGTTCAGTGGAAGTGCAGTCGTCAGTCTTCACCCCTGAAATGCCCTCCCCACCTCTTTCTACCCTGCATAGTCTGGGGACTGTGCTGGGTCGAGGCTGGGTGGGGCAGTGGTTACTCCGGCCTGGTCTGAAGTCTGGCTGCCACAGCTGGCCTCCCAGTGCCATTCCTTCCTGCCTCTTTGACCTTGGGCAAAAGGTCATTTATTTTTGTAAATGTTTATCTTTGTGCACCCGTTTCCCCATTTGAATTGAGTATAGAGGCAGCACTGAGAATTCTATTTGCCAACAGAAGGTCACTTCTGCTAGTGGGGGCTCACCCAACACACTTGAGGGGGCAGTTAATTACTATGTCTGGGGACAGTGAGACTCAGGGAAAGTTATTTACTTATCAATGAAGAAAGCACATTTGAGCATTTGGATTTGTCTCCAAGTCCTGCACAGCCTAAAAGCCACCTCTCTCTCACTTCTGGCTGAGATTTTTTTTTTTTTTTTTTTTTTTTTTGGTAGCAGCTGTATTGAGATAAAATTCACAGACCATACAATTTACCCACTTTAGGCATACAATTCAGTGCACCTAACAGCTTGTGTACTCATCAACACTATTAACTTTTAGAATATATTCATCATCCTCCAAAGCAACCCTGTATTCTGTGTTGCCCCCGCCCCAGTCCCCCCAGCCCCAGATAATCACTAATCAACTTTCTGTCTGTACAGATTTGTCTTGACATTTCAAATAAATAGAATCATACATGGGGCCCCTGGGTGGCTTAGTTGGTTAAGCGTTTGGCTTTGGCTCAGGTCATGATCTCGTGGTTCACGAGTTCGAGCCGCTCATTGGGTTCTGTGCTGACAGCTCAGAGCCTGGAGCCTGCTTTGGATTCTGTCTCCCTCTCTCTGTGCTCCTCCCCCATTCGCTCTGTCTCTCTCTCTCTCAAAAATAAAAACATTAAAAATAAATAAATAAGTAAATAAGTAAATAAATAAATAAATGGAATCATACAACGTGGGTTTTTGTGATGCCTTTCACTTAGCATGATGTTGTCAAGGTTCAACCACATTGCAACATGTATCAGTAGCTTTATGTTGCCAAATTATATTCCGTTGTGTGGATGGACTACATTTTGTCTATCTATCAGTTGCTGGACATTGGGTTCTTTTAAATGAGGGTAAAGCAAAAATGGGGTCATTTCTTTTCTCCCCAAACCCCTTCCCTCTTCCTCCAGACCCCAAAAGACTGCTTTGATTATCTGGAAGGCTATGAGCTCAGAGAACTCAAAAGAAGCGAGAAGAACCCCATTTGTTTAAAGCCTAAGGAGCGTTTAAGTGTTGCTCACAACTCTTTGTCTGGTCTGGCCATGTGTCCCCACCCCCATCCCACCCCTGGTAGGAATGGGTGCTTCTGTGGAAAAGGGGATAGAAGCAGAAATCGCAAGGTACATATGTCTTATTCGACACTGGATCCCCTAGCACCTGGTACTGAACCTGGCACACAGTAGTCACTCAATAAATATTTGTTCAGTGAATAAATAAGTCAGTGCTGAACTGCCTGCTTCTTGGGTGGGAGTCTCTAACCACTGGGGGACCCCAGAGCCTACTAATGAGAGGCTGCCTTTCCCTTGCAGTCATCAAGAGCCCTCCTGGCTGGGAGGTGGGTGTCTACACCGCTGGGGCCCTGGCGCTGCTGGGAATTGCGGCCGTGAGCCTGTGGAAGCTCTGGACATCGGGGAGCTTCCCCAGCCCCTCCCCGTTCCCTAACTACGACTATAGGTACCTTCAGCAGAAGTATGGCGAGACCTACGCAGAGGCCAAGCAGAAGGTGAGGCTTCTGTCCCGGGGGTGGCCTCCCCTCCCTCCCCGCTCCCTTGCTCTCTCCTGGTTAATTTCCTCCTGTGAACAGACACCCTGGTCCTCCTCCACGTTTCCAACATAGCCCAGTGCTGCGAAATCAGTGAATACTCGGTGAGGGACTGGAAGTTTTCAATTTTAAAAGCCATCCTGGGAAAAATACAGGAAAAAAACAAGCAAAACCCCTCCCCAAGTGTCACCACCCAGTGGCAAATAACTGTTAACTGTATTTTAACTATTAACATTTGGATTTCTTTCTTTCCGGTATTTTTAATGTATCCTCCAGTCTTTTTTCCATGCATAGGTTTTTATACAACGGGTGTCATTTCTACACAGAATTTTATACCCTGCTCTTTTCATCTCCCAGCCGAAAGCATTTTCCCACAATGTTGAGCCCCCGTCATAAGTATTCTTTTAGCGTCAGATTCCTTTTTTATGTATGTGCCATGATTTACTAAACGCCATTGTAAATAATGCAGTGAATGTTGTATATGTAAAACTTTGTCTTCATTAGGGTTATGTACTTTGAATGGATGCCCAGATGTGGAATTACTGTGTCAGGGACTACCAACACTTTTAGGGCTCTCAATATATACTGCTGAATGCTTCATCATTAGACACTTGGCAGAGAATTTTTCTAGTATCATATAGAGTTCCAGAGAGCACAGCCAGAATCTTTTACCAGATAGCAGCCCCACATGCTCATTCGTTTGGGGCGTGAAGGGACTATCTCCCATTGGGGGGGGGGGGAGAGGGAGGAGGGGAGAGAGAGGCGGAGACTGTAAATTGGCACAACTTTCCCAAAGAGCATTTTGGCAACATGTGTCAGCAGCTTTCGAAAGGACTGTGTCCTCTGAGCTAGGATTTTAAGAAAGCTATTTGATTCTGCATTATTTATATTTGTGAAAAATTAGAAACAACATAAATGTCCAACAGTAGGGGGTCTGTAAGGTAATCACAGCTGTCCATTCAGGGACAAATTGGTGGCCCATTTTTAAGATGATAGTAATGGGGGGCACCTGGGTGGCTCCGTCAGTTAAAAGTCTGATTTCACCTTAGGTCATGATCTCGCGGTTCGTGGGTTCGAGCCCTGCCTCGGGCTCTGTGATGACAGCTCAGAGCCTGGAGCCTGCTTTGGAGTCTGTGTCTCCCTGTCTCTCTGCCCCTTCTCTGCTCACGCTCTGTCACTCTCTCTCAAAAATAAGTAAACGTTAAAAAACATTTTTTTTAATGATGGTAAAATGAGGGCTATGCAACAGCATGGGAGATGCTTGTGGCACAAAGACTTTTGTTTTCCCAAATCCCGAGGTCAACTTAGTGAAAGGAAAAATTTGAGTTTTAGGATGAGTGTTACCCAACATGAAAACCTTCTGTTGTGAACATTTTGGTAAACATCCGTGGAGGCTGCTCAGTAATCTGTTGAGTAGCTATAGTCTAGTTATTCTTACCCATCCCCCCTGCTAACTACTTTTCCTTTAAAATTTTTAAGGTTTTTGTTTATTTTTGAGAGAGAGAGACAGAGACAGAGAGGCAGAGTGTAAGTGGGGGAGGGGCAGAAAGAGAAGGAGACAGAATCCAAAGCTCTGTCAGCACAGAGCCCAACGTAGGACTCGAACTCACGAATTGTGAGATCATGACCTGAGCCAAAGCCAGACGCGTAACCGACTGAGCCACCCAGGCGCCCTACTACTTTTCCTTTTTACAAACGTCACTGCAGTGAACATCTTTGTGCGTGGAACTCAGTCCATATCACTAAGCGTTTTGAGAAAAAGCTTTCTTTCCTCGGGGTTCGGGAGAGAAAAGTGAGTGATGTGAAATGGCATTAAACAAAGACCTTCCTGACTAGGGCAGGCACCGTTTCTGCACACAGGGAACAGGAGGTGCCTTGAATGAACAGGGCTTACGAGACCACGCCTGTTGCACCTGTCACGCTCCCATGTCCCGTTTTCTCTCCCCCAGAGAGCGCCTGCCTGGAATGCCCAGCGGGCCAGCACTCGGGGACCGCCCAGTCGCAAAGGCAGCCTCAGCATCGAGGACACGTTTGAGAGCATCAGCGAGCTGGGGCCCCTGGAGCTGATGGGCCGGGAGCTGGACCTGGCCCCCTACGGGACCCTCCGCAAGTCCCAGTCGGCCGACTCCCTGAACTCCATCTCCTCCGTGAGCAACACCTTCGGGCAGGACTTCACGCTGGGCCAGGTGGAAGTAAGCATGGACTACGATGCCGCCTCCCACACCCTCCACGTGGCCGTGCTGCAGGGCAAGGACCTCCTGGAGCGCGAAGAAGCCAGTTTCGAGTCCTGCTTCATGCGCGTCAGCCTGCTGCCCGATGAGCAGATCGTGGGCATTTCCCGGGTGAGTGGGGGCAGGGGAGGCACGCGCGGGGCTCTGGGAGGCCCTCCCCAGGCCGCCAGGCCCGCGGGGCCAGGCCGGATGTGAGGAGGGTGCTACGCGACAGCTCTGGGTGCTAATCCCAGAGCCGGAGGTGTCACTAGCCTGACGACTCCCACCGTGCGCGGTTCTCGGCAATCCTACCACGTATATCCGGTGGGTGGTAATTGTCCGTTCCCATGCCTGTCCCCCGGGTCAGCTTGGGGTCCGGGTAGGAAAGGGGTGACATGTTCAAGTTGGCTAATCTGGGGACAGCTTAATAACAGGACTGTTAACAGTGGTGTGGGGCGGCCTCAGGGATGGAGCGGCACCCTCGTCTGAAGGGGCGAGGAGAAGGGGAGGCCAAAGGGGAGAGGCGCGTGGTGGGGCTGCCACATTGATAGGCGCTGTGCCCTTTGGTCAGGGGACATGCTCAGACCACAGCAGTACCGCAGGGAAGGACCTAGGGAAAGAGCACCCCCAGCTCCCTGGGTCCTCTGGTTTCCCTGGAGTGACCCCCATTGTCCGACCCCAGACCCCACCAGAATCCAGAGGCCGAAGGAGCCTGTTGATCAGCCCATGGAGGTCAGCTCCTGGGGGTGAGAACAGGGTGGGGAAGGCACCCAGCACCCTGCCCCACCAGGCTACCCCTCCATGGGTCCCTCTGTCTCGCCAAGAGAGGGAGCAAAGCCTTCATGAGACACATTCTACTCCAGGCTGGATTAGGGGGAGCAGGGGCCCAGATGCCATGGTTGGGAGTCTTCTGAGGTGGGTAAGGTTGACAGCCAGTGGCCTCTAACCAAAGCAGGTGGAGCCTGAGGGTCTGTAGGACCTAGTGCTTTCTGAAGAGTCACCTGTGTCCAGTCACTCTTACAGTGTTGAAGCAAGCTGTCCCTCGGGGGTGGACACCATCATCCCTCTCCCAGCCCACCCTGCCTCCCTCACCCCAGGATGGTCGACAACTGACCACAGCCCTGTGCATGTGGGGCCCAAGAGAGGCAGTTGGTGAGTGGTAAGGGGCAGGACCCTAAAACCTCACCCTCTGGGTTGAGATATCAGTGTCCTACTTCCTAGTAGCGTGACCTTGGATAAGTCCATAAGCTGTCTGCGACCCAGCTTCCCCATCATATGAGCAACATAATTCTTGAGGAAGGGGTGTACTACTATATGCAAAGTCCTCAGCCCAGTCCCTGGGAAGTGATCAACAGATTGTGTATCAGGACCATGAAGTGTCCCTGTTGAGCCTGGATCCACGCTGCCTGTGGCCTGGACTGCCTAGAAGATCCTGGGTGGTTCTGGACACCTTCCGTGAGAAGGGACATTAGCAGACAGGAGCCACCACAGCCTGATGTGTGCTGAGAGTCTGGTTCACAGAGCCCACCCATCCGTGATTCTCTCATTAGCCCCAGTGGGATGGACCGAGGGCATCTTACGGATGAGGAAACAGGTTCAGGAGAGTGCTTTGCCCAACACATCCCCAGGACCTGGCCCGGGGGTTCCCATTTCCCGTACCTGTGTGCTCATAAAACATAACACACAGAGAATGGGTAGTTCGGGAACCCGAGCCCCTGTGGACAAGGGACAGCAAAGTGACTCATGTGGCAGGAGGAGGGAGAGATGGGGCCAGATCATGAAAAGCCTAAATGCCAAGGTCAAGATCAGGAGGTAGACTTAATCCCACAGGGGAAGGAGCCCTTGAAGATCCTCAATCAGTCATTTGGGTGGGGAACGTGGCTCCCAGGGAGCAGTGGAAGAGAAACCTTCCCACGAGCCAGGCAGTGACCAGAGTGTGCTTCAGTGCGCCTGGAGGTGCTGGCAGATTCATTCCCAGGAAGGCAGGCTTCTCAGCATCCTAGCCCAGCTAGTCCCAGCAAGTAGGTGGCTGCCCCCAGGCTGGGCAGCCCCCCAGCCTCAGGCGAAGTGCCAGAGATGAGAGCTCCTCTCTAAATATTGCCAGGCAGTGACTAAGGCAACCCCCAATGGGAAAGGGGAGCCGTGCCCACCAGGACACCTTCCCGGGGGGTCTGCCCACAGCTTCCTGGGAGGAGGCCAGAGGCGCCCACCAGTCAGGACGGGGCTTGGAAGTGGAGTCTTCCCAGCCTCGCCTGATCGCTCCATCCGTCCATCCATCCCACAACATTCAGACCATCCTGGGCCAGGCTCTGCGGGGGCCGGGACATCAGCCGCTGATTGTCTCCACAATTGTGACTCCACAATTACCTGTACTTACGGCACGCCTGGCCCGGGGCTGGACCTGAACACACACGACAAAGAGGAGACCAGTCTCTCCCGGGCATCGCGAGGGTTCTGTGGAGCCGTGTGCACTGAGGGTGGGAATTAGTTGGTGTCAGAGTGTGGAAGCTTCCAATGCCAGGCCGCCACTGAGAGGAGGACAGGGGGCTTTTAAATCCTCAGGGCTGGGGTGCCTGGCTGGCTCAGTCAGTAGAGCACGCGACTCTTAAATCTCAGGGCTGGGGGTTTAAGGCCCATGTTGGGTGTGGAGCCTACTTAAAAAAAAAAATCCCCAAGGCTGAGCCACCAAAGAAAGAATTGGCATTGAGGTCATGGGACAGCAGAGCCAGGACTCTAGCCCAGGCCTCTGGACTCTCTGTCCGGTGCTCTCTCCCCACCATGGCCTCACGTGTGTCTGGCTGCCACCTCCTCCCCGGAGCTGAAGCTCCCTCCACGTCCCTTTCTCTGTGCAGATCCAGAGGAATGCCTACTCCATCTTCTTTGACGAGAAGTTCTCCATTCCCCTGGACCCTGCAGCCCTGGAGGAGAAGAGCCTGCGGTTTTCCGTGTTTGGCATCGATGAGGACGAGCGGAACATCAGCACGGGCGTGGTGGAGCTGAAGCTTTCTGTGCTCGACCTCCCGCTACAGCCCTTCAGCGGCTGGCTCTACCTACAGGACCAGAACAAGGTCAGTCCACCCATGAAGAGAGCGTCACACGCACCCGTCTCCGAGCGGGGAGTCCACTGTCCTCCACGACAGCCCGAGCCCTGACTTCTTTAGGAAATGACAGAGAGAGAGGCCTGAGCCACATTCACAGAAACTGTTTACTGCATGAAGCAAAAATGCCCCAATTACTGTTTACCACTCTTCTGTCGTTGCTATTTAAGCAAATGATATACGAACCCCAGTGCACTTGGACCTCTGTGTGCTACTACTACAGAACGTTTTCCCTGGGCTGGAATGAGGGACTGCATCTGGTTGCTACAGGCAACCTCTGGTCCTCCTCCTTCCAAGGCAGGACCCAGGCCTGGTGGGAGGGAGGGCTGGCGCATGCCTCGTGGAGCGGGGAGTGGGGTCCCTTTCTCAATCCCACCAGCCTGGTGCCTCATGTAAGGGCAAGAGTAAAAACTGCTCAGTGGAGAAGGAAGTTCCTGCCTTTCCCTGGACCTCTCAGGTCCTCAGGGGGGCCTCGGAAGCCCTCTGAGCCAGTCACCTGTCCTCCAGGCTGCCGACGCTGTGGGCGAGATCTTGCTGTCCCTCAGCTACCTCCCTACGGCTGAGCGCCTCACTGTGGTGGTGGTGAAGGCCAAGAATCTCATCTGGACCAACGACAAGACCACGGCAGGTAAGGCCCTGCTGGCTGGCTGGCTCCTTCACGTGGCTGGTGGGAGCTGTGACCCAGCTGCTAGGCCAAGGGCAGCGGGAGGCGTCAGCAGGTGTGGGGCATCGTACCAGGCCCCTCCACCCCCAGCTTTGGCCGAGCTCAGGAGCCAGGAGCTCAGGAGTTCGGGATGGTGGGGGAGATGGGAGTCTGAGAGCAGGTGCCTGGGGTGCTGGGAAGAAACCACGGTAGACAGACACCCGCTTCCCAGGACTAGAATTCATGACAGAAGCCGCACTCCCAGAAACTGGACTGTATCCCAGATCCCACATGGGGGCCAGGGCCAACAGGATGGACCTGATGCCCCTAGTCTACAGGAGCAGAACTAGAAACCAAGGGCTGGGGGAGCAACCTAGCGGGAGCCTCGGGGGATCCATGGTCCAGGCAGGTACAGCAAGGACACCCAGTGCGGGGAGGGTGACAAGTAGAGAGGGACTCATTATTTCAGAGTCGGGCTCCACCGAGCGGGCGCAGGGTGACTCAGGCCTGACGTCTGTGCTCATTATAGAATGAGAAGTGGTGGGTCCTTCCCACTCCCCAGAGCGTCACGTGAAGGGAGCACTTGTGTGGGCCGGGAGGCAGTCTGCCTGAGCCCAGGGCCCAGCTCTTCTCCCGACTCGTGTAGGAGCCTCAGTTTTCTCATCTGTAAAATAGGAAAGAAATAAAGGCCCAATGGCAGGACTGTAGGAGATAATGGCAACAGAGAAGGCTCGGGGAACTTGGAGCTAGCGGGCTGCGAGGACCAGGCAGAGCTATGCCAAGTGGATGTGGCCTTGGCCCTGACCCCCACCCCTTGCTCACCCACAGACCCCTTCGTCAAAGTGTACCTGCTTCAGGATGGGAGGAAGATGAGCAAAAAGAAGACAGCCGTGAAGAGGGATGACCCCAACCCAGTGTTCAATGAAGCCATGATCTTCTCAGTGCCAGCCATCGTGCTCCAGGTGAGGGGGGATGGCTCAGGGGTGGAGGCCGGGCCAGGTGGCTCCTGGGCTCTGGGGCCACTCCAGGCCCTCGGCCTAGCTTCTTAGGGTTCCTGCAGGTGGTGCTGCTTTGTCTCAAGCCCTCCCCTTTCTAGTTGAGAGGCATTTATGGAGCACCCACTAGGTACTAGCCCTGTGGTCAGTGCTGGGACACAGGCACTGCTTCCTTGTTGCTCACAAGGAGAAGGTGGAAAATCCCCAGACAATCCTTTTTTTTTTTTTGAGAGAGAGAGAGAGAGGGCACAAGTGAACGAGGGCAGATAGAGGGAGACAGAGAGAATCCCATGAGGGGCAGAGAGAGAGAGAGGGAAGCAGGGCTCACCCGAAGAGGGGCTCGTACTCACCTGATACAGGACTCGAACTCACAAACCATGAGATCGTGACCTGAGCTGAAGTCAGATGCTTAACTGACTGAGCCACCCAGGCGCCTCTCCAGACAATCCTAATCCACTAAGCGCATGCCAGACTTTGGCGGCCCGGGGAGGCTTTTACGAGAGGCGTTAGGTAATCTGAGATCTGGGGGAAGCCGGTTCCCGGTGGAAGGAGCTACAAAGGCCTGGAGATAAGCCCGGGGAACCCAAGGGCCCACAGTTCTGGCCCGAAGTCTCTGGAGACTCTACCTGCAGAGACCCTGCCGAGCTCCCCACACCTCCATGGCTTTCAGAAGGTCATGGGCCCCAGGGAGACCCCTCTCCTGGCACCGATGTCACAGACCAAGGGTGGGGGATTACAGAGGATATGGCCTGTGCCACACCAGTGGCCCTGCTTGCATGCCTCAGAGGATGGGGAGCTTACCACCTCCCCTCACTACCTCCTTCCATGCTGGGGCATTCCTGCCAGTGAGAATGTCCTTTTGTGCCCTGAGCCAAAACCTGCCCCTGAGTCACGGGGCTGTACAGAACCCACCTAATCTGACACCCCATCTGAATTTGAAAGCCCAGAACTCTGCCTTACTCTGGAAGCTCCTAATCCAGGCAAATATCCCAGTGTCTGGGGTTGGTGCTGGGTGTCCTAGCCTTGTCCTGCCACCCTCGTGGGACAGACTGTCCATCTGTCCCCTACTTCCCCCGGAGCGGCTGTAGCGCCACTAGTCCACAGCCTCCGAGGGTGGGAGACCTCTTTGGGCCAGGGCGGTGGTGGAGGAGGAGGGAGAGCGGGGGTGAGGAGAAGAGAGAGAGGGTCAGTCTGGGTTTGGGTTTCAACCTCTCCACTTCGATCTCAAGCACACTCTTTTCCTTCCTCAGCTGTGAGTCCAACATGTGATCATATTAGGAATAACCAGACATCTGAGATGCTCTGTGTACAGGCACTATGCTAAGCAGTTGACACGTTTTAACTCATTTTGTTCCCGGTACAGGTAGGAACTATGATTATTACCATCCTCCAGATGGGAGGCTAAGTAGGAAGAACCCAAGGTCACACAGCAAGGGAGATGGTGAGGCCAGCATCTGAACCTGGCAGTCCAGAGCCGCCACTGTGTTGGGAGGCAGCAGCAGAAGCCTGTGGGCATAGGCAGATCAGGGGTACAGATTCAGGGAGCCACTCCTGGCAGCCCGCAGGGGCCTGGCACCTGTAGACAGGGTCCTGGGAGCCACGGAGGGCCTCCAGCACTGCCCCCGGTCCCCAGCACCCATGTCACTTCCTCCCTAGGACCTGTCTCTCCGTGTGACGGTGGCTGAGAGTAGCAGCGATGGCCGAGGGGACAACGTGGGCCATGTCATCATCGGGCCGTCAGCCAGTGGCATGGGCACCACGCACTGGAACCAGATGCTGGCCACGCTGCGCAGGCCCGTGTCCATGTGGCACCCTGTTCGGCGAAACTAGCAGCTGGAAAACGGGCCAGGGTGGGCACTGAGCTGCCTGGGGCCCGGCGCAAGCTCCGCTCTGATGCCCCTCCGTAGTCCAGCAGGAGCCATAAATGCTGGGGTCCCCCACTGGAGCCCCCATGAGCCATCTTGGTCCGTCTGTCCAGACTGCAGTGGAGGAACAGTCCTGGCCAGGTGTCTAGGGACCCAGGATTTTCTCCCACTGAGGACCAGCTGTGGCTGGGCTGTGACCCAGGAACGGGCAGCCTGGCACTGGCCCTTTGTGCCCCCATTTTGAGATCCCCAACAGGCTGCTGGGAGGCCAGTGCCAAGCTCAGCCACATGCAGGAACCGAGTGAGTCTTGGGGGCCAGGTGCTGTGCTAGGCACCAGCAGTCGTGACATGAACAGGACACAGTCCCTAGCATGTCCAGAGGGCAAGACCCCTGCCCTGGGGATCTGCTCAGTGCTGAATGTGGACTTGGGAGGGCTCTGGGGTCTGCTAGGACGAGATGGGAGCCGAGCCCTGAGGGGCAGGGAAAGAACTAAATGTGTCCCAGGCAGGCAGCCAGCCTCAGCAAGGCAGGGACATGAACTTCCGTATCACAAACTGTCCTACTGCAGTGGACACGAGGGCCTTTCTCTGCGCAAGAGAAGTGACCAGGAGACCAGGCCAAGCAGAGGCCCGCAGGGTGCGGCAAACACTGGCTCCGGAATCACGCTCTATGAAATCTGCTCCCTTGAACCGTGACCCTTGCAAAGCCCAGAGGTCTGAAGAGGCCCAGAGCCAGGTCCTTGTGTTCGGTCCCAACTGAATTAGGCATTGGCTCCACGGCGTTTGTTGGGGTACCTCCAGGCTAGGCCCTGTTGGGAAGAGAGATGCCTCAGCCTCTAGGGAGCTGGAGGGCAGTGGGAGGGCCAGAATACAGACTGCAGGGGGCCCATGGGAGAGGCTTTTGTGGGCTGCCCGTGCGTGGTGTAGCAGGAGGCCCTCCAGCTGGGCCTTGGAGGAAAGGGGCTGCCTGAGCTGGGGCATTGAGGGGAAGTGGAGGGGTGTCCGGATGGAGGGTGGGGTGGGGGCAGGTTTGAATGCCAGACGGGGAAGGAGGTGGCACTGGGTGTCCTAGGTCGAGTTCCAAAAGCAGACCCTGAGATTCTCAGGCGAGGGGTTTATGCAGGGTGGGGGTGGGGGGGGAGGCGGGGAGCCCTCTGGGGAAAACTGCAGGGGAGAGAGGAAAGCCAGGGAGCAGGGACAGAAGCTAAGTAAGCTGTGGCTTTAGGAGTGTCTAGCTCCAGCCTGATGGCTTGAAGTCTGATGGAGGAGCTCTGTGACTGGCACCCCACAGGGGTCCTGCCCAGAAGCAAACGGGCTGGGCTGTTTTGCCCCCACAGGGCTTTGGCTACCACCCCACCCCAGCTGGAGGAAGAGCGCATGCCTTCCAGATGTCACGGGCTGAGGCGCCTCCCATCCGCCAAAGGCAGCCCCAGAGAAGCAGGCGGGCCGAGGGGTGGGTGCCCCTGCTGGATGGGGTGGGGAGCGGGGCGTGTTGTGGCATCTGCTCCCAGGGGCCACCCTCAGGTCAGGACATGGGCTCTCCGGCTGGCTGCCTCTGGTCCTGATGAGCTATAGAGACCCAGGCCCAACCAGTTATCTCCAGTGATGCTGCGGGAGCCCAGAGTGGTCATGGGCTGGAGGCAGAACTGTAGCTCTCCCCACCTAACACAGCTGTGGCCCAGGCCTGTGGCCCATTCCAGGAGGTCTGCACGGCCCAGGCCAGCACAGGGTCCGGGGACACAGCTGGTGAGCCTCTGGAGCCGGGGAGACGCCAGACTCTTTTCTGCCCCAGTGGCTCTGCAGCATAGGCCATTTACTCCTACCTTCTCTTCCCCCTCTTTCTGTCCCTCTGACTGCATGAAATGTTGACTGTGTACCCGAGATGGGCATGGTGGGGACCAAGTCTGCTGACTGGAATGATTCTAGAACCAAAATAAAGCTGGGGCAGGAAGGAGGGGGCTTCCAGGGAGCCTTGCTCAGCCCCAAATCACCTTGGTCTCTTCTCCAGGAATCAGGGACTTGTGTGGGTTACTCTGAGTAGATTACCCTGCTGCTGGGTGCCCAGAGGGAAAGGAGACCACCACAGGGACCAATGCCATCAGACTGCTTGGGAAGCTCTAAGAGGGGGACCCTGAGTCAGGTCTGGCGGGGAGGATAGCGTTAGGGAATATCGCGGAGGGCTTCCTGGTGGTATCGCTGAGTTGTCTTCAGGGCAAAAAGAAGTGTAAGGTTGAAAAAGGTGGATAAGGCCTAAAAAGCATTCCTGGAAGAGAGAACAACATGCACAAAAGGGCAGGAGTGGGCAAAAACTTGGCCAATTTGTCAACCTTGCTAGAGCAAAGTTGGGGGAGGCTGGGGAGAAGGGAGTCAGAAGAAAGGCTTAGAGGGGAGGAGGGTCGTGCAAGTTCAGTGCGTGCTGGTACCAGCCACAACCCTACCTACTTAGAGGGAGGTACCGTTGTACTGTTGTCATCCCCTTTTTTGCAGAGATGGAAACCGAAGCTCAGAGAAGTTAGGCAACTAGTCCAAGATCACACAGCCAGAGAGTCTCAGGGCAGGCATTCAAGCTCCAGCTGTCCGGCTCCACAGCTCAGGCTCTTAACCATCAAGCTACACTGTCCCCTTTCACCAAGTCCTCCAGGTGGGGCTGAGGGGCAGCGGAGAAGCCCCTGTGGATCCCAGGCTGCTCTGGTTTCTCCCTCCCCTGCCCTGGAAGATCACAGCAAGTGCTGGAGGATGATCTGGGTGGGGATTACCAGCCGCCCCCAGGAAGCCTGTGAAGAGCTCTCGTGGACTCCCCCCCTTGCTGGAGGAGATGAAAGCATGAGCCTCGCAGTGTAGGGAGGACTGTGCACCTGGTGGAGGAGAGAGGGACCCCCAGGCAGGGGAACTACTTGGTGTTGCATGTGTCTGGGGAGCCACACAGCCACTGGGCCCGGTCAGAGGAGCAGGTCAGAGGGAGGGAGGAAGAGGCTTCTGAGCGGCTTTGGAAGTGATGCGCAGGGACACCGGCGAGCGCTGCTCTTGGTCAGCGCGGGGCAGTCTGAGCTGCTTCTCAGTTTCAGGTTCATTCCGCACAGCCCAGAGTGCACTACTGACCTCTCTTTTCTGCCTATACCCCCCACCCCACCCATTCTTCCCCCTCCCAGCCCTAGGCCCGTGGGCCTGCCCCCAGTGTCCCAGGCCCCCTCCATCTGGGAGCCTTCAGGGATCAGCCGAGCCGCACCCAAAAGGACAGGTATGGAGGTCAGTGACCTGACCTCGGCAGCGGCTGGGCCACACCTGCATGTGGAAGGGGCAGGGCGAGCCACTGTATCATCCGCAGCCGACTGCCGTTCAGACCTTCACTTCCTCTCTCCTGCCCCGGCCATCTATGCCTGCAGACACCCAAAGGGACAAATGGAAAGGCTAAATAAACACTAAGATTGGGCCATGAGGGCCCCTCAGTCTCTGCCCACCCTCACCCATTATCAACCTCATTCCACCCAGAAGGATCGAGAATGGGGAGGCGGGGAGAGGAGGCAAGGGCAGGAGTCCTGCCTCCCCAGCCCTGAAGTCCAGTTAAACGGTAGCTGGAGTTGAGCTGATCTGGGGGAGACCGGACAGAAGGGACCTTGGGAGAAGAGGCACTTCTGGGTTCTACCTGCCATAGTTTGGACAAGTCCCTTCCTGTTGAGAGCCTCAGTTTCCCCATATTGTCCCCTTGTTGTCTTAACAGGAAGAACTCTAAAGGCTCCCCACACCTCTGACTTTTGGGGATTCTGTGTGGAGGAGCTCTAAGGCCCCAAATGCCTTGGTTAGAATCTCAGCTTCTCCATGTATCAGCTGTGGGATCTTGGGCAAATTATCTGTCCTCTTTAGGCCTCAGCTTCCTCCTTTGTCAAAGGATAAGAATAATACATAATAGGATGGAATGAAATGTACACGTGCCAAGTGTATGTCACCCAGGAGATGCTCATTAAACGTGCGGCCAGGGTTTTGGGTGAAAGAGTTCTGGCCACGGGCAAGACCTCTTGGGATCTGGTGTTTGAGATGAAAGGGAGGGGAGGGCACATAGGGAGGCGGGAGGAGCAAAGATCCCACCTAGGCATCCCAAGGGCGCATAACTGGACCTCTGAAGTTCCATCCACCACCGGCACCCACGTTCCCTCTCCTTCAACCACCCATACGCACCCCACGCCCCAAGGCAGGAACTCCAAGCAGAGCCCACAGCCCTCATGATGATGGTGCAGGGAGCAGAGCGGCCACATGGCGGCAGCAGAGACTCGGCTGGGGCCCCAGGGAACTCCCGGCCTCAGAGTGGGTGGGGTGGGATGCCAGGTGGGCTCGAGCAGAGGGAGGCTGGAAGGTGGTCACCTGTCTGCTGACCCTGCAGTCAGGTCATGCACTGTATTTACTCAACTATGCGATCATTTGTTCCTGTTTTCATTTCTCCAAGTTTATCTATTCTTTTGAGTCAACCAATCTTCCTTCTTTCCTTCCTCTCCTCTCTGCCCCATTTTCCTTCCTTTCCCCTCTGTCCAACCAGGCAGTCAATTGGACATAACATCTTGAGCCACAGCTGGGTGCCAGCCTGGGGCAGGCACTGCTGTCTAGGGGTACAGAGGTTGGCCTTGGTCTCTGGCCTTTAGGCGCTCAAGGCTGGGGGCTGGAAGATCCTGCCTGGCCACCTGCATCCCCAGGAGAGGATTCCATGGCAGGCCGAGGGCCAGCCTGGCCACCTCTGATGTTCTGGGGTCTGCAAGGCAGTTGCCTACTGTGCAGAGTGGCAGAAGAGCTCTGGACTTGGGACTGGTGGGGTCCCAAGGGACAGAGACACCCACAGGCCTTCAAGGATAGCCCCCCCCCCCCCAGAAAACAGTAAACAGTACCCTGGCCAGGCAGACTGTGACCTGGGCCACCTCCAAAGTAAGCCCCAGGAAAATGGTGCTGTCCAGGGCCCAGCAATGTCTGAGATTCAGGGAAATCCCTGGCCAACCAGAGCAGATTCCCCTTACCCAGTAACTAAGCTCCCTCCTGCAGAAGCATGAGCATAAAGTGGAGGTAAGGCTGGGGCTTCACATCAGGAGATCTGGGTTCAAATCCTGACTGTGTCTAGCTAGGCTGAGACCAGCCACTGCCTTTCTCTGAGCCTCAGTTCCCAAATCTGTAGAATGAAGAAAGCAGATCCCTTGTTCTGCCCACCTCACAGTCTGATGGCCGGATGAAATACTGCATACCAGGTATGATGTCGGGAGAGAGCCCTGCTGCGTGCCCAGACTCGGGTTCCAGTTCAAGTTCTACCTCTTACTAGCTGTGAATCTCAAACGGGAAGTGAACCTCTCTGGCCTCCGGGTTCCTCATCTGTAAAATGGGGCTAATGATTCCCACCTGCGAAGGGACAGTGCCTGCGCAGGGTTAGCAATCCATTAATGGGCGCTGTTATTGTTAGGAAGTGCTCAGTGAAACTGTAAGGCATGACAGACGTCAAGGATATCATTAGAATGATTATCCCTATAGCAACCAAGGCCAAACGCCTCTGCCTGACTCTCAGCTCCCTCCACCCCCAGTCTGGCCCCACCTGCCTCCTAGCCTTGCCACCCAAAGCCTGATGACAGCATCAGTGGGGATGACAAGGCTGACAGCTGATCGTTGGGGGACTGGGCGCCTCCCAACCACTCCTTGGGGCGGGGAGCCCTGCTCCGTAGCTACACACCCAGCTCAGCACCAAGTCACTGCTCAGCCCTTTGGCAGTTTCGGGGAGGAGAGGGCACCTAAAGGGTGGGGATTTCACGAGATGCTCTCTCTATCCATTCAACCTGCTGCCTGGGGCCCTGGGTGAGCTTGGAATAAGCATCAGGGGTCTGGGCTCCACCTCTGTGCAATGAGGACAGTGACCCCTGCCCCAGCTGCCTCTTTGGTCCACAGTGAGGTCCAACGGGGGCTCAGTGTGCTTTTCCTCCTGCCCACTTTTGTGCACCACAAGGGATGACGTCATGACCTGCATGCGGAAGGGGGTGTGAAACCCAAAGACTTCTACCCTCTCCGTTCCCTTGAGCTTCACTGAAAACAGTCAGTCCAGACTCTGGGGAGACCCTTGTGCCCATTTTCAAAAGATTTCAATTCTGGCTGCTAACAGGGGTGGGCAGTCGGGGGACAGTGAGTTTTCACTTCAGTTCTGTATTTATTCCCAGCATCCAGAGTGCGCCACTGTCCAGGCCCCATTTGAACCTCAGCTTCTCCTGACACCAGCTCCCCAGCCCGACCTCACCTTCCATCACAGGGAAGGACTGCAAACCCCCCAAAGTGCCCCCTCTCTCTTGCCTCCATACTATGCATGTACCGCTCCCTCAGTTTGGAACACCTTTCTCCCTCCCCCTCAACACTCAGCCTCCTCTTCTCAGAAGGGTTTCCTGACCCCCACCCCACCTGGATAAGGAGCCCCTCTTCCCTGCTTCTGTCCTGCCGCTTGTCCCCATCTCTGTTGTAGCTCCAATCACACCGACATCCTCCCTGTCTCCCATCCTAGGCATGGGCTTCTCAGAATAGGGACTTCGTCTTGAACAGTTCAGGGTCCCCAGGCCCTTGGGCGTCAGTGGTGGTTAAATAATAGGGATCACTCATACATGGCACCAGCCATGCACCAGACCCTGCTCCTCTAAGCAGTTTATAGATGGAAGGTTCCCTCAGTTTCCTTAGATTATGCCACAGCCAGAGGTGAGACAGGTGGTCAGCCACCTGCATCGAAACTTCCTGGTGCTGGCTACGGCAGGGCAGGGCAGGCCAGCCTGGCAGCACCAGCAACTGACCCATTAGGGCATGGCCGGGTCACCCCCTTCCCACCTGGCCTTCAATATCTGGAGGGAGGATTGTGGTGTGCTCTGATTCCAGAGCCCTGGGGGAAATGCACATTCATTCATTCATTCATTCATCCAGAGTCACTGGCTCCTGCTCGGTGCCCCACCTGTGCTGGGCACCAGGGACCCAGCTCCTGTCCCTGCAAAGCTGGTCGGCCCACCGGGCTGACCCCCGCCCCCACCCCACCCCCACCCCCACCCCCCACCGCTTTCCTCCCAGGGGAAGGGGGCCAGGTGCCTTCGTCTTTCCCCGTCCACACCGCCCCCACACACTGTCCAGCTCCTTGTCTTCTCCGCATCCGCCCCGGGTGCCCTCCCGAGGACGGAGGCCGAGTGTGGGGGAGGCCCCCTCCCGCGGCCCCGGCCCCCGCCCTCAGCAGGGGCCGGGGAAGGGCGTCCCGAGGGGGCCGGCGCGCCCGCTCGCCACGCCTCCGGGCTCTCACCTGGCCCCGCGCCCCGCCCCCCGGCCGCGGGCGCGCACTTCCTCCCGCCGCCCCGCCCCTTCCACATTCCTGCCCCGCCGGCCGCCCCGCGCGCCGCGAGCCGAAGCCCGCCGAAGCCCGCCGGCCCGCGATGAAGGCCGCCCAGACCGCGGACGCCGAGGCGCCGCCGGGCGCACGGTCCGTCAAGGTGGTGCTGGTGGGCGACGGCGGCTGCGGGAAGACGTCGCTGCTGATGGTCTTCACTGAGGGGGCCTTCCCCGAGGTGAGTGGCAGCCCCCAGCCCCGCCTCGCGCGCTCCCCGCCCCCAACCCCGGCCTCCCAAGGGGTCTCCCGGCAGAGTGTGGGCGCAAAGGCGTTTCTCGCTCCGCCATCGGCAGCGAGGGCCTCAGTGGTATCGTCTGCAAAGTGGCAAGAATGGCACCTACCTGGGAGAGGTGTCGTGGGACGGACTTGGGCCAGCTGGGGACCCAGCAGATCCTAAGAGAGCACTTGGTGGCGCGGCGCGGCTCGGAGGGACTGAGGACACCGGAGCCACCCTTGCCTGGGTTCGAATTACGACTTTGCCACCTAAAGCTGTGCACCCTTGGGCTAGTCCCCTGCCCTCTCTGTGCCTGTTTTAACCGCATCAGAGGAATAAGGATGGTGCCCACCTTCCAGGGTCACTGTGAAGGGTGAGTTAGTACCGGTCAAGGGCTCACCTCTGAGCCTGCAACAGGAGAGACTCACCGAAAGTTGGCAAATGTCATCTCTTCTCTACCAGCTCTTGCCTGTACAACGGGCATGTCGTGGGCTCTGTCTTGGAGGGCCAAAGCATACCAGACTCAGGTCGGGCAGCTTGTTTGGCACCTCAGCTGTCCTCCAACAAACTGTGTGGCCCTCAGTAACTTGCTTAGCCTCTCTGAGCCTCTGTTTCCTCACGCAATCTCATAGGGCAGGAGACTTAAGAGTGGTGACGAGGCAGAATCAAGGTAAGGCTGAGAGACAGCCCCTGTGTACCTGGCACATCCTGGACGCTCTGGGCACGTGGGCCCTCAGTCCTTCACTAGCATGCTCATTGACTGTCTATGCGGACTCACAGGCACCAGGACAGGGGCTGGACCCACTCACTGTGCCACGTCTCAGCCCAGTTCTCCTGGGAGTCCGGGGGTTTGCTTCCAGCATTTCTTCTCCCTCCTGCCTGTCCCAGCATCCTCCAAACCCCTGGGTTTGCTCAAGCCCTGGGAGTCCGATGGGGGAGGCAGGAGAGGCCAGGCCTGGTAAAAGTGTCAGACCTTCCTTTCCACTGTGGCAGCATCGAGCCAACTTTTGCTTTGTGGTTTATGGAGCTGACGTCACCTCCGCTGGCCAGTCACATTTTTAAGTTGGGTTGGACAAGTTTCTGGGCCCCCACATGCTGCGCATGGGAACCCAACAATTACGACATGGTGGGGAGAGTGCCCGCAGAGGGACCAGGCCAGCCAGGGTCCAGGAGACCAGCCGGGAGGAGTATCTTGGGCTCTGAGACATCCCTGATGGCAAGGCTCATCCTGATTCCAGAGAGGTGGCGGTGTGGAAATGGTCGTCTGGAAGTTGATGGAATGTGTGTTTTGAAGGATAGGCTGGAGCTGGCCAGGAGAAGGGAGGACATGCTTGTCACCAGGGGGGATGGACCTGACCTGTCCTCATCTGTTTGGGGACCCCTCTGTCTCCAGGCCCAAGAAAGACCTCTCCTTTTAAGAGAACTACAAGGTCCAAGTGCTGGAAAGGCCTCATGTTACAGGTGGGAAAAGTGAAGCCAGAGCGACAGTCTTGCCTTAGGGAGCCCAGTGGTGGCAGTGCAGGTCAGGAGCCCAGTTCTCCCCGCCCCTGACCGGAATACTCTTCATAGCCCCCAGTGCTCTGCCTGCCAGACCAGCCTTCTGCTCCTGCCCCTAAACTCCTCCTCCTGGCAGCCCTCCAAGCTATGGGAGCCAGCAGCTAGAAGACTTGGAGTCCCCCAAAGAGCAGAGAGTAGGCTGGGATTTAAAGGGGCCTCAGTGACTCTTGTCTGTCTGTGGCCCAGCCTTGGGGCAGGGGAACAGAGTAGAGAGAGCTCCTGAGGCAGAGGAAGTCCAGGCTGGGCACCAGCCTCTGCCCAGTCCTGGCTGACATTTGACTCAGCAACCATTCCAAAGCCCAGGGGTCCCATGGAGGAGTGGGGAGGGGAGGGGGCAGAGAGCACCAGCCCTACCTTCCAGAACCAGCTGAGCCCCTCCTGGTCCGCACAGGGACTCTCATGGGTGTGAAACCCCTGACTCTCTTCTTGACCTACGTTCTCCTGTCCTATAATGACCCATCTGTCTGTCTGTGAGCCCCATGAGGACAGATCCAAGCCTGAGTCATCTCTGCCCTAGTCTAGCTCAGGCCTCACCCTGCCATCCTGGCTGAGGACAGCTTAACAGATAAGATTAGGCACTTAATGGTCAGAGTGACCCTGCCTGGTGGTTCAAAGAACACAACAGAAGGTGTAAAAGTCTCCAGGATGACATTGCAGAGTAGGGGGGAGGGTTGTGACAGTTACAAGCCCCGGGAGCAACCCAGCCACGAAGCCTGGAATGGGGCTTTCCTACCCACTCCTGTCACCAGGGGCTAGAGAGTCAGTGACCTCAGGAAAAGGCACATGACCGGGGACAGAGCCTGACCTCTGGAGCCAGAAAGACCTGACTCCATCCTTAGCCAGCTGTCTAGTATGTTACTTCAGGCAATTCCCTTCCCTCCTCTGTCCTCATCAGGAAAATGGGAATAGTGCCAACTTCCCAAGGATGCAAGGGTCAGGGACAGTACACATGGAGGGCCACGCATAGTAGATCCCTAGAAAATGTGCACGACGCTGTCATCTCCACAGGCATTTGCAAGGTACTGACATGTGTCTCCCAAGAGCTTTGTGGCAGGTTGCCCTCCATGTCAGATCAGGAGGGGTCCTGCCACAGGAGAGTGGGTGAGTGGAAGCAGGTGTCAGTGCCCTCCACGGTGATAGGCGGGGAAAGGACGCATCACCTAGAGGGATGGATGGATGGCAGCTGGCATGGACATTGCCCCTGGCGACCAGCTTTCTAAGTAGTGGGCATTTATGCTGGGCCTTACCTGCCAGCCGGTCTCCCCTACACTAAAAAGGGACAGTCTTCTTTTTTTTATTTTTTTTATTTTTTTTATATTTATTTATTTATTTTTTTAAATTTTTTTAATGTTTATTTATTTTTGAGACAGAGAGAGACAGAGCATGAATGGGGGAGGGTCAGAGAGAGGGAGACACAGAATCTGAAACAGGCTCCAGGCTCTGAGCTGTCAGCACAGACCCTGACGCGGGGCTCGAACTCACGGACCGCAAGATCGTGACCTGGGCCGAAGTCGGCCGCTTAACTGACTGAGCCACCCAGGCGCCCCGGGACACTCTTCTTTAACCAGAGAGGGGACGGGCCCAAAGTCACACAGCTGGTGAGGGCCAGAGCCAGTCCTAAACCGGGAACATCTGGTTCCAAAGCCAGTGCTCCTAGCCACCAAGTCACGCTGCCTCCCACCAGACAAAGGGCCTGAGGGGAGGGGGCCAGGGCAGGGGGGTGCTGGGGAGGTGGGTGGAGCCGTCATCTGTACCTACTAGTAGAGAGAGTGACAGGTGGCTAGGGTCCAGGGCGGATCGAACCTCTATCCCAGGGTCATCCTCAACTTCCCCATCTGCCCGCTTTGGGACTCACCTTCCTCCATCCTCCCCCTGTACCTTCCCACGTGGCCTGGAGGACCGCACTGACCCACCGCTAAGGGGCCGCCCCTCCAGGCAGCCAGGGCCTGACTCAGAATGCCAGCGGGCAGACAGGCAGGCAGGCTTGAAGTCCTCCTGAGTCACAGGCAGCTGGGGGCCCCACCTGGCATCGGAAGTGGGGAGGACAGGGTCTCCCTATGCTGTGATCCCACCAACCAACCCGGAGCAAGCGAGTGAGGCTTGGGGACCCAAGACGTAGCTGGTCTAGCTTCCCACTCCAGCTGAGGGCTTGTGTTGGGGTAGAGTTTTGAAAACCTCCTCACCTGTTGCTCAGACCCTATCCGTAAAAGCTTCCCCTTCTCATTTCTGCATTTTGTCTGTGCACAAAACCCACCCTGTTTCCATTCACCCAGCCTTTATGGAGAGGGAATGCAGTCAGGCTCTCGGCCTGGGCAGGAAGGGCATGTGGTCTGGGTGACTTCCTCCTGATGCCCGCAGGGCAAATAAGAAAGGCAGAAATAGAGAGGGTGTGGGAAGGGTTCCAGAAAGGCATCCTGGGGGACGTGGCATGGGGCAGGGGCCTGAGAGGTTGAGAGACAAAGCAGGGACCCTCCCCCCGAAAAGCTGCAAGCTCCCCAGGGCACACAGTGAGCCTTGTTTATTACTTGTTCCCCAATATCCAGAGCTAGAGAAGGTGCTGATGTTTACTGAATGAATGTATGAACGAACGAATGAATGAACGAACGAACAAATGTAGGTTAATGTCATTCTAGGAGGAGGGGACAGAATGAAGGAAGACTCAGAAATGGGACAGTCCCCCATCCAGGGGGACAAAGATAAAAATAACAGTAGCTGGCATGTGTAGAGTGCTTATTTTGTGCCAGGCTCTGCGCGGAGCCTCTCACTGAATCCTTACAGCAGCACCGTGCATTCGGTACTTTTAATATTCCCACTTTACCGTCAAGAAGGCCGGGGAGGTTCAGGGCCTTGCTGGGGCAAATAGTTAGGAGGAAGCGGCAGCTCGAGGCCTCAACCCTGCTGGCCACAGCCTGCTTCCCGGAGACTGTCTCCCTCACACCGTCAGACTCCCAAACCGGAGCTGTGCTGCAGGCATTCGTGGGCTCTCTCTGGCCTGGGCAGTGGGGGCCACCCCGCTTCAGAAGCTGTCCTCACAGCCTGCATCTTGTCCCCTTCTTCCTCAGAGCTACACCCCCACTGTGTTTGAGCGGGTCACCGTTAATCTGCAAATGAAGGGCAAACCCCTGAACCTCCAAATCTGGGACACAGCAGGTGGGTATGCAGGGCTGCGAGGGCGGGAGGGGAGCCTCACATGCCCAGAAGCCAAGCCCTACTCCTTTCCTTCTGAACCAGGGAGGCCAACCAATCACCAAGGGACAGGTGTTGGCCAGGGTTAGGGTCCCCAGGAACCCGAACCTACTTTGCTTCTGCGCCTGTGTCTGCTGCCTTCCCCAGCCCAGGGTAGCCAAGTGCATCCTGCAGACAAGGGGGAATCCAGAGTGCTTTCCTCTCAAGGGGTGAACTGTTCTGGCCTCCTGAGCATTCCACCTTGGCTTTAGCTTCCGTAAGAACTGCCTGACTTTGACCTCTGCCCTCCAGCTTCCTGACCTCGCCTACATGAGGGTTCAGTCACATCCATGCCAGAGCTGACCGCTAACCCCAGGGAGGCCCAGCAGCCCCCTTACCGTCATGCATGCGCCAAGGTGCCTTTGCCCAGGGTCCTACCGCTTCTTAGTCCTCAGCCCTATGCCCGGGGCAAAGCAGGCTTCTATGGGATGGGCTCGGTCCCTGCAGACTGGGCTTCCGCCCTCCCCTCCGCTCCTTCCAGAACAAGGCTCTCTCAGCAAGTGGTGTCACCCAGGCCAGGGCTGGCACATCCCACGGGCAAGCCAGGGGAACACTGCCCCGAGGGAGACATTCACGTGGAATGACCAGCTAAGCACTGAATCTGCTAAGACCTTGAGGCACACAACCAGGCCCTGATCCAGACGCCCCTGTCTGGTGGGATGACCTCCCTGATGTTGGGGGAGATCTGGAGGGAGTGACCACCCCCACTCTCCGCAGGACAAGTTGACTATGACCGCCTGCGGCCCCTGTTCTACCCTGACGCCAGTGTCCTGCTCCTCTGCTTTGATGTAACCAGCCCACACAGCTTTGACAACATCTTTAACCGGGTAGGTACCAGGGACTTGGGGAGGTACAGTCCCCATAACCAGGCCACTCCGCTCTGCCCCCACCCTTGACTCAGCAGACTGCCAGAGTGTGGCAGGCCCTGGATGGCATCCGGTCCAGCATCTTTAGCATATATATGGGGAAACCGAGGCCCAGAGCAAGGGCAGCAACTTGCCAGAGGTGCCAGAGGGATTTGGTGGCAGGGTCTGGCCTCACATTCCCAGTCCAGTGCTCCTTGCCTGCTCTATACTGGACTCAGAATGCTGTGGCTCTTTCCATGGTGACCCTGCCTGAGAACACTGGATGACTCAGGGGCCCCTGCGTCTCCCCAGCCTGGGCCTGCCCAAGGATGCATGAATGGTCAGCGTCTAGCAGCTCAGCCCCCTTCTGTGTGACCGCTAGCTTTTAGCAGCCTCCCAAACTACCCACCCCCCAGGTATGTCGGGGGTTCCCAAGGCTTCTCCCTGCCCCCAGGTGTCAGGGATGTGGTCCCTTGAGTTTTTCTGCTCCTACCCCACTGCTGCCAGGCCTCCACGTGAACTGTGTGCTTCAGGGTTCCGGAGCACAGCTGGTGACAGCGTCAGTAACATTAACCACAGTGACGATGATAATATTTATTGAGAACTTTCCTTATGCCACGCACTGTTGTGGGCGGGCACTTCCACACGTCCACTCGTTTACTCCATCTAACAACCTGATGGAGCCCATAGTAGTATTATCTCCAGAATGGATCCGTTGCTCCAAGATACACATCTATTCAAGTGGCAGCCTTGATGGGGCCTCCCGGGTGGCGCTGTTGGTTAAGCATCTGACTGGCTCAGGTCATGATCTCGCGGTTTGTGGGTTCAAGCCCCGCATCGGACTCTGTGCTGACAGCTCGGAGCCTGGAGCCTGCTTTGGATTCTGTGTCTCCCTGTCTCTCTGCCCCTCCTCCACTCGTGCTCGCTCTCTCTCTCTCTCTCTCTCTCTCTCTCTCAAAAAATGAATAAATATTAAAAAAATTTTTTTCAATTTAATAAAAATAAAGTGGCAACACATCTGTGCACCAGGCACTGTTCTAGGTGCTGGGGCCCTAGGAGAGGTGGTGGGTGGTGGTGGCTGTGACCAGGGTGCTAGCAGGGGGCGTGGTGAGAGGTGGGTGGGTATAGACCCTGTTTGGAAAGCCATCAGGATTTACAGATTGGATGTAGGTGGGAGAGACGTCTTGACCAGAGCAAGTGGAAGGTAGCCTTGCCATTTCCCCCCGCTGAGATGAGAAGGAACAAGGGGTGGGCGAGGAGGTGGGAGATGGGGGCCTGTTGGACATCCCAGTGGAGGGCCAGGTACACAGGCGGAGGTCTTAGTCTCCCGTTCCCAGGAGAGGGCCAGGCCGGGCTGGGCAGATCCATTTGGGAACTGCTAGTGGGGAACAGCTTTGGACAAGATGGGGTGGGGGTGGGGAGGACCCCCGGAGACCCAAGGAGAAGAACCAAGAGAGCAGGGTCCTAGGGCAAAGCGCCACCCAGGTCGTAGAGGAGGGAGAGATCCCTGGCTGGTGCCAGGGCTCAGGTAGGTTGAAGGCTGAGGATTCACTGTTGGATTTAGCAAGGTGAAGTCATGGTGGAGACCATTTTTGGAGACTGTTTTCAAGTGCAGTTGTGTGGAGGGGGTTGCGGTATGGGGAGTCAGCCCAGGACCCCACCTGGGCCCCATCTGTCTCCAGGAGCCAGACGGTTTGATGCCAGTATTTTTCCAGAACACAAACTGAGCAAGCACGCACTCCTGGAAATATAAAGCCCCCGTCTCCAGATTCTAGACTTCCCAGTGGTTGTCCGGGCTGGAATAACCAGGCCCCGGAGCCTCACATTCCAAAGAGCAGCTGACACAGAACAGAAGTGTTCCCTCCGACAGGCAAACAGCTGCTGCATCCATTTTGTGAGCTGCTTTATTTTTAAAGGATGACTTATTTCCTTATATATCTTACCCAGCTGGGAGGTGGACTTGGGAGCCCTTACCTTGCAGAGTGGCAGGATTCTAGACCAGGTGGGAGCAGGGCTCTGGGCCCCTGGACTCAAATCCTGCCACTTCTAGTCGTGTGGCCAAGGCCAAGTTATACAGCCTCTCCGAGCCTCAGTTAGTGCATCTGTACAATGGGACTGATGATAGAACTTGCTTCACAGGGACTTGGGGGATTGATGATATCATACATGTGAAGTCTTAGAGCCTAGCTCAGAGTAGTTCTCCCTAAATGTTGGCTGTACTGATTATCACCACTGGAGTCTGCCTGGGGAGCAGGAGAGTGGCCCGTCCTCCCCATCTGCAGAAAAGAACAGTCCCTATGACTAACACACACCTGCACTGCCCCCCTCCCCGCAGTGGTACCCAGAGGTGAACCACTTCTGCAAGGAGGTGCCCCTCATTGTCGTGGGCTGCAAAACGGACCTGCGCAAGGACAAGTCGCTGGTGAAGAAGTTGCGGAAAAATAGACTGGAGCCTGTTACCTACCACAGGGTAGGAAACTCTGCCCAGGGGCCCGGTTCTGGGGGCGGGGGGAACTTCTGGGTACGCTGATGTAGCCCAGCCTGTCAGCAGGGCCAGACATCCAGCACACTTAAGAGTGGGTCAGGGCAGGGGTCATCTTAGAATTGCCTGGGCCTGGAAGTGGTACCTAGAACACTCTGGAAGCTTCTGCCTATGGAAGAGAGAGCCAGTGGTGTGCACATTCAGATAATCCTACCCACCCACTTCACAGATAGGGAACCTGAGGTCTGGAGAAGAACCCTTAGCTCTTCTGCAGGCCCCTCTCTGCTACATACCTGGGAAGTCGATTAGTTGGTGCCTTGAGAAGCAGGGACCCATCCTGGAGCTGAGGCAGGAAACCCAACGAAGCCACGAGAGTGCTTGGTCGAGATCGGGGGCAGGGGCTGTAGGGGTCCTAGAAAAACTCGCCTTCCACTTTTGTCCTGGAGACTCCCTAGGATGACCACGAGGGCTGCGGGGAGGCGGGACGTGAGGCCCTGAAGTCCTGCACCTCACGGCAGCCCTGTGCGCTCTCTCTGTTAGGGCCAGGAGATGGCGAGGTCCGTGGGCGCAGTGGCCTACCTTGAGTGCTCGGCCTTGCTCCAGGAAAACGTCCACGCGGTCTTCCAGGAAGCAGCCGAGGTGGCCCTGAGCAGCCGCAGTCGCAACTTCTGGAGGAGGGTTACCCGGAGCTTTTGTGTGCTGACCTGACATCTTGAGGCCTTCCCTGCCCCCACCACCCCAGCAGCATAGGAAGGAGCTGGGTGCTGACCTTCTTTCTGCCCACTTGACTGGGCTAGACCCAGTCCCCAGGCTGTGACCACCGAACTGCACCTCAAAACAGATGGACACCATGAAGGCCGGGCACCGGACCCCGGGTCTGTGGTCCCTGGACTGGAGCGTAACCCCCCCTGAGGCCTGAGGAAGGGGGTCCCAGAGCCCACCAGCCCTGTGGGGGCTAGTCCTGGAGTGCCCTAGAATGACTACCAGACGCCCAGCCCCCAGCCTGGACCGCACATCCGGAAGCAGCCTGTGCAGCCTGGTGCCGCCTAGCGGCTGTTCCCAGGGCTGCACCTTCAGGACCTTGCGCTTCTAGGAACCTGGGTCAGAACTCAACACCTTGCCCTTCCCCCTTCCCCCTTCCCCCTTCCCCCTTGCCCATCCAGTGGTAACTATAACAAGTAAAACAACATCTTTTGTCAGTTATATCATGTCTCTTGCTTTACACGCATGTTCCATAGCAGATAAGAATTCACCACCTGTAGGCACTGGAGAGGAACCTCCTGGATCCAAACCTGGCTTTATCACCTTAGGACCTTGGGCAAATTACTTCCACCCTCTGCATCTCAATATCCTCATCTGTGAAATCACAAATGATGTCATGGAGCCTTTAGATGAGTAAGAGCCTCATGAGACACACGCAAAGAACTTAGCAGGTGCCCGGCACACAGTAAGTGCTCACAAAACATTCACAAGTATTATTTTGGTTTATGATAAATATGTAATACTGCAGAGCTGTAATCTACGTAATATACTCGATATTATATTAATTATCTCACATGATCAGAGGGGCCAGCAGGAGGAGGCTGGAGATTCAGGTAAGTTGATGTTGCAGTCTTGAGGCTGAATTCTGCAGGGCGGCAGGCTGGATACTCAGGCAGGCTTTCTGTGTTGCTGACTTGAGGCAGAATTCCTTCTTCCTCGACAAATCGGTCATTTTTCTTACGGCCTTCAACTGATCGGATGAGGTCCCAGCACGTAGAACCAGCCACAAACACACACCCCTTCGGTTTCTTTAGAAAAAGCTCGAGGGAGGGACCACTTCTGCCTGGTGAGGGCTCACAGCTTGGGTTACAGAACTGAACGGAGGCAGGTGAAATGGTGTTAGGGGCCCGCTCTAAAAACCCCACGTGGATTACAGGCTCTGCTTCAGGGTTTTACTAGAAACTGCTAGGAATGGGAAATAGCTTTTCCTGGCCTAGATTTTAGCTTGATTTTTCCTCCCCGCCAAGCATACCCCATGCCCAGAATGTTCTTCCCTATTCTCCGCTTCCTGCCCTCCCCAATCCCAGCTCAGACCGCTCTCTTCTGTAATTTCCCAAAATACGTGTTCCTGGAGCGCTGATATTTATGTCGCCATGATGCTTTTCACACTGACTTCTTGTGCCTCTGTCTTCTTGCACTAGACCTTGACTTCCTTGAAGTAAGGATCCTATTGGCTTCATCTTTTTGTCCCCCAGCTCCTAGCTGAGGATGTGGCTTGGCCTTTTGGCATTGATGATTGTTCCATCCCTGGAGTCAGTGGCAGATCTGGGTTCGAAGGTCAGTGCTCTCATTTTCCATAGCTATGTGATTTTATGAGAGTTAACACTCTTTGAGCCTCAATACCCCGTCTAGCAAATGGGAACAATCATACCCATCCTACAGGGTTGCTATGGGAACAAAGTGACAAAATGCTTGTCCGCTACCCAGCACAGTGCCGGCCATAAAGGATGATGCAGGAAGCATGGAATGAATTGCACGGAGTACGGCTGGGCTGGACAGTATGTCCTATACTTGAGGGTAAGATGTTGAACAAGAAGTTAGGAGACGGGGGAGGGGGCGTAGGCTCCTTCCCTGAGACAACCAGGGACTGTCATCTGTTCCTTCAACAGCCTGGTGTCTCACGAGCTCTCTGGTGTGCCCCACACTGTGACAAGAGCTGGGGATAATACACGGGAACCGCGGTTTGTGCCCTCAAAGCCAAGTGTGTTTACAGTGCCCTGGCATAAGCACAGGAGGGGTCCCAACCCCAGCCTGAAGAGGTGGTTGGGAAGTTACCTGGAGAGAAAGCCCTTCCCCGGAAAGAGGACCACAGGTAAGCATAGGGGGGAACACGTGTCCCATCATGGTGACCTGAGAGCTTGAGATGCCGTGTGAAGTTTTGCAAGGCAAGCAGAGTGAAAGGATGTGGGGCTGAGAGGATTAACACGGAGGTGGAAGGAGTGATGTGCTTGGTCCTGGGACGGGCTCAGTCTTCTCACCTGGTAAACGGGAAGAATAGGTCCCGCTTCCTTGCCTCTTATCTCTTGGCAGTCAGTGTTCTACCAGGAATGAGATGATTAGATAGAGAAAGAAACAGGCTTGAAGGTTACTTTACGTGTCAACTTGACTAGGTAACAGTGCCTGGTCGTTTGGACGAACACCAGCCTGGATGCTGCCCCTGAAAATATTGTTTGCATGTAATTAACATTTAAGTCAGTAGGCTTTGAGTAGAGAGATGACCTTGCGTATTGTGTGGGCCTCATCCAATCAGTGGAAGGCCTTACCGGACGGGTTTCCTGAGGAAGAAGGTCACATGGCGGGAGGTAGGCCTGAAGCTTAACTCAGCGGTCACTGCGTCGCACCCAGAACACATGCTGCAAGGTTAAGGGCAGAGAAGAGCTGCTCTCTGAGCAGAGGGGAGGCTAGGGAGGGTGGTCAGGGAGATGGAGGGCGCGGTGGTGCACAGGGAAGGGGCTTCTGGAGCCACCACACAGCAGGGGAAGCGGACTGTGCCCGGTTTGACAGGGTCCCTGCAGGGGAGCAGTTGAGTCGGGGACACACATTAGCTTTCTCTGCCTCGCCCCGCCCTTGGCTGCTCTCCTTTACTTTCTTTACTCTCTTCCCCGTGTGCCCTGGTCCTGTCTGTCTCCCCCGCTGGATTGCGGGCTCCCCAAGAGCCCAGACTGGGTTTATTGGAACCCCCTGTGTCTCAAGCGGTGCCCAGCCTGTAGGAAGCACAAAGAAATATGGGCTGGATGACAGGATCGGTGCTCCACTTCAGGCTCACGCCTCGTCCTGCCTGGATTGCCGCGTAAATCTCCCTGCCTCCTCCGTCCTCCTCACCACCACCAGCACAGCCATTTTCCGAAGCACGGATCCAGTCACGTCACCCGAGCCCCTCTGCCCAGAGAAGGCCGTCCTGCTTCCCCAGACGGGGACTTGGGGTCTCCTGCATCTGGCTGCAAGCCACCTCCCCTACTTCTTGTCCAGACACCTGACACTCCAGCCACGTGTGGGGGACCGCACCAGGGAGCACCACGGACCGGTACTGTTGCTCAGGCTGTTGGCCCGCCTCGGCGCGCCCTTCCTCCTGATCACCGCCTATTCAGATTCCCCCTCCATCCCCAAATCCTTCAGAGTCTAGCTCAGACACCCCCTTTCCCAGGAAGCCTGTGGACCTGCCGACTTGTTCACCCCCTGCTCACTGCACACACCCCAAAGGGTCCACTGTCTTTGCACAGGCCCCTTGGCTCAGGAATTGGGCTTTGCTTCCCTGCTGTGGGAACAGC